>NC_058413.1:86183760-86291265 GCF_002201575.2 Neomonachus schauinslandi | reverse complement strand
ATAGAAAGCATGCCTATCATGTAATAGGCATTGGACTAAGTGCTTCAAGATCAGCTAGAGATCATCCCTAGGAAGTAGGTATTATTATTGCCACGAATGGGAAGCTGAGAAATTAACTTTCCCAAAGTCACAGGATACATAAAGATCACTTACAAAGCAATAAGAAGGCAAGTGGAAATATTTGCAATTCATAGAAATGAATATCTAGACAGTAAAGATGAAAGGATGTTCTGTCTCCCTGGGAATCAGAAAAACACAAATTAAAACGAGATACCATTTCACACCCATCAGATAGGCAAAAATTAAAGAATCTGATACAATTGATGACAGCGATGTAGAGTGATAGACATTCTCATACACTGATGGTAGGAATATTTTTTTTGGTACAATTACTTTGGAGAGCCGTGTGGTAACACCCAGTAAAGCTGCAGATCCACACATGCCCTGCAGCTCAGCAGCTCCATCTCTGGGTTGATGCCTTGAGAAAACACTGTATGTGTGGGAAGGGACACATGTTTAAGAATGGTCATTTCTGTGTTGTTTATGGTAGTGACAAAGCTAAAACAATCAAACCACTCTTCAGAAGGAAAAAGGATAAAAACATACGTCTGTTCATGCAGTGAAATTCTATGTAATGAAAATGAATGAACCAGAACATGAATGAACCAGAACCATATTCTGCATGTATGAATATGGGTAAGTGTTAGAAATACAGTGTTGAGAAAAAAACACAAGTTGTAGATTGATACTTACAGTCTGATACTATTTATATACTGCTTGAAAACATGCAAACTAATATATTGTTGAGGGAGGCAAGGGTATGGGAGGAGGGCTACCCACAGGTTTTTATTTTCCTGTGTAAAAATTTATTTATTAAGGAAAAGAAAAGGCCTAATGTAAATATGGCTAAGCATTCAGATTTAACAAAGCTTGGTCATGGGTATACAGATGTTCATTACATTATTCTTTGTACTTTCTGTATGTTTGAAATTTTTCATAATATAAACCTTGAAAAATGATAGTATGGGAGACCTCACATATGCACAAAGCTCTTGATCTTGTGGAATGCTTGATGGCTTTCTTAATAGCTTTTCTGTCCTGAAACAGAAGCTTTTAAATGCAGAGCTTGTTGTACATAGTCTCGCAGTAGGGAAATAAGAACACTTTATAATTAGACACATGAGTACAACTCTCACTAAAACAACCACTGTAGCTTCTGTAATTGGTTTCTGGATCTCACTTACCTCCCCTGGCTGGATGGGGATGCTATTTATCACCAAGATAGCTGCTGTTCCCCCCGGGGGATACTTTGGCATATGAGTAAATGTTCTCTGAGCCCCGCATAAGGGCTAGAAGGGATTTGCTCCATGAAGGGTTTGTTTATTTCAGATATACATCAATAATCATGCAAGCAGGAGTCATCAGGATTTTTCCCTTCTTAATGATGTTTAAAATCACAATAAGTTGTCTTTTATTGCATCTTGCTTTTGTATCTTATTTGCTGAGATGATATACCACCCTTGGCTTTTGACCTGTAGTCCATTGCTATTGACAATTTAACTTAAAAAAAAAATTGTCTAGGGACAGCTGTGAATACCAAAGAATCTAAAAATGTTAAAATGTAACTTAGTAGGAGGGACGAATGATGTTGGTGTTGGCGTATAAAGTGGCTGAGTTCTCCTTATCCTTTGGAACCACAGATTTGCTGTGAAAACTTTGATGTGTGGTAGCAGACCTGGTTAGGAAGGGATGAGAACCGTTACCGTGGAAATCCCACAGAGAGCTGTGTGTTAGGGATAGTAAGTGGTCATCCTATGGTTTGGAGAAGGTAACTGAGACCATGTTACTCTACCATGACATCTGCAGTGGCAGATGCTTTGCTCAGTCTATCTTAACAGCCAGGACCTTTTTCTTTTTCTTTCGTTCCAATTTAGAAATAGTGCTCTAAGACATTTTGACCAAAAGGTTGCCTTTGGGGGCTTTCTCCTTCTGTGTCCCTTTCTGAGAGAAAACACTCTTCAGTGGGGGTGAAACAGTTTGTACGGTCAAGAGTTGGCCAACGTGCTCCCCCTCCTAGACCATCCCTCTCTGCCTAAATACGGCAGACCCTTGAACAACACGGGTTTGAACTGCACGGGTCCACTTATGCATGGTTTGTTTGTTTTTTTAAATATAGTACAGCACTGCAGATGTATTTTTTTCCCTTCCTTATGATTTTCTTGGTAACATTTTCTATCCTCCGGCTTACTTGTTTGCAGAATACAAAATATGTGGTAACTGTTTATGTTACCGGTTAAGGCTTCTGGTCAGCAGCGGGCTGTTAGTAGTTAAGTTTTGGGGGAGTCAGAAGTTCGATGGTGGTATTTTGAGCGCCCCCCAAGCCCCTTATTGTTCAGCGGTCAACTGTACACACAGAGAAGCAAATCACTGTAGGGCGTGCGTCCCGCCCAGACCATCTGCAGCCCCTGTCACAGAGGTTTCTTCGGTGCTTGGCAGTGGCACCTACGGTCAGCAGGAATTAATGACCACATCTAGAGGACTGTGGCCAAATTGGACATGACTGAAGGGACGGTGGATCTGTCAGATTTGTTGCCAGTGAGCAGACTTTCATGGGTTGCAGGAGCAAGGCTGCAATTTATCTGACCCACGTAGATGCATGTGGTGGCTGGAGTAAATCAGACGGACTGCAATTTTCGCTGTGTCTTGCTCAGTCAACCTTCTGGATCTTTTCAGTGGAATCTTATCCCTCATAAAATGGACTAGCTGGGCTGGAGACTGTGAATGGAGAAAACATTACGAAGACAAGTTCCAAAGAGCTGCCATGCGACTCTCTAAGTAAGATAACATGCAGGACTTGTTCTTGCGACCCATGGAGTCTGTTCACTGGCAACAAATCGGACAGATCCACCTTGGATCTTCTGTTTGGAACTACGTGGGAAAAAACGGGCGAGGACTTAGAATATTTATGGTCACTTTTTAGCAAGTTTCACCGAGGGAGGGAGATAGGAATATATTTGACTTGGGTTCCAGTCCAAGGCCTTTTCTTCTCATGACTGAACATTTTATTGAAATAATTGGTAAATCGCCCTGGAGGAGATTGTTTCAGAGGATGTTGTTAATTTTGTTATCCCTGGATATCATGGCAACTCATTATTGCTCTTAGCACGTTAGACAGCTGTGTAACTTGGAAGCATGTTTTCAATCCTCAGTTTAGAGCACAGCGTAAAGGAACGTTCTGTTGGAGTGCGGGTTTGGTTTTTTTAAACTGGAACATTGAGCCTGGGCAGTTGGAACGATTAGCTGTGCAAGCAGAGTGCATTTCACTTTTTTTAGGTAACCGTAAAATAGATATAACAATAATTATAAATGGTAACCCCATGGCAGACATGAGGTGCATGCCTACACGAGGGCATGTAAATTAATGAAATAGTTGTTGCGATCACTGCTTTTCGGATGAGAAAAGGGAAACTCGGGGAGATGAAGAAATGGCAACAAGGTCACGTGAGTAGGTGGCACAGTTGAGATTGGAATTCAGGTCTATTTCTTTCAGTATAAAGCTCCATACTATGTATAACCATATGGAAGTATGCAAATTAGAAGTCAAGCCTGTCCCTTTCCATGGGGGGTCCATACTGTATATAAAGCAAGGTCCGATGAATGTGAAGGAATTTATTTTGCACCTCTTAACTCCTTTACACATATTTACAATCACTTAGTGTGTGCCAGTCAGTCTTTCCTTTCCCGTGATTATTTGGGTCTCTGAATGATTCTAGACGAATTCTAAGAAGCAGTACTATCTTTGGAGGAAGCGAGATCATAGACCTACTGCTTTCTGGCGGTGTGATTTTGAGCCCATCTCCTTGCCCCTGGGTGTCCTTATCGGTGTGACATGCCTAAGGCTTCTTTGGTCACATTGCTTCCATGAGCTGTGGTTCTCTGAATAAAGTTTTCTGTGGGGGTCAAGGGTGGAATTCCCATCCATCCATCCATCCATCATCCATTCGTTATTGTGAATCAGAGAGAATATGCTTAAAAACTGAATACAGCCAATTGCCTGGAGAGTTAAGACTTGGAATATTTTTCATGAAATACTCACTATTAAATTTAGTGGGGAAAAAAATCTGGCCACTTGTTTGCCATCACTTCAAAGGTTAAGAGACTAATTTGTTTCACATTATATATTGTGGAGCTTGGGGTGGGTTCTGGGAATCTCTGTTTTTAAAAAGAGATTATAATGATTATAATGAAAAGTCAAGTTTGGGAACCACTGTAGTGTAGATATCAGCTTAATGGTGAGATAGATGTAATTTGTACCCCATGACTTAAATACAGGAAGCTGGTTAGTGGAATGATCCTAGTGGATGGATTTTGAGTCGGGTGGTACTGGGTTTGTGTGCATTTTATTGTTTGTTTGACCTTCGGCAGGTCATTTGACCTCCCTGACACTCAATTACTTCATCTACAAAAGGAAGATAATATTAACTCCCTAATGGGGTTAGTCATGTAGGTTAAATGAGATAATGCATATAAAGCTCTTAGCATAGTTCCTGGCATGTAAGTGCTCAGTAATTGATAGCTTCTCTTAAAAATAATAATCTTATAATCATAACTGCATCTTGGTTGACTGAAGCACAGCCCTTTAGAGAAGGATTGCTATTCGAATTAAACTCAAGAAAAACTAAATATCTTTAAAAAACCACTTCACTCCAAGGCATTCTTGTGAGTTATGTCATAGCACTAACTGCCTCTTGAGGCCTCTTGCAACCTGGGTGGTCTGTGAGCCAAGTTCAAGTCGTCATGAATAGGTACGTTTGATTCCCCCACCTTCCTGATTTATAATATGAATTCAGATTTTTGTAAATTCCTAAACGAGTGGCACAAACAGGTCAACACGACATCGTCACAAAATGTGCTTTACTTTCTTCTTTTACAAGAGTTGCTCAGGATTAATTACCCGTAGGAAAGGTTTCATCATGCAGCTGTGTACCTCAAGAACTGTTTCAGAAAAGTGGCAGAATTTCCCAACAGGTTTGAATTCTTTTCTTCTTTGAAGAGTACAGTTAGGGATAATCTTTTCTTGTGCAGGAGAATATGAATATTCTCTTATTTCAGAGTACTGAGAGAGAGAAAAAAATTCAGTTGTGATCTTTTTTAATTGGCGATGTGGAAAAGGTAGCAGGTTGGGAAACAGTTGTTGTCCTAGTATATTATTGGGTCTGTGATTCACAGGGAGTTCCAAATAAAGCCCCTGTTTTACAGCATTTAAATTGCTCGTGGGGCTAGTTTAAGATCACATTCTTTTTTTTTTTTTTAAAGATTTTATTTATTTATTTGAAACAGAGAGAATGAAAGACAGAGAGCATGAGAGGGAGGAGGGTCAGAGGGAGAAGCAGACTCCCTGCTGAGCAGGGAGCCCGATGCGGGACTCGATCCCGGGACTCCAGGATCATGACCTGAGCCGAAGGCAGTCGCTTAACCAACTGAGCCACCCAGGCGCCCTTAAGATCACATTCTAAGTGGTCATGGTGGCTGTTGTGTTGAAGGACTGCGTGGACAAGGGTTTGACATGGATTTTCCCGGGAATTGTGTTTCTCAACTAGTCACTGGTATCTTAGGAGGCCCAGTATCTGCTAATGAAATACTTTAATCAATGAATCCCCTCCATAGGGTGAGAAAAATTCTCTTGATGAGGAGTTCTCCCCTTCCATGGTGTGAAAGAAGCCCTGGTTTACAGGGCAGTACGTCCCACCATTTATAATGATGATTCCTACGAGCAGTGTCTAGGACATCATCCAGGCTCAGTGGGGGGCGGGGGGGGGGGGGCGCAAGTGGAAGCAGGTGGAATAGGACCACTTGGCGTGTCACCATGGCCACATGGAATGGGGCTGATTTATATAGGGAGGACTCACCTGGTTCCCTAAGTTCCTCAGGACCATTGTTGAAATAGGACTCAGTGGGAGAAATGGATTTTGTACAGCCTGTTGAGAATATTCTGTTAAAGCTATGAATTCAGAAAAGCAGTGTGCATGCATTTATAACCCAGTAGGAGGGGAGTAGGCAGAAATGGATGAGAGGTGGGAGGTGGGGGGTGAGAAGGAATGTCGCAAATGGGGAAAGAAGAGTCAGGGGTCTGGAAACAGGTTATACTACTGGAGCCTGAAGCCTGGGTCCTTCGACACCCACAGGAAAACAGATTTAAAAATGAGAATGGAATATTTCATTTTGGAAATTGCCCTGTGAGTACCTGCTTATTACCAGAGGCGTTCCTCATAACCGACAGCAGTGATGACCTCTGATTGGGCAGCAGCCGGCCCAGCCACACATGTTGTGTAATTATCATATATATTAATGATGCGTTGAAGAATTTCATCATTCTGTGTCACAAAAGATCGTTATTATTACATGATAATACAGTAATCGTGTGCGTGCAGTGCCGGGCAGGAAATTGCGTGTCCTTGCAGTGAAGAGGCCATGTGGGAGCAGAGTTCACAGTGCAGATTCTGTCAGAAAACCCATCCTGGGCCCTTCGCTGCCTCCATTTCAGGGTAATAACACGCATGACTGTGTTTTTCTGGACAGCGAGACCAGAGGCGGGCCAAATTTGGCCTACCACCTGTTTTTCTACTGCTAGGAGCTAATCATGGTGTTTACATTTGTAAATGGAAGAAAAGAAATCAAAAGAAGAGTATTTTGTGACCCGTGAAAATTACACAAAGTCCAGATATCAGTGTCCGTGAAGTTTGATGGGGGCAAAGCCACGCCCACTTGCGTACATATCGTGTTTGGTGGCTTTCACTGGGCGACAGCAGAGGGGAGCGGTTTCGGCAGAGAGGGTATGGCCCACAAAACCTAAACTCTTTACTGCCTGGCCCTTCACAGGAGAAGTTTGCAGGCCCTTAAACTAGACTACTGGAAGCAGGGTTCCTCAGTTGGCTAATAAAGTTGTTGCTGATCCACAACAGATGATGTCATCCTAGTTATTCTAGGCCACAAAATCCCCCCTTTGATTCATCACAGACCAAGGTTCTGTTGTCATCCTGTGATGTGTGAACGGCCTTGGAAGTGGGAGTTTAGTGGGGAATTTTGCAGGGACTCTCTTAAATTGAGACAAGGCTCTTGGAACTAAGGATGAATTTCTAAACCTTTCTAGAAATAACACAAGATTTTTCTGCACCAAGAGAGGGGTTAAAAATATTGACAATAAAGTGGTCAAGATTCAGCTGAATTCTGGGGACTTTTCTTTGCTGTCCCAAGCCTCAACTGGTTTTCCCAGAGGAAAGCTGAGGATGACAGCTTATAAGAGCTTGGGAGTATCAAAATTACTGACATTTATCTGTTTGAGGTTTGGATGACATTGTATATGCTCCTTATTTGACTTTAACTTGTTGCCCATCCCTGGAAATAATAGCAATAATAACACAAGTTCTGCGGTTACATCACCACAGCCCCACCTGGGAGGCTTTGCATGGCTGGGTAAAGCACTTGATTGTGGGTGCACATTCTGTGGCAGAAATGCACGCCCGTCGGTATGTGCCTTTGGAATTTTCACCTGTTCGGGTTCAGGGGCTCCCAGACCTTTCAAGAAGGACGAAGCATGATTCTCCTGGTGCCTCGGTACACTCTTGTTTTATTTTAGGCACTCGGGTTAGGGTGAGGCTTCTAGTGTCCCAGGCAGCCTTCGAGCCTTCCATTGGGAAGTGGAGGTGTGAAATGAAGCTGACTCGAGATAACTTCCTACCCGTTGTGTTTATCCAGCCAACTGGGTTGAGAATCCTTCAGATGTTGCCCTAAAATGGACTTGGTGGGGGGGGGTTGTACCCTGGAAGGTAGGTTAACTCAAGAAGAAGCAATCATTGATGTTGGTAGGTAAAATTTGATCTCAAAGAGAAGAATGTGTGGTACTTGCTACTTCTGATTTCTTACTCCAGGTGGAGAGGAATTTGACAAAAGGACAATGACGACAATGAAAAGCAAAATAAATATAAAAACAAAAGGAAATATAACAGCAAATACTTCTTAACACTACTTAACACTCAGTGCTCTGAATGCCCTACATGAATTAATGAATTTAATTCCTACCACAATCATATGAGAGACTATTATTCTTTGCACTTAAAAATGAGGAAACAGAGAAGTAGAGAGACAGACCTCTCCTTGGTTGGCATAGTATGGCAGAAGAGAGGAAATCACATTTTAGGTGGTTAGAGATTAAGTACATTGAGGGATAACCTCTGGTTTCTTTTCTTTTTTTTTTTTTTTTAAAGATTTTATTTATTTATTTGACAGAGAGAGACACAGCGAGAGAGGGAACACAAGCAGGGGGAGTGGGAGAGGGAGAAGCAGGCTTCCTGCTGAGCAGAGAGCCCGATGTGGGGCTGGATCCCAGGACCCTGAGATCATGACCTGAGCTGAAGGCAGATGCTTAACAACTGAGCCACCCAGGCGCCCCTAACCTCTGGTTTCTACAAAGCTAATACAGAGTGTGACGAAAAATGATACTCAAAAAATACGGTGGAAGAGCAGAAGATAAATACCAACTTTGTCACACATGGGGAACTCTGTTGCTTAATAGGGAGCTTGGACTCCTGAAGAATTTCTTATTTTTACTTTTGTTTATTTACATTTTATTAAAAAAATTTTTTTAAAGCTTTTATTTTTGGGTGCCTGGGTGGCTCAGTTGGTTAAGCGACTGCCTTCGGCTCAGGTCATGATCCTGGAGTCCCGGGATCGAGTCCCGCATCGGGCTCCCTGCTCAGCGGGGAGTCTGCTTCTCCCTCTGACCCTCCCCCCTCTCATGTGCTCGCTCTCTCTCATTCTCTCTGTCTCAAATAAATAAATAAAATCTTTAAAAAAAAAAAAAAGCTTTTATTTTTAAGTAATCTCTACACCCAACGTGGGGCCGGAACTCACAACCCCGAGATCAAGAGTCACACGCTTAGGGCACCTGACTGGCGTGGTCGGAGGAGCGAGCGACTTTTTGATCTCAGCATTGCAAGTTGAGCCCCATACTGGGTGTAGATATTATTTAAATAAATAAAAAATGAAATAAAAAATAGAGTTGCATACTCTACCAACTGAGCCAGCCAGATGCCCCAAATTTCTTATTTTTAAAAGCAGTGCTGGGTACAGAATAGATCGTAAGCAGTATTTTTTTTTTTTTAAAGATTTTATTTATTTATTTGACAGAGAGAGACACAGCGAGAGAGGGAACACAAGCAGGGGGAGTGGGAGAGGGAGAAGCAGGCTCCCTGCAGAGCAGGGAGCCCGATGTGGGACTCGATCCCAGGACTCTGGGATCATGACCTGAGCCGAAGGCAGTCACTCAACCGACTGAGCCACCCAGGCGCCCTCGTAAGCAGTATTTTAAAAAATTTTCTCAGGGCGCCTGGGTGGCTCAGTTGGTTAAGCGTCTGCCTTCAGCTCAGGTCATGATCCCAGGATCCTGGGATTGAGCCCCCTCTCGGGCTCCCTGCTCAGCGGGAAGCCTGCTTCTCCCTCTCCCACTCCCCCTGCTTGTGTTCCCTCTCTCGCTGTGTCTCTCTCTGTCAAATAAATAAAATCTTTAAAAAAAAAAAAATTCTGATTTTCTTTTATTACGACTCATTTGATTTTCCTTACCTAGTTCTTTATTTCCAGGCTATCCAACTGTCTCTGCAACGATTAGGACATATTTTTCCCCAAGGAACAATGAAGTTCTTCTATGGCTGAAGTCCTAGGGAATTTATTAGTATCCATATTTGCAAAGTGAGCTAGAGATGGACGCAGTTCAGTATTTTACTCATTATGCTTTACTGCCTTAGGTACTGTTCCAGGATGGATATAATTTAACTAAATTTTGTGTTATTGTTAATATCAGAACCAAATTAAATGTGAGTAGATAAAACTGAACACCTGTGTATCTGCCACTGAGCTGAAGGGAAGGACATTTCTTCTGCGGTTTTATCCTGTGCCCCTCCCTGACGCTGCCCCCTTCTTTTCCTCCACTAGAGGCAACCAGTGTCTCAGTTCTCTGTTCATGCCCTGCTCTTCTCTGTAGTTTCACCATATGTTTGTATCCCTAAATCAGAGATCACTTAGCTTTGTTCATTTTTGAACTTGATATAAATGCAAGCGTGCCGTGTGTATTTTTGGTGACTTGTGTTTGCACGTAGCATTGCATTCCCAAGGTTCATATATGTTATATGTAGCTGTGGTTTGTTCAGTTTTTCATGGCTGTGTGCTACCCAGTGTCTAAACATAATGCAGTGTATTTACCCGTTCTGTCGATGGACTTTTGGGTTGTGTCCAGTTTTCATTAGAGATATTGTTGCTTTGCTTTTTTTTTTTTTTAAGATTTTATTTTTAAGTCATCTCTGTACCCAACATGGGGCTCGAACTCACAACACTGAGATCAAGAGTCGCACGCTCTACCCACTGAGCCAGCCAGGCGCCCCAGGGATATTGTTGCTTTGAACATTCTTGTTAAATGCCTTTTCTTAAAATCGGTGATCAGGAAGACTCACTTAAATAGTTTTCCTATGAAAAGGATAGTCTTACAGTTTAATGAAAATGGTAATGCCTATTTTTTGTACAGGTAGGTGTGTAGTTTTTATTTGGGGACGTAGATTG
This sequence comes from Neomonachus schauinslandi, assembly GCF_002201575.2. NCBI lineage: Eukaryota > Metazoa > Chordata > Mammalia > Carnivora > Phocidae > Neomonachus > Neomonachus schauinslandi. The sequence continues at coordinate 86,280,657 of NC_058413.1, read as the reverse complement.
CATACTAAATGGATTTATTTTTAATTGCTTTTGTGGTTAACTTTTTTCCAGAATTGACAATGATTTGTGTATTTTATTTTCTAAACAAATTGAAGCATTTATTGTAAAAATCACTGGAAAATAAGTCTGTCCAATTTTATAGTAGAGGTTATATATATATTTTAATAAAATAAGTGTTTGAAAATACTAAATAATTTTAACTAGAATGTGAAGTACTTCCTTCTCTAAGTGAAACATTAAATAAGCTTTTCTCATCCCGAGCAACAAATAGCAAATCCTGCAGTTATTTAGGTAAGTTGGTCTTTGCGCCACCCCGTTTATTTGGAGACTAGAAAAGAAACGTTTAATTTGCACATTTTTCAACTTAAAAAGATAGTCCTTAAGAACTTTCTGAAATATTCTGCAGAATTGTACAAAGGCACAGAGGTTTAAAGCAGGTAAGAATCTATAGTCCACTCCGCTGTTTGTGACTGGGAAGAGAACCAAAGCCCAGAGTAACTAAGTTTCTTAACCAAGATCACAGTGAGGCCTTGCTCTGCCTTTTAAATATAGCTTCTCCCAAATAGCTGTATGAACCTATAGTTCCGCTTGTAACTTAGAGGCCAGCAGTGTCTTGTCATAGTCCTATTTTTGCTTCAGTGTGTCTTACTTAGCATCATTGGAATCATCAATGAGATCTATCATGACAGTGTAAGGTTTGATTTTTCCGATTGCTTTTCCCCACCCTGTCGACTGTGCTGACCCTAGAGAGATTGTACTTCGTTCCCAGAGCCTGGCTTCTGTCACTGACAGTATTTCCATTGGCTCGTGATTCAGCTGCCGCCATCCAACGTTGGAGGAGAAGCACTAAGCTTGAAGAATCCCGCTGCCGGGTCAACCAGCCCTGGCCCGGGGCACTTCGTCCTCAGCCCGCCCGCAGTCCAGCCGGGGGCTCTGCCTCTGAAGGAAGCGGCACTTTGCAAGAGAGATCTTAATGAGGCCATTTGGATTAGACTGGGTTAAGGGGCAGTGAGTTCCATGCATTTAGGGGTGGGTGTGAGGCTCTTCGTGTCCTTGCAGTCTCCCTGGGCCCTCCTGTCACACCCCTCCAGCGCTGTGTCCAGCCCTCAGCCTCTGCCCCCATCCTGAAATAGCCACAGTTCAGCACGGAAGACATTCGCTCGTCTCATCTTGCTGGACTGGTGAGCTCTGCGTTTGCCAGGGGGATGGGCCAGGGCGGCAGGTGGGGGCTGGGGAGGTGGGCTTTGACTTTGTTCTCCTTAAGGACAGCCTCCGAAAGCTTACAGTCTGTTTTAAGAATGGCACAGGGACGCAATGGGACTTGGAGACAGCGTGCACACGAGTTGGTGACCGGGCAGGCTGCTCTGCTCTTCTCGGCCTCTCCCTCCTGGGTTGGGAAATGGGTGTTTAAGAACACTGGTGCCCCTGGGTTTGCTGTAGAGACTGCCCGAGCTAGATCTCCTGAATCTCACGGGGACAAAGGAATTCACCTCTGAAATAAATTTAAAATACATATATATATATCCTACACGTGTCCTTAGGTTTCTGCATCAGAAAGCTGGGGAATGCATGTGCAGAGTCAGAGGTCACAGAGATGGCTAGATGCATAGCATGTCACACACCAGCTGGCCTCTTCCCCGGCGCAGCGCTCCGCTCCGCTCCGCTCCAGCGGCACCTGGCTTAGCCAATATACTGTCCTGAAATCTTGTGTTTATTTGACCGTCTCTCCTGTGGGGCTGTGAGCTTCCCTCGGGCAAGAATTGTGCCTTAATTCATCTCTGTGCCCCTGGCACCTGGCATATTTTGGGTACTTAATAGGTCCGGAAAGCAGTGTGGTTTTGAACCTTACTAAGACTTACTGAACCCGTTGAGGTTTGTCTCTGTCTGGTGTTTCCTCCCAGCACTTGTCTTACTCTAGGCAATATATTTTTCTCTTGCTCACCTTCTCCCTGCTTTCTCCACGCAATCGATTTTTCTGCTATCTCGGGACCATCTTAATCCTATACCTCCAGTTTTCAGATGTTGCTGCTCCTCCTCGGGCCCACTTTGGTTTGTTTTTTGTTTTTGTTTTTTTTGGTTTAAGTTTTATAATATGCAGCTTGTCACACTTGGCTAATAGACTTTATTATGTGGAATTGTCTGCTCTAGTGTGCGAATCCTTATATTAAGCCCTTATTTATATTAAAGGGTCTGCTGTGGTTTTAATTCTCTTAAGTTCACATTGATTGTACTTCGCCACGAGGGATAATGGTTCATTTCAAGTTAATCTACAAGACTAAAGTGTAGCCTACTGGGGTGGGGGGGTAGGAGCTCAACAGCAGCTGTTAAATGGTGCATAGCAACTCCTCACAGCGGCTTAAACATGAAAAGGGAATGGGAGTAATAGAATATGCTGGAATTTGATGAGGACACCGCGTGCTAGAGGACATGGGATCGGAACTCGCAGTTGTAGACAATGACTACGCCTCAGAAGACCAGAGCCCCGGAACCCTTAGCCTCATGACGCCCCAGAAGAAAGGCTGGTGGAATCATCAACCAGGTTCCAGTGAAGCTCAGGGAGCTTTACACCCCGTTGTCACACAACATCCGTTCCTTTCTTCCTTAGTTAAACGTCCGTATAACAGAGACATAGAGTTCTTGCCACCTTCATGTCCCATAAAGTTGACGATCAGAATAATTGCAAAACCTCTTAGGACTTTGGGGAGTGAAAAGCACTAAGAAACTGAAAGAATTAAGTCACCTGGTATAGAAAACTGCTATTAAACACCTTTGCATGAAAGAATCCATCGCATGCTGGCAGTTATTGGAAGGTGCCCTAAAATGTTCATAGCATCATTTCAGAGTGTGACCCATTTGGATATAAAATTACTAATGAACTTGCTTGCCTCTTTTCCTGCCCAGGAAATTGTACAGATGGCCATGATTTTTTTCAGATTTTATACAAATCAGATTCTGAACAAGTTCATTAAAAATTTACAATGTCTGTATTAAAAACTTCAGTGAGTTAGCAATGAGCTCTCACCTCACACCTGTCAGAATGGCTAAAATCAAAACCACAAGAAACAGCAAGTATCGGTGAGGATGTGGAGAAAGGGGAACCCTCGTGCACCTTTGGTAGGAATGCAAACTGGTGCAGCCCCTGTGGAAAACCGTATGGAGGTTGCTCAAAAAATTAAAAATAGAACTACCATGTGATCCAGTAATTCCACCTCTGGGTATTTACCTAAAGAGTATTAAAAAAAAACACTAATTCAGAGGGATACATGCACCCCTATGTTTATTGCAACATTAGTTACAACAGTCAAATTATGGAAGCAGCCCAAGTGTCCGTCAGTAGATCAATGGACAAAGAAGATGTGGGATGCACACGCGCACCCGTGTGTGTGTGTGTGTAAAATGGAATATTACTCAGCCATAAAAAGAATGAAATCTTGTCATTTGCAAAAACATGGATGGATCTAGAGGGTATAATGCCAAGTGAAATAAGTCAGCCAGAGAAAGACAAGTACTGTATGATTTCACTCATATGTGGAATTTAAGAAACAAAACAAGTGAACAAATAAAAAAAGAGACAAACAAAAAAATAGACTCTTAAATACAGAGAATAAACTGGTAGTTGCCAAAGGACAGGTGGGTGGGGGGATGGATTAAATAGGTGAAGGGAATTAAGAGCACATTTATTTCGATAAGAACTGAGTAATGTATAGAATTGTTGAATCACGATATTGTACCCCTGAAATTAATATAACACTGTATGTTAATTATATTGGAATTAAAAAAAAAATCTAGTGAATTAAATTTAACTCTTAAATAATGGAGTGATCCACACTGAACTTTCTGATTAAAACAAAGAAAAGGTGGGGCGCCTGGGTGGTTTAGTCGACTGAGCGGCGGACTCTTGATTTTGGCTTCAGGCATGATCTCAAGGTCCTGGGATCAAGCCCGAGTTAGGCTCCGCACTCAGCAGGGAGTCTGCTTGAGGATTCTCTTTCCCTCTCCCTTTGCCCCTCCCCCTGTTCACGTGCATGCACTCTCTCCCAGATAAATAGATCTTTAAAAAAATGAAACAAAGAAAATAGCCCTTATTGTTTCAACTAGAGTTCATTAATAAAAAACTCTCAAGCACTTATCCCCCAGGTGTGATGACAGAGCAGCAGTTTCTGCCCTCATTCTTGTGGGAGACGCAGAGGAGTAAATATGAAGTCATCAGTACAGTATCAAATGGCAAATTCCAGGATGTGATAGGTAGGTGTGCAGAGGGGCACCTAACCCAGACAAGGACTTGGGACAGCAGTGAGGGAAGGCCCAGGGAAGGCAGCCTCTAAGCTGAGGGCTCCAGGATAAATAGGCAGAGGCAGACGTTTCTAAAATGAGTTCCTTTTCCTGAATGTTATAGCAAATAGGATTGAACATTATTTTGATGGTTGAAGATCTTGTGGCCTTTGGGGCAATTATTTTTTATCACCAGTCTTTACATAGTGTTGGAAGTGTAGTTGTATAAAATACTAGTAGAATATTAATGATAATACAGTCTGAAATGCTTCTTTGGAAGTTGTGTCTTAAAAATAAACCCACGGCGGGGGGGGGTGCCTGGGTGGCTCAGTCGTTAAGCATCTGCCTTCGGCTTAGGTCATGGTCCCAGGGTCCTGGGATCAAGCCCTGCATCGGGCTCCCGGCTCCATGGGGAGCCTGCTTCTCTCTCTCCCACTCCCCCTACTTGTGTTCCCTCTCTCACTGTGTCTCTGTCAAATAAATAAATAAAAATCTCTAAAAATAAATAAATAAATAAACAAACAAACAAACCCACAGGGCACCTGGGTGGCTCAGTCAGTTAAGTGTCTGTCTCGGCTCAGGTCATGATCCCAGGGTCCTGGGATCGAGCCCCGCATCGGGCTCCCTGCTCAGAGGGAAGCCTGCTTGTATTCCCTCTCTCTTGCTGTGTCTCTCTCTGTCAAATAAATAAATAAATAAATAAATAAATAAATAAAATCTTAAAAAAAAATAAACAGGGGCACCTGGGTGGCTCAATCGTTAAGCGTCTGCCTTCGGCTCAGGTCATGATCCCAGGGTCCTGGGATCGAGTCCCGCATCGGGCTCCCAGCTCAGTGGGAAGCCTGCTTCTCCCTCTGTCTCTGCCCTTCTCCCTGCTCATGCTGTCTCTCTGTCTCTCAAATAAATGAAAATAAAAATCATTAAAAATAAGCCCACATAGGGGCACCTGAGTGGCTCAGTCAGTTAAGTGACTGACTCTTGATTTGGGCTCAGATCACCATCCAGGGTCCTGGGATCGAGCCCTGTGTTGGGCTCTGCGCTTAATGTAGAGTCTGCTTGTCCCTCTCCCTCTGTTCCTCCTCCTGCACTTTCTCTCTCTCTCTCAAATAAAATAAAATCTTTAAAAAAAATTAAAAATGAAAATAAACCCACGTAAACTCAGCCTAATACCTGTGTAGCAGAAGGACAATGTAAACCATTAGGGTAAGTTGTGTGTTTTCGAGGGGCGCCTGGGTGGCTCAGTCGTTGAGCGTCTGCCTTCGGCTCAGGTCCTGATCCCAGGGTCCTGGGATCGAGCCCCACATCGGGCTCGCTGCTCGTGGGAACCTGCTTCTCCCTCTCCCGCTCCCCCTGCTTGTGTTCCCTCTCTCACTGTATCTCTGTCAAATAAATAAAATCTTTAAAAAAAAAAAAGTTGTGTGTTTTTGAATCATGAGTCACTGTTGCTTCAGAAATCCCCCCTTTTCATCATTACTGTCTTAAGGGGTCAGGATAGCATCCATGTTTCTTGACAGAGTTAAGGCTTTGTTTTACCAGGAATGGAGGCTCATTTATTTACTGAGTTTACTTTTAATTTTTAATGAGCTCCCAGAGTGACCTACATTCCTGAAGTAAGTTGTTTCACTTCTTTTGAACTTTTCTTCTGAACACAGATATCATGTTCATTGGTGGCGTACTTGGAGGTTCTTCAATATCAACTAGGAAACTTAGGAAAATGCAAAATATAATTACATGCATACACATTTGCCTCTTCAAGCAGATGCTCAATAAATGTTTGTGGAAGTAAATTTAATTGAGAGTTTAACCATTCACAGTTCATTGCAAAGCATTAGAATCCTAGTTGCAACAGGTGAATTAAAAAAAAAAAGTGTATCATTGCTGTTCCCATTGGAATTTCAGAGCTTCACGTGTGAGTATTTTGATTCTGGTTCATTGATCATTTGGTTGGCTGAGTTCATCAGAATGTGCATGAGAGTCCAGCAAATGTGTTAGTTGACCTTGTTCAGAACACAGTTGGGCACTATTGGCAAAGCCATGTTTGATAATACGTGGCTTATAAAACCTTGAGAGAGTGGGGTGCCTGTGATAGGGTTTGTGAGAGAAGGGGCCTGTGTAGATCAGCTCCTGTCTGCCCGCTAGATTAGCCATCAGTAGGCACTGGTCATACACGGTGCGTCAGCGCTGTAGTCTCTTCAGGAGTGCGATGAAATAGCCAGCTTCCCATCTGGATTCCTGTTCTCATGGGAGGACTTTCAGACTGGCGGAGGGGGCAAAGTGGGAGGACGGGAGAACAAATTCGACGGGAAGCCAGAGGCTGCTTCTCTTGAATCTACAGAGATGGTCCTTTTTTTTTTTTTTTTTAAAGATTTTATTTATTTGAGAGCGAGAGAGAGAGAGAATGAGAGAGAGAACATGAGAGGGGTAGGGTCAGAAGCAGACTCTCTGCTGAGCAGGGAGCCCGACGTGGGACTCGAGCCCAGGACTCCAGGATCATGACCTGAGCCGAAGGCAGTCGCTCAACCAACTGAGCCACCCAGGTGCCCCGAGATGGTCCTTTGATTAGAACCATAGACCCTTCCATGGCGGCTCATCTGCTGCGCACCTTCATTTGGCACAGGAGCAATAGAGATTTAAGTCAGCTCAGAAAACGTTCATTGGACGCCTGCGCCTTGCCAGGTTGAGGGAGCAGCTACAAAGATGAATTATCCCCTCAGATCTTACTGAGTGGTAAAGGGATACACACATATTATAAGTCAGTTAAGTGCTCTGTGGAGAGCCCCGGAAAAGGTAAGCATGGAGGCACTGTGGGAGCGGAGCACAAAGGAAGGGATTTAGCTCAGTCTGTGTAGGAGGCAGCAGGAAAAGGCTGGGGAAGGTTTTATGGATAAGAAAGCCCAAGCTGAATCTTAAAGGATGAATAGGAATTAGCCAGGGGAATGAGACTCCTGGGGGTGAAGCCGGGGGCATTCTGAGAAGACGGAAAATAGGACCAAGGATAATGTGGCTTGAGACAGCATAGTACATGTCTGGGAACTGCATGCAGGTCAGTACGAACAAAATGTGAAATGGTGCTGAGAAGTGAGGTTGACGAGGAAGGGTCCCATGCCAGTGGGGTTTTATTCTATTCTGGAGGCCCTGGGGAATCACTTCATGGGTCTAAGCAAGGCACTGACACTTGGGTCTGGTTTGGGGGGAGAGTCATTTTGGTGGATGGCTTTGACAGGCACAAGATTGAAGGCAGGAGAACCAGTTCGGATGCTCTTGTCATTATCCAGGCAAAAGGTGAACTAGGGCAGTGGTGGGAATGGGCCGAGGAGGGAGCCTTGGGGAACCCCAGCATTTAATGAGCAGCAGAGAACTAGGAGACTGAGCAAAACCCCAGTCAGAGAGATGAAAGAAAAATCGGAAAAGAGTGTCAAGAAAGGAATTTCAAAAGGAATAAGGGATCAGGGTGTTAAGTGCTGAGGGATCCAATTAACTCAAGACTGAGAAGCGTCCAGAGCAGCACTATCCTGAGTGTGGTCCATGGGCCAGTGGCACCAGCCGTATCTGGGAGCTGGTTAGGAATGCAGAGTCACGATCCACACTTGGTTGTCGATGACCTTGACATACCATTTTCATTCAGATGGCTGGGACAGAATCAACATTGCGGTGAATTTGGGGGTGACTGTGTAATGACAAGGTGAAGGTAATACAGTCTTGTGAGAAATTTGGCAAAAGTTGGAAAGGGAGAAATTGTCAGAGACGGGAATAAGTCAAGAACCCACGTTTTTAGCATGGCAGAGACTTGGTTGCCTGTTGTTTGGCTTGCAGGAAAGTAGAAAGATTGCGGTTTATGATAAGGAAGGTGGGTAACGTAAAAACAAGTAATGTCGAAGACGTACATACCCTTACATAGAAGTGTCTGAACAAATGTAAGTCATTGTCGTGTGGGACGAAGTGGGGTGATTGGTGCCCTGGAGTGGTGAGGCTTGGCTCTCAGTGCTGGCTCTGTTTTTCCAGGTTTCGTTGAGAAGCATCATTATGTATGAATCATAGCCTACAGCTTTTTAAGGAACAGACTTGGTTTGAATTCTCCGTCCGTGCCCATCAAGTGTGTAAATGTGGGCAAATTATTTAGAGACTCTGAGCATGTTTCCTCATCTTTAAAAAAAAAGGCATAGCAGGCACCTGGGTGGCTCAGTTGGTTAAGCGACTGCCTTCGGCTCAGGTCATGATCCTGGAGTCCCTGGATCGAGTCCCGCATCGGGCTCCCTGTTCGGCAGGGAGTCTGCTTCTCCCTCTGACCCTCCCCCCTCTCATGTGCTCTCTCTCTCTCATTCTCTCTCTCAAATAAATAAATAAAATCTTAAAAAAAAAAAAAGGCATAGCGATACCCACGACGTAGGATTGTTACAGTGATTAAATGAGAAAGTATGTATGTAAACTCTCAGGTGTTACATACTGGTATAGATCTGATAAGCACTCCACAACTGTTTGAATGAATGATTGAGTTAAGTGCACTCAGTGCGTGACTAGGTAGGTTGTTTAAGATGGGAATGTTGCAATTTCCTTATCTGTGAAGAAGGGTGAATAATAGCGCCTTCATTATGTACAGGGTTTTATAAAGAGAAAAATGAGCTATTTATGAAACGCTTTCATGAAATGTTAATGTTACAGAAGTTAAAGGAAGCATTTCACTATGTTTGTAAATACGGCGACTTCAGTGGTCCGAAGATTAACTGGTTGGTTGACTCCTCTTGTGACAGGTTCCTAGTAGACCCTCTCCTGGAGAAATCAGTTAGCAAATCAGGCAACAACTGCTAATTGAATGTCTGAAGTAGGTAAGAGAACATTCTAGACACTGAGGGAGATCCAAAACAGACAGACAGCAGCAGTAAAAACCAGGAGGGGCGTGAGGTCTGTCCAAGGAGAAGACAGTCAAGGAGGGAAGTGGTTCAGGCCAAGGGAGGCACTCCAACAGGGCACCTCAAGAAGTTGGTCCAAGGTGGGAGAGAGCAGTTGCAAATCACTTCTTCACGCACATGTGCAGTATTTGGAGAAATTGGCACATCACAAGACGAGCGGTGGAATGCTGATGGAGTCCTTGCAATAGAGTGCTGCAGTCCTTGGGTTGACCTGGCCTCCTGGGCAGCTCCGAGGCTTTCTAGAGCTTTGGGCTCCATTGGTTTTCTCAGTCTCCTGAGGGTTCTCAGTCAGCAGTTAGCTGTTTGGGACGGTTGTCGCTGTCAGTCGTGTACTTATAAATTCTCTCCTCCTTTCCACTACTCCTTGCCTAGAAGTGGGTATAGCACAGCGCTGCTGCAACTGTAATTTTTATCACGGAAACTGGGGGATCCTTGCACTCCTTCTTGGAAGGAGTCCTATTTAAAGGCTGAGTGAAATCTGGATCGGTCTCTGGATGTTAGTCCCAGTTCCTCCAGGAGGCCCCTGTTGGCGTCTCCACCTTCAGCCTCCCGATGGCAGCCTCCACCCCCGCTCGCCCCCCGCCGTTGGCCCCGGTGCTCACTCAGCACCCGTTGCGCCGGCCAGTGGGATTGTGCCAGGCGTATCCCTCTACCAAGCAGGACTGTCCACTTTATGTTGGTCATACGACAGACTGGTGTCTTTTGCTGTAGACTTGTAGGAGAATTGCAGGTACCCAGACCCGAAAGCAGTAACCAAAGTCCCCACCCCGTTTCCTGCAGGGCTAGACCTGTATGGCTTCTCCCGCAAGTGGATCAAATGGCAACTTGTGCTTTTCTGAAGGCACAGGAAGGTCAGTAGGGGTAAGGGCAGCCCCAGAACAGGGCTTAGGGTGCGAAACGAGGCTCCCATCCTAAATAATGATCTGATCCAAGTTTCCGTGAGAGATAGTCTGCCTTGTGTCCACTCCGCCCTGGAATTTCCCAGAAGGAGAAGCGTCGAAGCCCACAGTCACGCACCCAGTCAGCTGTGTTGCAGTTTTGATGGGAATTGGCACATCCTGAAGTAAACCCCAGTCTGATTGGAGAGGGCTTCACGGGAGGCCGCAGGCTGACATGGTGAACAATGCTCTATTCACAGGTTACAAGGGCAGGCCTGTCTCCTGTGCCAACCAAAATGGTGCTGGGAAGAGATGTCACTCCATAGTCTTGCTTCAGGTGATTAGAACCAATTAAGAGGGTGACACATCGTAGAGACGGGAAGAGAAAACACAGAGGGCGTTGATTCCCGCCCCCCCCCGCCCCCGTTGGCCCAAGAGAGAAAGCAAGTGTCTGCCATCTGCCTGTTTCCCGAGTCCGTGTACAAACGGCTGGATACCTTTCCTTTGCCCGTTGACCTTTCCGGGCTCTTGTCCCTCCTTGGTTCATAAAACAACAGCGAGGCTACCTGCTCTGTGAGAGGAATGTTGTCTTAATAAACCTGGTGGGAAGTGCTTTTCTTTGGAGAGCCTGGCTGCTACTTCACGTTTCATTCCCAGGCAAACACAAAGCCTGTCCATTTGGTGTGAGCAGTGAAAGGAGGCTTCTAACAGGTGCCATTGTAAGCTTGCTGGTGGAGGAGCCATTCAGAGGGCAGCGGGCTTGTTTTGATCTCCGCTCAGATGGAAGGCTTTAGTGGGATACCCTCTCCGGCCGGGAAGGGGACTCTTTGATCTCCCTTCGCCTAATAGGCAGAACCCTCTGCTCTGTTTCTTCTAAGGACAAAAATAAACAGAGAAGCTGAGTTTGTGAACAGCTGCATAAACAATGCAATTTGGAAGTATGCAAAAAATATGTGGGTTATATATACATTCATACATATATCCTCTTGATCCATGTTTTGCTTCCTTGTGACCATCGTATGATCTGAGAGAGATTTCCATCGGATGCAGTGAAATCCAGCCCCTTAATGCTCTGAGGGGTTGAAGGCCTCTGAGCATTTGGGCAGAAGCGTATCTTTCCTCTGGACCTGAAGCCGTTCTGAGACATTCCAACAATAGTATAATAAAACCAAGGGAGTTTTCTGTGCTGCTCACCCTCCAGAGGGTAGGTGACTTGAGTTGACTGTCTCATGGAGGTGACAAATTTACACTCGCACCATAGAGTCTGCAAGTCTGAAACCAAATTCATCTTCCTTTCTGTGTCCCTTCCTTCCAAGGAGGTCTTGCTTTTGACATCCATCAGTTATTTAATGGGATCACCATTTGCCTGGTCCCAGGCAGCAAGCTGTGGCATGAGTCTCCCTGATTTCTCCTTTACCCCCACCTCTGGTCCGTCTCCATAAAGTGTGGAGTTTTTCTTTTTTGCCTGTGTCTTCACCGATACTCATAGTTCAGGCCATCATTACCCAGACTAATGTAACACCTTCCTAACTGGTAATATACCTTTACATTTAAAGATGATAAATTAAAATCATTTTAGTAATGCATATGGTAGAAGGAAAAGCTCAGACATACCATGTTGGTTCCCAGGAGAACTGGAAGAAACAGTGACTTGCAAAAGACAAGAGAGGTTAAAAGTATAGAAACTGTTTCACATCCGAATGCCAGTCTCTAATTCTCTTCCGTGACTTTTTCTCCCTAGCCTGTCTTGCATGTTTTGGTCTTTTTATCTTGGTCATGATATTCCTTCTGCTTACAGTGCCTGCATTCGTTCCTTCTGCCGATCAAAATCCTATTACTCAGAGCGCAGCTCACTGCCATTGTCTTCCCTGAACATTGTGGGCAGAAGTTTTCATTCCCTCTACCGAATTTCTATAGGCCTTCTATTCTTTATTCTACATTTAATTGAATGCTTTGCTTTATAGATATCTATGGGTATTACTTATCTGTTTCCGTACTAGATTATGAATTCCTGGACAAAAGACTTCTTTTTTTCCCATATTTGTATTTGTTACTACAGAGCAAAGCGTAGTGCATTGCATAAGGTTAACTCCTAAATAAATACTTTAAAACAGAAATGGAACTTTCTAAACCATGATAACTACGCTAATATCCCTAGTGCCCCTTGTTTGTTTCCAGCTTTATTGAGGTATAATGGACAAATGCAATTTTAAGATTTTCAAGTATATATGATAATTTGATACATGTATCCACTGTGAAAGGATTTCTCCCATGGAATTAATTAACACATCCATCACCTCACTTTCCTTCCTTCCTTCCTTCCTTCCTTCCTTCCTTCCTCCCTCCCTCCCTCCCTCCCTCCCTCCCTCCTTTTTTCTTTTTTCTTTTCTTTCTTTCTTTCTTTCTTTTTTCTTGTGTGAAAGAGCATTTCTAAGTTCTACTCCCACAACAAATTTTAATTATACAATATGGTGTTATCAATTATAATCACCATGTTCTACATTAGATCTTCAGAACTTACTCATCTGATGAGAATCATGGTACCCTTTTGCCAACCTGTCTTATGTTCCCCATCTTCTAGCCCCTGGGAACCACTTTTTTACTCTGTTTCTATGAGTTAGACTTTTTTTTAGATCCCATGTATGAGATACCAGACAGTATTTGTCTTTCTCTGTCTTTGTGTCCATTATTTTAAGCAGGTGTTTAAGGAGCTCTTCATTAATAAAACTCACAAAAATGTCATTTAATTCCCAGTATAATCCTAGCGCATAATTAATTCCTTTTGTCCTCATTTCACGGTTTAGAAAAATGGGGCTCGGAGAGATGAATGAATTCCACTGGGACCACCCAACTTGTTTGTCTGAACTCAAATTCACGTCTGACTCCCCAAACCTGCATTTATATTTTGGGGCCGTGTTGTTCCTCAGGTGTCCTGTGTAGAGACAAGGTGCCTAAAGCACAGCAGCTTCCCAGGGCCTGGCAGGCTGGCGGAGCGACGAAGGTGCAGGCCACCGTCACGCTGGCTGCCGGAGGAAAGGCGCCTGGGGTCAGGCACCGTGGCGATGGGGGGGGAGGGGGTCCACTGGGAAGGGCACGTCACAAGAATCGGGGGACTGTGTCTGAGAGGGGCCTGTGAGGAGGATGGATGCATGGGATTTCTCTGTGCTGAGCTAACCAGTCTCAACGGGGCTTGAGCGTATAACTGTTCTTCAGGGTTTCCCTTTAGCTCGGCATGCATTTTCTGGTAAACAGTGACATTTACCCTTGAGTTTTTGGATTTTTATGGCTTCTGAGGTAATAGGTAAGTCTATAAAATGCATAAAACAAAGAGACCACTTGGTGAGACTACAAGAATTTGTTTTAAAGAGCTGGTAAGTGGGCAGAAATAGGGGAAAGGGATTAAAAGGTACAGATTTGCAGTTACAAAATAAAGAAGACGTGGGTATACAATGTATAGCATCAGGAATACAGTTGCTGGTGTGTAACAACTTTGTAGGGTGACAGATGGTAGCTAGATGTGTCACTTCCTGTACAAATGTTGAAGCAGTGTGTTGTACACCGAAAACTAATGCAAAATCGTATGTCAACTACACTTCAATAAAAAAAATAAAATAAAATACGTGTTTGGTTAAAAAAAAAAACAAACTTTAAAAATCAGTTTTTAAAAAAAAGCAGCTGTGATTTTCTGTTGTTTTCTAGAATCCACACTGTGGAGAAAAACCAAGGAAGCACTGAGTGGGTATCTAATCAGAAACACTGACAGTGGTCTACTAAAAGGATATTTGAAGCAGACATACCTTTCTCATGTTCAAGTGTAGAGTCTCCCGAGTCCTAAAGCCCGTTGGATGGGACCAGAGAAGACCACTTGGTTAACCTCCCATGTGCCGGAGGGCACTTCCTCCTCAGAATCCACAGGTTGTCCTAGTCTCTGGTTGCACGTCCGGAGGGAGGGAGGCACTATGCTGCTCGAGTAGGCAGCCCATGCTGGTGTTCATGAAGGTAAAGCCACCTACTCAGAGTCTTCATTTCATACTCCGGAGCCACACATTAGAAATCTCATTGTCCAAGTGAAGGCCCCGCAAATATTCAAAGGCAGCTTCTTATATTCCTGCTAAGTCACATTGGACTAAACTCCCTCCACCTTCACTTAATATATGCAGTGGGCCTACACAGAGCCCATACTCTGTGTATAATGCTGCTTGCTAGGGATACAAAGATGATAAGACACAGCTTTCCCCCCTCTTTAGGAGCTCATAGTCTCGTTCATCTAGAAATTCCAGACATGATATTGTTTCCATCACCCTCTCCTAGAGAGTCAAGTTGCATTTAAAGGGTGCTTTCAACAGTTGGACCCAACGCTCTACCCACAGTCTGTGCTTTGTACTTCCATTAGTGAAGCCTAAGAGCTGTGCTCTTGGAACTGTGATCAACTCAAATCCCACTTTTCACCCATCTGCACTCCACAAACAACTGTGAAGTCAGATGGTTTCTATGCTGTATTTATTTAATTCATTTGTTCATTCATTCAGTAAACTTTGAGTACTAAATATTTGGGGCCCTACTAGATACTGTTTCTCAGATGCAGTTCTGAACCATGATGTAGTTTTGGCATCAAGCTCAGTCTTGTAGGAAAGACACAAATAAATGGAAATTCCCAATATGGTGCGACAAGTGCTCTGATAGGATTGTATGCAGGATGCTGTGCAGTCGACCAAGGAGAGCCATCGAATGCTCTCGAAATGAAAGAGTGTTGGGAGAGGGCCAGAGAAGGATTCCTGGAGGATCTGGTACCTCTTTCACCTCTAAAAACACAATTAACAGTTAACCAGGTAAAGGAGAACCAGGCAGACAGAGCAAACTTTGCAAGACTAAGGGGCGTGAAAAGGCCCGAAGGTGTTTGGAGGACTGGATGAACAATAGGCTCCCAGATGAGGGCGGAAGCCTCGAGGTGGGCTGGGCTCTGCACGCCTGTCTAAAGAGATTGGGTTTTGTCCCGAAAGCCACTGGAGGATGGAGTCATCCCTGTTGATTTTAGCCCACTCCAAGCGTTAAAAATCCCGGTTATGTCATGTAACATTTTACTTCTTTGTGACATAAGAGGATTTGATAAGCACACCCTTTCTGCTTTTAGACCAATTTTGGATAAAAGTAGTGAAAAGGGGGGTGCCTGGGTGGCTCAGCGGCTGCCTTCGGCTCAGGTCATGGGATCGAGCCCCGCATCGGGCTCCCTGCTCGGCGGAAGGCCTGCTTCTCCCTCTCCTACTCTCCCTGCTTGTGTTCCCTCTCTCGCTGTGTCTCTCTCTCTCTTTCAAATAAATAAAATCTTAAAAAAAAAAAAAAAGTAGTGAAAATGGATAATAAAAGAAGGACTGAGCCCCTCAACCTGCCTTGGAAGGGAGCTGCAAACACTGGGGTCAGCAGGACTAACAAAGCCCACTCCAGCCTGCCCAATCTGGCCCTCCCTGGCCGTCCAAATTCCTGCTATGCTTCATCGACCTCTTCCCCACTGTTCCTGGAACACACTAAGCTCTTCTCTATTTCTGGTCCTTTGCATATGCTGTTCCACTGTCTGGAACATTTTCTGTGGCTGGTTCTTAACCTTGAGATATCTTCTAAAAGATCTCTCCATCTCCTCGGTCCCCAAACCACACCCCGCTATGCTCCATCACTCAACCTGTTTCTTTCTTTCATAGTACTTATCGTGAGTTATGATTATATATTTGGTTACTTGTTTGTTATATTATTATTTAGGCCCCCTCTCTCTCTAGATTGTAAACTTTCCAAGAAGAGAGACCCTGTCTATTTTGTCTACTGCAGGAGCTCAGGAAATATTTAGGCGCCATTAAAAGAGAAGTTTTCTATGGGAATACTACTTGAATATGGTTGACCATGAACCCTAAAAGACGGGCAACGTCCTTTGCTGCCCTTAGCTAATCAAAGGGGGAGTCTAATACACTATCCAGAATCCAGAGTAATGACCATATTAGACAAGCCCGCACTGTAACAGGATTCCTTCCAAGTACATTCTTGGACTGGCTTGAAATAGGTCTGTAATACAGTGGATTTCACGGTCTCTCTTGCTGTGCCATGGTGACCCTCCATCTTAAGCTGAGAGTCTATAAAGAAAGGCAGCGAGTGGATATCAATGAGAATATTATGGACACAATGAAGTTATGCTCAGTAAATAGCCCTTTAAATCTTCAGGGAGCTGGGCTTAGATGGAAATTCTGTAACTGAAATTTGGGCTAACGGGCTGGGTGGAATCAAACAGTAGGAATTGGGATGAGGCTCATGTAGGGCAAAGAACACAGAAAATGAGTTGATTAACTTAGAGACAGGAAGACTGGGAGGCTTCCTTAGAGTTCAGCAGGCCTGCCGATCAGTAAATCAGCAAGAATCTGTTGACTTGTAGTTTGTATTTGGTTGTGAGTTACTCTCAACCCTGGCTGCACCGTAGAATCCCCAGGCCTGACCACAGGCCAGTTAAATCAGAACCTCTGGGGATGGGGCCTGGGAATTAGTTTTTTGGTTTTTTTTTAAAGCTCCCAAGGTCATTTTAATTTGCAGTTGGAATCGACACAGCTAGGAAAGGAGTCTCTGTGGAGGATAATCAGGTATAAAATAGGGCTCCTGCCCTTAAGGTGCTTGATTGGCGCTTGAAATTTAATGCTGAAAACTTAAGTGATAATGTAAGGTGTGCCGAAGAAGTAGTTAATAAAATAGGTGTAGGTGAGATTGGAATAGGGAGATATTTTTGTGCTTGGGATAGCGGGGTACTCTTAATTAAGTGCCAGTTAGGCACCCAGCCCTGAAGAAAGTTCTGAAGGAGACACAGAGGAGACTAACACACAAGAAACTTCTGTTTTGGGTAGAGGAAAACAAAAACAACAAGCCCGAAGAAAACGAGTTATTTGCTGCTACGTTCTGACTGGAAATTGAAGCGCACTAAGAATTCCAAGAGGTAGCCTTGGATGTATTTGGCACAAGTTTCTAGTTGCAGGTGGACTTTGAGTGTCACCTTAAAGAGTTGCATAGAATTCATTTAATTTTACAATTTATAAAGCAAACAACAAGGACGGGCTTCTAGCCAGGCACCCTGCAGAGCACTGTACACAGATTAAGTTCTCGAAGAGTGCTTTGGAGCTGTGTGCTGTCATTCTCTGTGCTGCAGGTGGGAAAGCCAAGGCTTAGGGAGGCTAAAGAAATGTGTCCAAGGTCACACAAGTGATTAAGTGGTGTTGGCTCTTGAGCTGAGCTTGTGACCACCGTCTGTAGGACCAGCGTGAGCCGAGGAGGGAGGCCAGAGGGAGCAAAGTGGATTTTTGTGCATTGACTAAGTAGCGGCTTAGGTTGAGTAACTGTGTGATTATTCGAAAGCTAACTTGGGGACCAGTTCCATTCATCAGGGGTTTTGATTGTCTTTTCATGGAATTTATCTTCTGGACACTGGGGAGTCCTTGAAGGTTTTGGGGGGCAGGGAGTACAGTGATGAAAAGTCGTTTTCAGGAAAACCTTCAAGCCTGAAGACAGGGACACCAGTTAAAAAGATGTCTCAGTGGTCACGGCATGAAGCCTAAACAGAATCAGTCAATGGGATGGGAAAGGGTGGGAATGGTGTGGGGTGCTTCAGAGAAGGATGGCTGTTCTTTATGTCCAGAGATGGTGGTGCACGTGGGATTGGACAATAAATACCTCAGGGGTAATTTCGGTTTGATGTTAGTTTGAATTTCCTTACATGAGCAAGGTAGAGATTTTGGAGTTAAGAGTGTACATTTTTTGAGCGAATATTAAGGGAAAGGCAAGTGGCGGTTTTTCTGAAATTAAGCTCTATCTACATAAGTGCTAGGCTTGTAAGGATAGTATGACCTTTGATCCAGTTCAGTTTTGGCTGTTATTTAATTCAGGCCCTGTGACTAAGCTACTTTTTATGGCTTCTTGAAGAGCTTCTGAGACAAAGGAATTACATAAAGTACAATCTTTGATTTGCCAATGAACCTCTTTTCTCATTCCCCTGCTGTCTTCTCTTGAGCATTAATTACAGCTATTAGGTACAGATCGTTCTTTAACGACCTGAGACCTTCCTCTGCTGAATGAGATCTCCAGCTCTGGGATGGGAAACTTCCATAGATCCTTTTCGGATCTCCAGCTCCAGCTCTGGGATGGGAAACTTCCATAGATCCTTTTCGGATCTCCAGCTCCAGCTCTGGGATGGGAAACTTCCATAGATCCTTTTCGTAGGCCTCCGTAATGCTCTCTTGATACCTGTATCTTCAAATCCTATGTTAGCTCTCTGAGGAATGCCAGAGGTAGGAAGATGGGAATGAATTAGAGTCAATTTGTAGCTCTATTGTGATCATCATCATGCACTGGCTTAAGAAAGACCCAATGCCTCAATTGCAAGTATGCTAGGTATGTGAAAATACTACCTGGGCTAGGTGTGAAAAATTCAAACACATTATTACTAATGATTTTCATAAGGGCTAAAGAGTTTAGGCCAAAAATAATTAGGGTGAACAATAGAGCTGTCAACAAAGCTCCCAAATAATGAGATAGCAATTAATGAATGGACTCATTGTTCTTTTTGGCTCTAGGGCATTAAGTATTTCATTTTAAGTCATGGTAAGTAGTATAATTCATTTATATCTTTATTTAAAACTGTTAGTTTAATGTTAATTGATTTTACTTTGATTTATAATTTAATGTTCAATCTTAATTTAAAAATTAGATGATTTCCCTCACCTCAACCCCATTATAAACCTTATGAGCAAGAGTGGTTTTGGTGCTCTCAGTTCACACCCTCTGATAGGCCTCATAATTAGGCTCTTAAAAAATGTTTTGATGGTATTAATCATGACAATGATGAGTTTTAAGTGTGCTAGTGTTGTCTACTAAGACAGACTGTTTTGGTGTTTTGCATGACATCATTGTGTAGGGCTAGGCTGGCCAGTTGTTCTCCTCATGGCCCTTTTCCCCTTTTAGATCCAGAAGCATCAGGAAAAGCCTTTCACCTCATTATTATTATTATTATTATTACTACTACCACTACTACTCTTTATTTATACATTTATTTATTTGGCAAAGCCTGCAGGATATCATGGGAAATGCTTTCACATAACCATTCCACGCAGCAAGCTTTCCTTCCTACAGCTGTCCAGAGATTTCAGAAAAGCAATTATCGTTGCTCAGCTGAGCCCATTTATTATAATACGTATATTAAATGTATCAACTATCACCTTCAGCACCTCTCTCTTCTCCTCAAGGAAGACCAGATGTTTACAAACCATTTCCCAGATCATGGAGCATTGGATCCTGGGACTTCTTTTTTCTTTTTTTAAGATTTTATTTATTTATTAGAGAGAACAGATGGTGGAAGGAGCAGAAGGAGAGAGAGAGAGAAGCAGGCTCCCCGCTGAGCAGGGAGCCCAACGCGGGACTCGATCCCAGGACCCTGAGACCATGACCTGAGCTGAAGGCAGACACTTAACCGACTGAGCCACCCAGGCGCCCCAGAGGTTGGCCAGCTAACCTTTCGACTCTTTCTTAGAACTAAATCATTCAAAGAGTCACGAGCTGAGGAATGAGAATATCCTTCATTGCATGGGATATAGTAAGACATTTATCAAGATTTGGTTTAACAGACTCCTCTCCTCTTACCCCAACTTTCCCTTGTACCCTTCCTCCTGAAGAAAAGTAGTGACCCTGGGTGTTTTTGAAGTGAGTGGATGGCTTAACATCCCACCAATTTCCCTGTATCTCCCATGATACTATTTCTTGAAACTTCTTATTATGGGGTCTGGTGTCACCTGGGCTTTTAGCTCCCTTCTTAGGTTTTTCAGAGTCCATGTCCAGAAAGACCCATCTCGTTTCAGAGATGTGGATTTCTTAAGGATCTCCTGTCCTGGGGCGCCTGGATGGCTCAGTCGTTAAGCGTCTGCCTTCGGCTCAGGTCGTGGTCCCAGGGTCCTGGGATCGAGCCCTGCATCGGGCTTCCTGCTCCGCGGGAAGCCTGTTTCTCTCTCTCCCGCTCCCCCTGCTTGCGTTCCCTCTCTTGCTGTATCTCTCTCTGTCAAATAAATAAATAAAATCTTAAAAAAAAAAAAAAAATCTCCTGTCCTTTGCTTTATCTGTCTCTTTCATGGAAAACTTTGAATTAGATGGGCCCACTGTTCTCTATGTGGGCCTTCCCATGGTCTGCAGGTGCGTTCAGGGCCAGCGGCTGGTACAGAAGATGAGGCTGAATGTGCTTTTTATTTTTAAATCCTCACACTGTGTCCCTGTGAGTTCTGCTGTTTCGTTTCTCAGTGTTTGGGAATCAGGCCAGTGTCTTGGTCCTAGATTGTTTACCCAGCCTTGACAGATGGGTGATGCTCAGTGGTTGTTGTGGAGAGAGTAGGGTGTGGTTAAGGGTGGAGGTGGGAATGTTGGTTAAGAAAGACTAGCAAATGTCAGTGTGTTGAGAAGTTGGAGGAGCAGTGCCGGGGAATGGAGACGTTTGGCAGGACATTCTTTTCCTACAGAAACTTTCTCAGAGATGGCTTAGGGGAAATGAGTTGGCTCAGTGTTTCTGATTGATTATCTTTGAATAATGTGCAAAGAATTGTGAAGCTAAGGATCGTATCAAGCCTTGCTAGTTAAGAACAAGCAGAAATTGCAGAGTCCATCAACAGTACTTGGAGTTGCTATGTCGGGACTGATCAGTTCCCCCTTGAACTGTGACCAGCCAGAAGTCTTAATCAGTAGGTGAGTGGGTTAACAAGTTGTCACCACTAGTTTGTATTTAATTACTGCCTTAGAAAAGTGATGACTTGAACCTGACTCTGGTAACTCCATTATAGGCCTAAAAATGTAAAAAGATCAACAGTGGTTCATCCTCTCCTCTGTGAATGGATGGTTTCTACTGAGATGTTGGTCTGGTATAATTTGGCTGCTGCCTGAGGCTATTTTTGGAGGCTTTTGGTGTGTCCTGGGAGTCTGTCTATCCAATGGTTTTATTTGTATGTAGCACTCCTGCCTTCTGCCAGTCCTTCACTGAGTTGCGGGGTTGTAAGATAGACACAGCTGGATCAGAGAGAACACCGCTGTGTTCTGACTCACTCTCGGCCTCGTCCCCCAGGGCAGGGAAGACACTGGCCCCGGAGTAGCTCCCATCTCATGCTCTCAGCTGTGTGATGGGAGAGGGAAGGCAGGGTCTGGCCCGAAAGGGCCTGGATGGGCAGCTGGATGGAGAGCCTGCGGAGTCGGGCCAGTTGGAAGAGAGCCATGGCCCAATGTAAACGAGCGCAAGCTGGCAGGGCAAATTGCATGTTGAAGCTCTTCTCTTTGGGGGCAAGTTGCTCTTGTCAAAACTCCTCTTTTGAGGAATACACATCGCAGGTGTTAGGGGGACCAGGGCCTGTGGCAGAACCAAGTTGTGTCTGTGTTGGTGGATCTACTTGGCGTGGGAAGTGGGTTCTGTAGTGCGGACGGTAAGAAGGGAGATATTCTAGGAAAGACTGTGCTAGCCCAGAGGTCCCTGTCAGATGATAAGTATAGCACACCTTTGTATTGCCCCTCTCAGCTGATAATAGTACCTAGAAAGTGAAATATGCTGACCATGACATTAACATTTCTGATTACATTTCAAAACCTTATTCTGACATCCATTTTATTTAGGAGGCCAAAGAGATCCTAAAATTTAAAAACATACACTTATTTTAAAAATCTGTGCCTTTGACATAAATCTTGGTACAATTCCACACTGCAATTTATTGACCTTATTTTTTTTTCTGTTGATAGAGTGACCATTTTTGAGCCTATAATCCTGAGCTCAGAATCAAATGAAGAAGGGGAGCATTTGCTTTTCCACTTACTTTACTCCAGCATTTGCTAACTTGTTACCAGCGGGGGGAAATGTATTTGAGTAATTAAGGGAAACCCAAAGCAATATTGATACATATCTCTGGGAATAATGGTTGCAAGTTCTATAAAAATGCCTCTCCACTTCTCACATGGTCAATGGGGAAAAGGCTCATGGAAAATGAGAAAGTACCTGGGCATCTGGCTACAAATCTTAGTTCTTTGCCCATGCGGATGGCTTGGCTCACTTCTTTGGTCTTGTTAGATGGATTTCAGGATGTCATATGTTGTTTCAACCCAGGCTGTTCCCCAGGAAACACAACTGTTTGTTCTCTTTTCTGGCCTAGGCTAAAACCATGGTGCCATCTTTTTTCCAAGCACAGTGTCTCTGAATAGGATCTCCTTTATCTTTCAGAAATCTGTGAACTTCGCTGGTTTTTCTGTACGTGGGAATATACTTTTTTTGGTGTCTATATTTCTGTAGATTTAAATTTTATACATTGAAACATGTTGCTTCCTACTGGGAAAAAAATTAATGCGATTTAAGAAGAAACCAAAATATCTCCTTGCCTGCCTTTTTCTTTTGGGAATTGGGCACCATATCATGAAAATTATGGGAGCCTTGAGATAAGGATTGACTCTTCTCAGGCAATGTGAGCCAACACCAGTGCTTAACTCATTAGCACTCCCTGGAAGAAGCAGAAGGCTTTAACTGTATATGCATGTACATTGATTACCTAGAACACTAGAAATATCAGAAAGGAAAGTTCCCTGGTAAATTGTATTTTAGAATTTTGGAAGGTAGTGTGATATAATTAAAAGAGCATGGCCATGAATCAGGTGGATATCTGTTCAGGTTTCAGATGTACGCCTGTCATTGAAAATTTTTGCTCAGACTAAGAGGTAGGTTTGCGCAGAGTCTAGCCCGTGGTCGTGCTCAGTAAGCTTTCCTTCTTTTGTCTCCTCTGTCCGTTGCCTTCAGATATGGGTAGAATTTAAGAGGCGTGACACTAATTCAGTGTCTCATTGAGCCTGTCTTCTTTTAGAGAGATTGACCCTTCCTACTGCCCTTAACACAGGGTGAGTTATTATTATTATCTTTTTTTAGTGAGCAAATCAGTGTCAATGTTGCAGACCATCAAGTTGTAATACATAAATCAGAAGCCTGCCCTTCCATTCCTCCTCTCTTCCTAAACGTGTATTTGCCTGACTTAGGAGAAATTTCTAAGCAGAAGTCTTTCAAATTGGTTTGTGACATATCAGATTATTAGCTGTTAATCTCTAAAACACTCAAGCTTCCTTAAAAATGGGCCACATGATTACAGCCACTGTGGAAAACAGTATGGAGGGTACCTAAAGAAATGAAAAATAGGACTACCGTAGGATCCAGCAGTCCCACTTCTGGGTGTACATCCAAAGGAAATAAAGTCACTTTCACAAAGAGATTTCTGCACTGTTATGCTCATTGCACCATTATTCACAGTAGCCGTGACATGGAAACAATCCAAGTGTCCATTGACAGGTGAGTGGATAAAGAAAATGTAGTGTACACATACAATGGAATATTATTCAGCCTGAAAAAAATCCTTTCATTTGTGACATGGATGAACCTGGAGGACATTATGCTGAGTGAAATAAGCCAGACACAGAAGGAGAAATACTACATGGTCTCACTTATGTGTGCAGTCTAGAAACTCCCAGAAACAGAGAAGAAAAGAGTTACAGAGAGCTGGTGGTTGGGAAAAATGGGAAGATGTTGGTCAAAGAGGACAAACGTCCATTTATGGGACAGATATGTTCTGGAGACCTAATGCACAGCAGGTGGTGACCAAAGTTAATAATAATGTATCGTATACTTGAAATTTGCCAAGTGTGTTCTTACCACACACAAAAAAAGGCAATTATGTGAGCTGATAGGTATGTTAATTAGGTTGATTGTGATAATCATTTCACAATGTATACCTATATCAAATCATCCCGTTGTACACTTTATATAATTTTTATTTCTCGGTCATGCTTCAGTATAACTGGGGGGATGAAAGGGAATTGCAAAGGCCCAGAAACTTCCAAAGTAGTATTTACCATGTCCTCTCAGATTATTAAAATCACAGTGCTTTTAACAATAGGTTGCTGAGTCAGTTAGTGATAAAAAAAAGATAGACGATACGAAGGAAGAAAAGAAGTGTCTGAGGCCAGCCACTACTCAGTGTTTTGGCAGTTCCTGCCTAGAAAGGCAATACATGACATGAACAGAACATTTGTCCTTACCTCTAGGGGTGTGAGCTCTGGTCCTAGTTCAGACATCAACTTTCTGTGTTTGTCACATACCATCTGCCTCATACATCAAAGGCCAGGCTAGAAAAAGTAATGTCTGTGTTCTGTTATTCACTGTGTCATTGGCTGTAAAGCACATAGCCTCAAAGTCTTCATTGTAAATGGTTAGACTTAATGCAAAGATAGTCTTTTGCCTTGAATAGTTGCGATCTGGATCACTTAATGGGGATATCAGATGAGTACAGTTTTATCCCTGCACTTCCTGTGCACGGAGATTCAGTTGTGCTGGAGAAGTTTACTTGCATGCATTAATACTCTCATTCTCAGCACCCTTGTTTAATTCAGCTAATATTTATTCAGTTGGTATTCTTGCAAAGTATGGGAAGTACAGTGTGGGAGATAGAAATATAAGACTCTACAGCTGGATTGAGAAATGTAAGAGAGACACATTGTCTCTGAGTGTGATAACTACTGATAAAATCATTACCTCTCGGTACCAAAAAGGGACCTTAAAAACTATCTAACTCCCTTGTGTGCAGATGAGGAAGATTCCGACAAAGATCTCATTATGGACTGAAGGCTACGTGAGCTTAATGTTGGTATTGTTGAGGGTAGAGTTGGATCTTAACAGACAGGGTTTGGCTCAGTGCAGGAAGGGGGAGGCCTTGTTGCTGTAGGGAGCAACCACCTTTGGTCCTCACTGGCCAGTTGGGTAACCATGGTCCACATGGTACACATTCACTGTTTTGCAGAATCTTATTGCTGTTATTCCTCTTATCTTTTATTATCTACAGGAGCAAGACTCAAGCATGAGTACATATTGATATTTCTGCTGTATAATTTTCCGACTACTGTTTATCTGCCACTTGATCTTAATGGCTTGAGCAGGAGAGAAAGGGAGAGGAACTGGTCCATTCCATCCCAACAAGATTCTTCCACCAAATACGGAGATGCTCTTTCCTCCTCTCTTTGATAGGGTGCATCTCTCCTAAGTTGGAGCCCTTCCTGCCACGTAGTTCTGTGTTCCCTGACCTCATTCACTGTATAACCTTTAAGGGTGCACTTTTACCAGAAAACAAGGGAATTACCAGGAAGAGGAGACTCGACCACAGAAATGATAAGACGGACTGCCTGACATGGAGACAGCTGGATGAAAATGCCTGTACGTTGCCGATCGTTACGGCAAAGGGAAATCTTCTGATGCCTGAGTATGTTTGGGGGGCCTTACCAGACCCTGGTTTCTTTGAGAGCACTCCAGTTTAGCAACTTGCCTTCTTGTTCCAGCAGAGAATTCTTCCCACTGGCCCTACTCAGTAGAACCAGTTTCCACCTTAGAAGCTCTTTAGGTATTCTCTGGTAAGGCCCAAATGCCTTCCCAGCCTGTGTTTTTTGTCTTTCTTAAATTTTTTTTTTTTACAGTTAGTATTTGGCAAATTTGTATACTTTTACCTGTTTCTTTTTATTCTCTATTAGTCTCTGGTTAGGAACTCAGCTAATCTCATCCTTCACATCTCCATTAAATGACATTCTTTTGGGGGCATCCTGACCACCTATATTTGGTTAAATCCTCTTGCTGAATGCTCTTTATAGCACCCTGAATTACTGCTTTCTTAAGTGTCTGCCATCTGGCCAGACCATAAGCTGGGCAAGGACCTGGTCTGTCTTGCATACTGTTTTATCCCCAGTTCTTGGCACAGTGTCTACAGGAGGTATTCCATAATTTGTCAAATTAAATTGAATTTTATTCTCTTTTATCCCACTTTGTTTCTATTCTTTGCAACCAAAGGCAAGCTAGAGAGAATACATTTAAGCCAGGATTAGAATGCATAGGGAGAAGGAGGAAATGAACTTGAATTTGGAAAATTACATTTTGGCATGAGATAGGTTCTAAGTTTGGCAGATGATTTTCCTTCTGGGTAATGAGGAGCTTGCCTATGGACCCATGGGGCCACTTCCAGAAAGGTAACCTCCTGTGACTTTTTCTAGAAACTTTGCCCAGTGCCCTGGCATGGTGCACATTTTCCCAGCTTGCCTGCTAGAGATTCCGATACTATGAAGATCAGTCTGGATGTAGCAGAGAATGGGGTTGGGGGGGGGTAGTTTCAGAACTTAAGTCAGAAGATTTCCTAGTGAGTAAACTTACTGGAAGTTTGTCATTCTTGAAATTCTCTGGCCATTTTCATTGAGCCTGCGCTCCTTCCCCTTGTGCTACTTCCTCCTTCGGCAAGTGTCTTGCTTGTTGCTGCTTTTTCCTTTTCCAGCCCCTTTGACAAAGTCATACGCCAGGGCCCAGTCCTTGATCCCCTGTTGTTTGTAAGTGTTTCTTTTTGGGAGATGGATTTGACTTTCAGGCCTTCAACTCTGGTTCTCGGGACAATCTCCATACCCATCTCTGAGCGCTTCTGGGCAGGACAGTCTGTGACCGTCCCTGCCTGTTAGGTATCATTGATTGGGTATCTGATTGTCACTCCAAACTAAATAAGCCTCTGTAAGCCTTGTCTTTTCTACCAGGACATTCTCACATGGCAGGGGTGCCACAGTTCCGGCTGGGACCGCTAGAGTCTTTGAGTCTCCCTGTGCCTTGCATGTGTCTGCACCTGTCTCCCACCCCCGTCTCGTGGTTTTCCAGATCCTGTTGGGTTTTCCTTGACAGTGACTCTGGCATCCATTCCTTCCCTTCTCCCCACCACCCAGCTCCTTCTCTTTTTGTGACAAGGCCGTGTACTCTCTAGAACCCAGCCATCTGTCCTGAATTCCTAGGGTTCTTATGGCACCCAGCATTGCCACATGCTTCTTTGTTTTCCTGTTTTGTTTTGTTTTGCTTTTTAATTTTAATGTCTCATTTTCCCAATGAGCTGATTACCTTCTTGAGGTCAGAGATGAGGAATTGTTTGTCTTCCCGTCTCTAGCAGTTAGCGTAGAGCTGCGTAGCTGTGGGTCAGGTTCACTGATGACCATGACAGTGAGCGGGAGGACTCTCCTGGTCTGCATCCGTGGGACGCCAAGACCTTAACTAGAACTGGCAAAGCACAAGATATGAAGCAAAGGGGTAGATTAGGTTAGCACAAGAGAGCAGTGTTGTTACTTCTAATGAACAGAGGCACCTCCAAAATATGGAACATGAGTTCCTTTTGAGCGTTGGAAAAAGTCAGTGCCTCTTTTGGGATCGTTCTTCGTTGTTGGAAGATATTGCTTTTCCTGCTCATTATCTGATGTTAACCTTCAGCAAGCTTGTGGAGAAGTATCATATTGCCACTTTATAGAAGAGGAAACAGAAGCTTGGGAATCTGGTTTGACCCGAGGCCGTAGAGCCCAAAGGTGGCAGAAGCGCATCTCCAGCTCTGATCCTCTGGTCCCAGGTAAAAATCAGCTCAAGTAAGACAAGGAATTCAACATTAGGAAGATGCGCTTCCTGCTGTTGGCCTAAAGAAGTTTGCAATTTTGTGAGAAATAGAGGAGTAAACAAACTAACTCTTACTCCAAGGTTTGAATTAAGGGTGAATAAGGACACAAACAAAATGCTGTGGGCACATGAAGGGAGGAGTGATTAATTCAGCCTTTGTACTGAGCAACAGCTGCTCTGGGAAGCTTTCTGTCAGTGAGTGGTTATGAGGTGTGGATGAAAGCAGGTGTGGGCGTCTGAAGAAAACAGAATGGCCGGGAGGAGACAGACAGTGCCATCTCCAGTATGTTCCTTGGCAGAAGGAGCCGGGGAGTGGCGAAGGCTGAAGGTGGATGGTGACCACATTTGGGTAGTTCAACATTCTAGGCAGGAGGGGAAGGTCCCTAAACCTGTCGGCCCCAACTGGCTTAATTGGTTTCACTGAGCTCTCGGTGTAGCCCAGTGTTCCTGTGGGTGGCTGCAGTATTGATGACATTGCAGGCTGACTGTGATAAGACTGAGCTTGTCTCTGTGCAAAAATCAAGAATCTGGAAAGATGGCACCATGCCGTCAGCCTACCAGGGTTGCTCCGATGTCCTTTGCTCATTTTCCGAACTTCCTACGTTTTTCTAAATCCCACCCCCCAGTGTGTTCTCCCTACTTCCTTTATTTTTCAACCTTGTGAACCATCTGAAGTTTTTATTTAGCCAGATGTTTATTCCAGACGCGACAGTATGGCAGTCTCATGTGGATTTTGGAATAAATTTATTCCATGTGTTTTTAATTCATTCACACTTAACCCATCAAAATGCCCCCCTTTTTTTAATGAAGTAGTTAATGGCTAAGGCATTTTTGTCAGCCTTTGAGTTGGCCTCTTCAAACATTTTCTCTTTTCTTTAGTCGTACAGAACCATCCTAGAAACTTGGTGCGTGCCAAAGTCAAAAGGCCCCTCGGAGCGTCTTTATATTTGCTTTCATCCCTCTTCCCCTTCTTTCTCATGCTTTTAGATTCTCCACCTAGACACACAGTGACGGAATTTTCATGTCTGGTTACCACTTACCCTCCACTCAGCCTTTCTTTCACCCTCTTTCAGCATAAGACAGGGCCAATGAATTTTAATCCCCGCATCTCCTTTCCCTGCTATTGTCAAAAATTGACTTTGGTCCTTCTAGCCTCTCCCCAGCTCCATCCTTCTTTGCCTCCATCTTTCTTAACCTTGGGAAGGGCTATGCTTTGGGCCTCTTAAGTGTTCTATGGATTTTTTTTTATGGGTCTGCAAAACCTGCAAATGATTTCTGGACTCTTGATAGTTTTAGGGGATGTCCAGCTAGGTCAGCCCTTCTACCAGTTTCCTTTAGATCCCTTGCTGCTGTCAGTCTCTCTGCATAGTTGTAAGGGCATTTGAGGACGTCCACGTGGCAAAGAGAAACTGGCAGATTATGGTGTGGAGGTCTTACTTTGCCTATGAATGCACAGAGGAGGAGGAGACCCAAGTGCTCAGTTCACGAGTATGTTCTGCTTTCTCAGTAAGAAAACATATCTGCGGGGCACCCCGGGTGGCTCAGTTGGTTAAGCAGCTGCCTTTGGCTCAGGTCATGATCCCAGGGTCCTGGGATTGAGCCCCATGTCAGGCTCCCTGCTCACTGCGGAGCCTGCTTCTCCCTCACCTCCTAGCTCATGTGCTCTCTCTCACTATCTCTGTCTCTCTCTCAAATAAATAAAAATCTTTAATAAAGAAAAGAAAAGAAAATGTATCTGCTTTTCTTTGGCTTCCTCACAGAGCATCAGGCAACTCCAGTGAAGGCAGGAAAGGAAAGGGAGGGCATAGCAATGAAATGCCCACTGGGTACTTCACAAAGGGTAATGCATTTCATCCTCACAGAAATCTTCAGGGGTGAACTATGATTAGCCCTGCTTTATGGAAGAGGAAATTGAAACGAAGAAAGTCTTGGTAACCTGTTCAAGATCACTCCACAAGTCAATGGTAGAGATCCTCTTCTTTCCCCTACCCCAGATTACCAGCCAATTGGTAGGAATGTGAGCCTCTGGGAATCATTTGGCATGGGTGATTTTATGATTTTTCCCAGGAAGCTCAGCTAAGAGCCACCCAGTTGTCCCATTGAGTCTGTCAGGTTATCTGAGTATTTCGGCACCATGTCTTTGTGTGTGTTGCTTTCGACCCTCTGAAGCTTTCAGCAGATATATAGGTCACACATTCCTGGAACATAAATCAGTCAAGCAAGCAGCTTGGAGATTCTTATCCACTCAGACCTTTGGCCCTTGCCTGTGTCAACCGGAAATGTGGGTGTGGAGAGTCGATTTGGGGACTGGTATGTTGGAAGAATGGAAGAGAAGCCCACGGGAGATGCGTAGGAACAGAAACTGTTCTTTGGGGATTCTGCTCTGAAGTTCAAGTACAGCTGTAGTTGGAGGGGACAGACTTCTGCCATGAAGGAAGATTTATATTGAGGAGATGTGCCTGGACCGTGCCTCTCCCTGGCCCAAACACATTCATGTGCACGAGCTTACAGTATCCAGAATCAACACAACCGGAAAATGTTCTGTTTAGCCTGCTGAATGTTCTGTATCATCCCAGACACCCTGGGATGTCCCAGGGCATACCGACCACTGATGCACTCAGATTTTCTAATCCAAAACCAGATTCTCAAAACAGCCAGTCGTTTGGCAGGGAATGACTTCTAGGCATACAATACAGACAGTTATGTGATATCCGTCCTGCAGCAAAACATTGGCTAGGGGGATTGGTTGAGGGAAAACAATGATTAGAAAATGCCCATTCACTGTGGTCATGTTTACACTCCGTTTGTCAACTAAAAATGTGTTTGTTTAAACAATGTCCTTGGTTTATAGTCATTACTCAGTAGCAGATAATGTGCTTGAATTTCACAAGTGTATGTGAATGATCTGGCAGAGCAGGGCAGCTGTCTTCAGTCAACATTTTCACATAGTGATAATTCTCAGGGAAAGAGAAAGACGTACTTAATACATAGCATTATACATCATCCGCTTTCCCAGTGACCGCAGTGCCCCCTAACGTATGTGTTAATTGTAAATTTTTCCCTACTATTTTCTCCCTACTATTTTTAAAACCTACATTTGATTTTCAGCCAAAATATAAAAATGTGGCTGGATGATCTCACAGTACGTTTGTGGGAATATGAAATGGGAGTTGCCAGAGCTTTGTGAAATTAAAGCTCAGGGCCAGTGTGGTTTCGTTGGGAATCGGGGCATATAGTAAAACAAGAGAAGACAGCAAACATCTGGCTAAAGTGTATTTTGTCTCACTTTTCTGCTCCCTGGTTGGTTTGCCTCTTGGGAGACTGACTCAGTGCGTAGCACGCACGTTACCCACCCTGACTTCTGGTGCGGCTGAGCTCCTTCTTTCCAAGGACCGACAACTCAACACATTACCCCACCGCAGTCGTATTATTTACAAGGGCAGTCCTCCTGAAACCCCCAAACATATATGCTCATCCCAGTGGCCTTGTGTATGCGTCTCCAACATCACACGGTGCTCGAAGCCCGTGAATAGAGTGCAGCTTTGTCACTGAACTTGCCTCAGAGTTCGGGTCAGGATTCCTACAACTATAGGCTTTGGTGAAGGACGGTGCCGTAGATCATGGTCATTCGTTAGAACTTTGTGTTTTTCTTTTTTAAGTAAGCTCTATGCCCAATATGGGGCTTGAACCCATGACCCTGAGATCAAGAGTCGTGTGCTCTACTGACTGAGCCTGCCAGGTGCCCCTGTTTGTTTTTGATGAAGGTTTTTTGGTTGGTTTTAAGTGTTACAGAACCAAATCGCATAAATCTCCAAAAGCCATTTATCTGTTGTTTGAGTTAATGCACAATGTTACGTTAGTTTCAGGTGTACAACATTGTGATTCAATAAGTTTGCACATTCTACTTTGTTTACCACAAGGATAACTACCATCTGTCCCCATACAATGCTATTACAATATTATTGACTATCTTCCCTACACTGTGCCTTTTATTCCCATGACTTACTCATTCCATAACTAGAAGCCTGTACCTCCCATTCTCCTTCACCCATTTTGTCCATCCCCCAAGCCCTCACCCTTCTGGCCACTATTGGTTTGTTGTCTGTATTTATAGGTCTGGTTCTGCTTTTTGTTTATTAAATAGTTTTTAGATTTCATTCATGAGTGAAGTCATGTGGTATTTGTTTTTCTCAGTCTGATTTATTTCACATAGCATAATCCCCTCTAGCTCATCTGTGTTGTCTCCAAGAGCATGAGCTCATCCTTTTTATGGCTGCATGATATTCCATTATGTATATATTATATATATATCTATATTTATATAGCCCACATCTTCCTTATCCATTCATTTATTGATGGACACTTAGGTTGCTTCCATATCTTGGCTGTTTTAAATAATGCTAGTAAATATAAGGGTGCGTATGTCTTTTTGAATTGATGTCTTATACCCAGTAGGGGAATTACTAGATCATATGGTAGCTCTATTTTTAAGTTTTTTGAGGAACCTCCATACTATTTTCTATAATGGCTGTACCAATTTACATTCCCATCAACAGTGTATGAGTGTTCCTCCTTTTAAATTTTATTTTTAACTTATATTCAGTAAAATTTCACTATTTCAGTGTATGGTTGTGAGCTCTGACAAATGCATCCAATTGTATAACCCAGAACCACAGTCAAGATACGAACCAGTCCTGTTACCAGGTGGTAAAGCTACACTTGGGGTGAGCGTAGTGTGAGGTAGAGAGTAGCCCGATCACCATGTTGTACACCTGAAACAAGTGTCACATTGTATGTCAACTGCACTCTGATAATAATAATAAAAACCCAGCCTTGTCACCCCCAATTATCCTGTGTTGCCTCTTTATAGTCAAATTCTTCCTCCACCCTTAATCTCTGGAAACCACTGATTGCTAGATGTCTTCTCCATCTCTAGTTTTGCCTTCTCCAGGATGTCTTGTGAATGGAATTCTGCAGCTTTTGAGTCTGGCTTTGTTCACTTAGCGTAATGCATTTGAAATTCATCCATGATGCTACATATTCCCTTATTATTCTTGAATAGTGTTCCATGATTCTATTGTATGCATGTATGTACCACAGTTTGTTTCTGCATCCCAGTTGAGGGATGTTTGGATCATTTCCAGTTTTTGATAATGACTAATAATGCCACTATAAACATTTGCATATAGGTTTTTATGTTTTCTTTTCACTTGAATTAATACTAGGAGGGGGGATTACAGGGTTATGTGGTAACTGTAAATTTAACTTCGTAAGAAAATGCCAAACTCCTTTTCAAAGATGCTGTACTGTTTGCCTGCATTCCCATTAGCAGCATATGAGAGAGAGTTTGAGTTGCTCCATATGCTTGTCAGCACTTGATACTGTCAGTTTATAAAAATTTTTAGACCATTCTAACAGATGTGTAGTGGTATCTTGTTGTAGTTTTATTTTTTTTTAAGATTTTATTTATTCACTTGAGAGAGCGAGAACACATGTGCTTAAGTGAGGGGAGGGGCAGAGGGGGAGAGAGAGAATGTGGAGTAGACTCCACGCTAAGTGTGGATCCTGACGTGAGGCTTGATCCCAGGACCCTGAGATCATGACCTGAGCTGAAATTAAGAGCCCACTGCTTAACTGACTGAGCCACCCAGGCACCCCTTGTTATAGTTTTAATATGCATTTCCTTAATGGCTAATCAAGCTAAGCATCTTTCCACGTACTTATATACTGTCTATGTATCCACTTCGGTGAAGTGTCTGCTCAGAACTTTTGTTCATTTTCTTATTGAGTGATTTTTTAAATTGCTGAACTTTGAGAAGTTTTTTGTATATTCTGGATACAAATCATTTGTCAGGTGTGTGATTTGCAAATATTTTCTCCCAGTCAGTAGCCTGTAGTTCCATTTTCTTAACAGTATCTTTTGCCAAGTAAAAGTTGTTACCTTTGATGGAGACCAGCTTTTCACCTTTTTCCTTAATGTGACATTCTTTGGGAGTCAAAGCTAAGAATTCCCTGTCTAACCCAGAGTCATGAAGATTTTTCTCCTATGTTTTCTTCTAAAAGTTTTATAAGTTTATGTTCACTTTTGGATCTATGATCCATTTTCAGCTGATTTTTAAAATAAATTATGAGTTCTAGGTTACAGTTTTTTTGTTTGCATATGGATATCCAGTCATCCCAGGACCACTTGTTAAAGACTATCACTTCTCCACATTATACAGTTTTTATTTTAAAAGAAAGAATATGATTCTACCTAGCATGAGAACTCAAACATCTTCTATCACGAAAGAAGAAAATTCCTTAGACCCACTGGCTCAGGAGTGGCTGAAAGAGAGAGTCCCCTTTGTTCGGAACACCACAATATTTGTTTTACTAGCGGTGTCCTAAAACCAAACATATTTTATGTATTGCTGGATTTCTAGGTTGTTGAGGTTTTTTGTTTGGTTGGTTGTGGGATTTTTGGGGTTTTTGTTTGTTTGTTTTGCTCAGCTTTTTAGAAGAAGTTTTAACTATGGGCATGAAAATTCTTTTTTGACAAATTGGACATATACTAAAACTTTACAATGAGAACAAAACTGAAGTTCATTTAGTCTAACTCTTCCTTTTTTAAATTACAAAAATAATACGTGCTTGTAGTAAAATCTAAATACGGGTGACCCTTGAATAATACGAGCTTGAACTGCATGGGTCCACTTAGCTGCAGATTTTTTTTCAATAAATACAGTACAGTACTGCAAATGCATTTTCTTAATAACATTTCTCTAGCTTACTTAACTGTAATAATACAGTATATAATATATGTAACATACAAAATATGTGTTAACTGCTTATCGGTAAGGCTTCTGGTCACTGGTAGGCTATTATTAGCAGTTACGTTTTTGGGGAGTCAGAATTTATACAAGGATTTTCAACTGTGGGGTCAGTCCCCCTAGCCCCCACATTGTTTAGAGGTCAGGTGTACTACAGAAGTATCATCTAGGGAGTGGTTTCCTACTACTTCTCCGCTTCCTTTCATTGGTCCCTTTGATGGGCTTCTCTTCCTTTTTATGACCTCAGATGTTGGTGTACCCCAGGGCTCCATCCTTGGATCTCTTTATTTCTTTATTTCACTTGCTCTGTAGGTGGTGTCATTTAATCCTCTGGTTCTGTGAGCCACATGTACTCCCAGGAGTCCAGGTTGTGTCTCCAGCCTAAGCTCTTCTCTGAACTCCAGACTGGTACATGTAGCTGCCTCCTCAGCACATCTACCGTGTGTAACAGCAGCTTCTCTAGAACAGAAATCTTCGGGGCGCCCGGGTGGCTCAGTTGGTTAAGCATCTGCCTTCGGCTCAGGTCATGATCTCAGCGTCCTGGGATCTAGTCCTGTATGGGGCTCCCTGCTCGGCAGGGAGTCTGCTTCTCCCTCTGCCTCTGCCCCTCCCCCTGCTTGTGCTTTCTCTCTCTCTCTCTCTCTCTCTCTCTCTCTCTCAAAATAAATAAATAAAATCTTTAAAAAATAAATAAATAAAACAGAGATCTTGGTCTGCTCTTTGTCCCATCTTTCCCTTCTTAGCCAATGGCACCGTCATTCCTCTGTGTGCTAAAGCCAAAAACCCAGACCTGACGTGGCACTCCCTGTAGCTCAGACGTGACATTCAGCGCTTCTGCAGGCTCTTCCACCCCTCACTGGAAGGCACACGCCCTGAATGGACCACTCTCACTATGCAGCTGCTCCCTTTCTGGCTCAGGCCACAGTGGTGCCTAGACTTTAAGCCGGAAGAACTTGGTTTGATTCCTGGATCTTCTTACTCATCTTTAAGCTTCCTTCCAGCTCTGAAAAATGTCACGATTCAAGGTCTGGAGACCTCTCAGGAGGAATTCATAGTTGCAACTATGTGTTTTTATAAAGACCAGAGGGGGTTCACAGGCTTGCCTTTGCCCTTGTAGTGAGCTCTCACCTACTTCACTCCCATGTCTTCTCTAGAGGTAATCACTGTTAATAGTTTGGTGACTAACTTCCGGGGCTTATAAACAATGCATTTATAAATGCAGGCACACATCCAGATTTTTTTTTTAATAGAATGCAAATTGTTCCATACCTTTATTTTCTCTCAATAATTTACTTTAGAATTTTTTTCCATTTCCAGTTCATTTTTCCATGTAATCTAGCTATCTTTTTACATAGGTCTTTTTAGTGCTTACATTGTAGTTCATACTACAGATGTACCACAATTTATTTAATCATTTTGCTGTAGATATGTGGGTTGTTTTCCCTCTTTCACTATTATAATCAAAGCTGCAGTGAATATGCTTGTACATAAATCTTTGTGCCTGTGGGAAAATTGGTCTCAAATTATAGAATTGCTTGGTCAGTACTTTGAGAGGTATTGCTTAGTTTGTCTTTCTAAAAGACTATATTGATTTACGCTCTTACCAACAATATATGAGTACCCATTTCCCCATATCCTGGCCAACACTAGATATTACCATACGTCCCAAATATTTTTTAATGTTAGGGGAAAAAAAGTTTAACTCTCTTACAAAAGAGAAAGCCAAAACTCTGGTGATTAAAAACCTACAGACAGGTAGATAACTAGCCACTTCCTATACTGGTAAGCTCCTAAGCTTCTAGATGTTAAATTAGCCTGTTTCATAAAGATAGTTCCTTTTAAAAGGAAATGTCCGAATTAAAGGAATAAAGTGATTTGAGATGAGAACTACGTTGTACCTGTGAAGAAGCTTTCTGATAGTGTTTTTAAGAAGTGACATTTCATAATGTATCCTAGGAGATCCCAAACCACAGGCCCAGGTATCCTCATTTTCTTGCTATAATTCATTCCCAGATGATTTTTTTTTTTTTTCCCTCAAGAAGAATCCACCACGCAAAACCTCAAGTGTTAGCCCTGGCTGGAGACTTAATGGAAGACATAGCCATTGGTGATTTATTATTTAACAACTTTGTGGTTTCTACTGGGCTTTATGAGAAGGAGTCAAAGAACAAGAGAAGTTACCTGTTTTAATAACAATGACTGGGGCCCAAAACAGAAGCACAGGAATGAATAAGAAGAGAAATGCCAACCCAGAGGAGGGAAATACAATACACAAGTAGCACCCGGGTGTTTCTGTGACATGGGTTGGTTTTAACCCAGAGGTAGCGTGAGCGTTGGTTGGCTCACAGGCTTGCCTTTGCCCTTGTAGTGAGCTGTCAGGGCTGGGCCGAGTCCCGAAGGCGACCCCTGAGTCTTCCCTATTTTCATCAGGTATCAAGATGGGCTTGGGATGAGAGGTACTTTTATGGCATCAGTATATTAGGGTTTGAAGAAGTCCTTGAAATTACCTGCTTTTTTTTACTCGCTATATGGATGGGAAGACTGAGGCCCAGAGAGATAAAATGACTTACGTAGGTAATGATCATGACATTTTAAACACGATTCTATTGAGTAACGAAAAGCAAGAGCTCTTGAACTTTAAAGACGTAACAGAGTCTTGGACAGAAAAGTACTACTGCCTGGAAATTCCTAAGGCAGGAGTGGCACATAACTAGCTTACATGCCACCATACGCCCCTGCAAATGCCCACGGCAGACATCAGCAGTCAAACTCCGCTCTCTTTCCTCAGCCACGCTTTGACCCAGCCTGACCGGCCTCCTTCACACAGTGCTGTACGCAGCAGGTCGTAATGGATCTGAGTTTTCATGTGAATTAAAATCGGTTTTTCTTTGCCCCCCCCCGCCCTCCCCCCCAATTGATGTATCCATGTGATTCATGATGTGGTAAGAGCTCTAGACTTTAAGCCGGAAGAACTTGGTTTGATTCCTGGATCTTCTTACTCCTAGCTCTGTGATCTTAGGCAAGTCACTGAGCCTTTCACTCGGTCTTGTGTCCAAAATGAAGAAGTTGAATTAAATCATCTTTAAGCTTCCTTCCAGCTCTGAAAAATGTCACGATTCAAGGTCTGGAGACCTCTCAGGAGGAATTCATAGTTGCAACTATGTGTTTTTATAAAGACCAGAGGGGGTTCTCAGGCAGTTTGTATATTACAAATCTATTCTCTATTCTTCAGTGTGGGTTTCTAGCTTTTTCTAACTACTTCTTTTCATCTGCTCAGACTATTGACCCGGATCTCTGAAGCCAGAATTTAGGGGTTTAAAAGAGAGGGGGTGGGGACATGCCCACTTAAAACCAGACGAATTTTGGGAACCTCTTGGCGGCGGGGAGCTCGAATGTTCGTACACATCAGGCTGAGCACAGCTCACCTGCCCACCGAGCAGTTCTAGGTCCTCTTCCCCTTCTTCCATTCTACCTCCTTACGATCAGGAGGCCCCACCCGTCCGACAGGTGTGGGTGAGTGGTCCTCTGAGCACCCCTGGCTCCCTTCCACCCTGGCTCGTCTCATGACCTGCCGCCCTGTTTGTCTTCTAGGCCCCGCTTCCCTTCGGGCTTACCCTCTCCTCTCAGTGATCACCCGACAGCCCGCGGTCATCTCCCACCTGGTCTCCGCCCCCCCGGGAGCTGCCCAGGCCTTGTCCTGCCGCCCGGCCTCCGAGGCCGCCTCTGCCGAGGCCCCAGGGGGCGAGGCTCTGGGCAGCAGCGAGTCGGAGCCGGAGCAGCCCACGCCGCGGCAGAAGAAGCCCCGCCGGAGTCGTACCATCTTCACCGAGCTGCAGCTCATGGGCCTGGAGAAGAAGTTCCAGAAGCAGAAGTACTTGTCCACCCCGGACAGGTGAGAACCCGGGGAGATGACTGTCCGCAGGGAAGGCCCTTGGGAAGGGGAGATGCCTTTTGCTCTCGGGGTGGGACGGAGAGCCACAAGGACTGTGTTAGAGAGAGGTTCCTCATGATGGCAGGAGTCTCGTCCTTGGCTCGTGTAATCTCAGCCTGTTCGACAGAGCCCAGCCCACCTGCCCTCATCACACTTAAGCCCCGGCTGTATCCCCATATTTAACTCAACTACTCCACCATAAGAAACAAAGTCAAGTTTAGTGAATGGTTGCCCAGGCTCTGAGCTGGAAAATAGGTTTGGGGTTTAAAGCCACTTACAGTAGGATCAGACGCAGTGGGGTTCACTGGGCGTTTGGGACCTGTCACCTTCTCAGGCTTCTCCCCACCCTCCGACTCCCAGCTGGCTCAGGCTGCGGGCCTGGCTCTTGACTGGGAAGGCCTGGATTGATTCAGTTGAGGAGCTGTTAGATGTCCTGGTAAATTTGGTGGATATCAAGTCAGAACCACTTGGCTGAGAGACGAGCAAGACCCGGATGTGAGTCCCTTCTTTAAACGCCTTTGAGAGCCAGGTGAGGGGACTGTGACCCCTGACTTACTCAGAGGCCTTAATATCTCACCTTATTTCTTTAATTTAGTATCTTAACTACAAAATATGCAAGAATGTGTATCTTATCTTATTCCTTCAAACTCATTCTGGGGATCTGGCTGGAGATGGCTGAGCTAATATGTGATCTAATTTATTGGGAGGATTTTCCAGGTCCTTTTTCTGTTCTTTTGCTCACTTCCTTGTCTGTATTAGGTTTGTCTCTAGTCCTATTAAAGAGAAAGGGAAGGAAACTCACATGCATCTCTTAAGCTAGTTAGTAGCTGTTTGACCCAAATTTAAGAGAGAGAGGAGTATACAAATCACTGATCAAAGGGCATCTGTTTACTGATTCACTTAATTGAGCCCCCCATCAGCTGTGTGCTGGGGGTTTGCTGGGGGCCAGACACTGCGGCAGGGGCTGTGAGTCCAGAAAGTAGGAGACAAGAGTCCTGCTCTGGAGGAGATCCTAGGGAAGGACAGGACAACAAGTACCCACAACACAGGGCACGGGTCCTGGTGCCAATGTGTTTCCAAGGGCTGGAGGAGCCCAGAGACGTTGCTCAGTGTGTCAGATGGGGCTCAGGAAGGCATCTCAGAGGAGGCAACACTTAAGAAGAGCTTTGAGTCCAGAGGGAATGGCCCACACAGGCACAGAAGCACATCTCACTGGGCACATCGAGGGAATGCAGGCGGTCAGGATGTCTCCAGGCTAAGGGGCAGATGGGAGCCTGGCAGGAGATGAGGCTGGAGGTGGGAAGGCTCACATGCCTGGCCAAAGAATGCCGACTTTATCCTCATTGACAGCCACTAAGAGCGGGAAGGGACATGGCCAGATTTACATTTTAGACTCCTTGCTTTGGTGGCACCCTAAACGGTTGATTTGAGAGGGAAGCAATGGAGCAGGGGGGTGGGAGGGAGCCCAGGGATCGTCACTGAAGACTAGAGTTAAGGTGGTGACAGTGGGCACAGAGAAAGGGGAATAGATTGGAGAAGAGTTTAGAAGGTGGAATGGACAGACTTGACATTGGTGTGAGAAAGAGAGAAGAGAGCTGGGAAGTCTGCTCCTCCTGGATTGGGCCACGGTGTAGACAGGGATACCAGGACCGAAGTTGTAAGGTAGAGGGCAGAGCGGGTTTGGTGGGGGAAAGAGTGAGTTCTGTTTGGATATGAGCATCTGGGGAGCCTTTGGCCAGACAGCGGAGATGTGGCTGTGAATTGGGGATTGACAGAAGGGATCCCCAGTTACCAGGAGCTATTTTGGTGCCCCCAGCAGGTAATGGAGAGCCTTGGGGAGTTGCGCAGCCAGTGGAGGTGGGCGCCATTATTTATGACTTGCATGGTAGTACACTGAAAGGGCTTCAGCAGGCGTGGGTAGAATTTTAGGCTTATTTTCTAGAAGTCAGAGAATGTTTTAACAGAAATGTTCATTCCTAATCAAGCTCCTGGGACTTCCTGATACCTGCCCAGGCACCTCTCAGGTGACCTACGCAGGACTGATTCACTTGCCTGGGGAGAAGGACACCATCTGGCTGGCATGGAAGCTGCTGCCTTAACCCGCCCTCTCCCATGTTCCTCACCTCCCTACGTGACCAGCGCCATGAGCACTCCCTCCTCCCACAGCTTTCTGCGTCTTCCCCTTTGTTTGTTTCTCCAGTTTCCTAGGTGACCCCATTTAAGCGAATATGCAGGGAAGTGAGAATTTCTAACGGTGGCAGGTAATGAGAGAAAGCCGATGACAGTGAAGCGCGTTTCTGTAGCCAGAGTGAGTCAGGGGTGCATTTTTCCCAAGTGAGCTAACACCATTTGCTAATGCAGTGGCCGAGCTGTGAACTGAGCCTGCCATTGACTAATGCACCTGATGGCCTCAGGTGAACCGGCCTGGAAGGCGCAGTGGGAGCCTGGGAGACCAGAAGCCTGTGGGACAGCCTCCTGGGTTTTTGGTTCTTAATGAATGGCTGCTTGGGAAGCAGCGCTTCATTAGTGGGGAGAGCTAAGTGCTGTTGGCGCTGGGAATTTATTAGCTTCAGTCTGTTAATCACTTCGAGTAAAACTGTTAGCTTCCAGTAGCCCTTTTCCTGGGACAACCAGATATATGTGAATGCAGATGTAAGACAGGTTCTGAGGTTTTTTTGGAAGGAAGACTGTTTTTATTGTTGGAGATTTATTTTTTATTTTATTTTTTTTACATTTTATTTATTTGACAGAGAGAGACAGCGAGAGCAGGAACACAAGCAGGGGGAGTGGGAGAGGGAGAAGCAGGCTTCCCGCCAAGCTGGGAGCCCGATGTGGGACTCGATCCCAGGACTCTGGGATCATGACCCGAGCTGAAGGCAGACGCTTAATGACTGAGCCACCCAGGCGCCCTATTGTTGGAGATTTAAATCGTGCCCTCTGGTCGGAGCAGGGGGCTGAGCAGCCGCAGTGCCAGCAGTCAGTATCTGGAACCTTCACTGCCGATACCCACTGGCCTTGCTCACGTGAGATGCTGCTCAGCACTCCTTGGGGAGAGAAAGTTGAGGCCGAGAACACACACCCGGGAGTCCCCATGGCTCAGGCTTGTGGCTGTGAAGGTTTGTGGGACCTAAGGGACCTCAGAGCCACAAATTGTAATGTTCAGACATCTAGGACTTCGAAAGTGGTGACCCCCGCTCCCTGTGGCAAGGGTGCCCATCCCAGGTTGCTGCTCTAGAAACCCATAGCTGCAGTGACCAGGGTTGGAGCCACAGGGAAGTGGTCCTTCCAGTTGGCGCTCAGGTAGTAGACTTGGGGTTCTTCTCAATATAGGTCCATAGTTGTAGTATTGAGGACTGAGTTTGGAAGCCTGGTTCTCTTTCTCATTTAATATGCTCCAGTTGGGTTGTTCGCCTTTTCTCCTCAAAAACCAGGCAAGAGCTTTCCTTTGACAGATTGAACTTGTGCAAAAATATGGTGGGTGGAGGGGAGCCCCCATACAGGCGGAGGTATACAAGCCAGACGTAAGTAGGTTTACATCCCGGCTCCACCTCTCGCTCTAGGATCATCTACCAGGGGTCAGCAAAGTTTTTCTTGTACGGGGCCAGAGAGAAAATAATTTCAGTCTCTGTCGCAACTAACTACTCACCTCCGAGGCTGCAGCAGGAAAGCAGCCGTGGACAGTACCAGACAAATGGGTGTCTGTGTTCCAATAAAAACTTTATTTACAAAAACAGGCAGCAGACAGGATTTGGCCATGGTTACTGAGAGATTCTAATCTCTCCAAGCTTCAGATCTCTCATCCATAAAATGGGAATAATTATACCTACTTCCCAGCGTCATGAAAGGAATAAATAAGACAGCTTAGGTTGGGGGCTGAGCCTGGGGCCTGGGATGCCACGGTTCTCCAGAAATGGTTGCTGTGTTGTTGGAAGTAGCTCCAACCTCACACTTGCCAGGAATGGCTTTGACATTCAGGACTTTCCAGAAGGCTACAGAGAAATGCAGAACCACGGTTAGCAATAGAATGGGAAGCAGGAGGGGCTACAGATGGAATGTTTCTTTTGGAACCCAACATTATAACAGTTTAGGGCAGCTACAGTGCATGAATCCATCCTTTGGAAAGTATTTTTGAGCCCTTGGTCTGGATTGAGAACCTGATAGGCACTTTTGTGGACAGAAAGGAAGCTCTTGCGGTTGAGTCAGGAAGGCAGAAAGTACTCGTGGGAAACAGAGAATGCTTGAGAACGTGGAGCCACCCGGGTGATGGCTGACCAGTGGGAAGGTCCAGAGGGCAGAACCTGTGGGAGGTGTCATGGGGGTGGGGAGGCTCCCCTGTAGGAGGGGCCTTGCGCTGCATCTGTGGTGATAAGCAGGATTTTGACAAGGATGGCAGGTCTTTACTTTTCCTTTCCAGTTTGGATTTGGGGGCAGAGTCCTCATTTTGTATGGGATCCCAGTAAAGACTCTGTCAGGTCAGAAGGAGGACTTCGCAATCAACGCTGAGAAATCCTTTTCAGGTCCCGTGCAGACAGTGTTTCCAGGATGATGACACCAGGTGTCCTTGGGTTATAGGCATCTGTTTCTTAGGTTCTCAGAGTTTCATCCATGAGATTCTTGGGGGAAGAACTGGTTTAATGGGGGAAGTCCATGCTCTGATAGCAGTGCCTAGAGCTAGTCCACAGGACCCCATCCCTACTTGCCCCTTCCCTCCTTCCTCATCCTTCCTTTGTATCTCACGCCTTCTAGGCTGGACTTGGCCCAGTCTCTGGGACTCACTCAACTGCAGGTGAAGACTTGGTATCAGAACCGCAGGATGAAGTGGAAGAAAATGGTAAGAAAGAAGAGAGTGAGTCTCACCGTGCCCCCATCATGATAGGGAAAATTCTTATTCCAGGGCTGGGAAGAA
Organism: Neomonachus schauinslandi; assembly: GCF_002201575.2. NCBI lineage: Eukaryota > Metazoa > Chordata > Mammalia > Carnivora > Phocidae > Neomonachus > Neomonachus schauinslandi. The sequence continues at coordinate 86,237,442 of NC_058413.1, read as the reverse complement.
GGCAGGAAGGACCATTGGTGGTTTGGGGTTCCAGAGAGTGGAAGGCCTTTTATGATGCTGGCTGGCTGGGAGGGAGGTAGTTGGGACAGTCAGATAAGCCATTTCTCCTGACCTGGATTTCCTGATCAGCAGGATATTCTTTTTCACAGTTTCCTTAGAAATAAAAGAAAGCCCACAAGCTTCTCCGTTGCTAGTTTTAACCCCACCTGCTAGCCTTTTCAAAGAACTTCCTTCCCCCTTCCCACCAGTCGCCAAGAATAGAAGTCAGGACTGTTTGTTTATAATGACATATAGGGTGCATCTGTTCCTGGGCTCCGCGTGCTGTAATGCAGGGGTTGTCAGGCTTCGGTGGGTGTCAGAGGAACCTGGATTGCAGGTAAAAATGCAGAAGTCTAGGCCCTCCCAGGATCCTGAGTGCAGAGGTCCGCGACAGGGCTGGGAATGTGGTGTTCACAAGCTCCCAGGTTCCTCTGATGCACATGGTATCATGGACTAAGCTTTCCCTAAAACTGCTTTACGACCTAGCTAATGAATCATTCCATCTTTGGTTTCTAAATGGACCTATTAGCATAAACAACTCTCTCTCTAAAAAAAAATAATAATAATAGACATCTCCATATTTTGTGAGGGACTCCACTTCATCATAGTTCACTCTTTCTTAAAAAAGAGCAAATTTGAATAATCTGTTAAATCCGTATTTTCCAAATTGGTTGGCGTGTTTCATTGCCAGTTTTGTAAACCACAAGGGAAAAGGTCAAAGCCCAGAGAAAAGAGGTGAGCTGGGAAAAGAGGGTGGGAAGCAGCCCGTTTCCTTGAGAGACCAGGGAAGCGATGGCCTGTGCCTTGAGACTTCCTCACACCCTCACCGAACCTTACTGGCCCTTTCTCCTCTTGTGCGGGCCAGGCGGTCCAGACCTGCTTGGATGACACTCTAATTTGCTAACCCATCGGGCCACAAGCTATCTTTCCTGGTGTTCAAGGGCTGGAATATGATTTTTTTTTTTTTTTACAATTACTAAAACTGAGGTCCTTCTTCCACCCCTAGTTTTCAGGAAAACAGGTAAGTTAATAGCTATGGGTGCCTGGGTGGCTCAGTTAAGCGTCTGCCTTCGGCTCAGGTCATGATCCCAAGGTCCTGGGATCGAGTCCTGCCTGCACTGGGCTCCTTGCTCAGCGGGGAGTCTGCTTCTCCCTCTGTCCCTCTCCCGTTCCTTCTCTCTCTTGCTCATTCTCAAATAAATAAAGTCTTTTAAAAAATAGCTAATAGATACGGAGACATTTCCTCAATTTTGTGCTTTTGTCCAATAATTTTTTTCTGAAAACGTTAGTTCTTGCTGTTGCCTGCTAACAATGAGAAAAATAAATACGTTGTAAATTAATATTGATGGCAACATTTTTTTTAAAAGCCAGTGAGGCAGTGTGTATTATATTCCCAAAAGGGAATTCCTGGGCAAATCTCATAATTTCCTCTGGGGGGACCCGAGCCTGCGAGGGAAGGATGTTCAGGTGGAGGCCATGGCTCACGGAATGCTTACAAAGTGAGGCCGAGACGTCAGTACAAACACACGTGTACCGGATGAATCCACAAATGTGTATTAGCATCTCTTGTGAACGGTGCCTTATCCTGGGCACTTTAGGAAGTAATGAAATGAGATAGAAACCTGCCTTCATGGCATTTGTGATCTCGTTGGAGAATCAAGGTCCAGAAAGCAGCCAGGGCTGCTTTGAATTGTAATTATTGTAGGTGTATAAGCCCGGAAATGTTCAGGGCATGGGTATTTGAGAAAGGTGTAGGAAGATGTTGAAGGATAAATGGGATTCGATTAAATATGTAGTCGGTCCAAAACCTCCAGAATGCTATAGACACATGAAAATGTTGGTGAAGGGACACCTGGGTGGCTCAGTCGGTTAAGCACCTGCCTTCAGCTCAGGTCATGGTCCCAGGGTCCTGGGATCGAGCCCTGCATCGGGCTCCCTGTTCAGTGGGGAGCCTGCTTCTCCCTCTGCCGCCCGCTCCCTCTGCTTGTCCGCGCGCCCACGCTCACTCTTGTCTCTGACAAACAAATAAATAAAATCTTTATTAATAAACAAAAAGAGAGAAGGAAAAGAAAAGAAGAAAATGATGGCAGAAACCTCCCGGGGAACTGATCTTTCTCAGAAAGAACCAGATCGGGGAGTTAGAAACTCTGGGCCCGAGTTCTCATGCCTGTCCCTCCCTGGCTGACTTTGGACTTGGGCAAGTCCACCACCCACCTCCTTCCTCATCAATCATCATCATCGAAATCAAGGTCTCCAGAGTGGCAGAGGCATTGTTGAAATCGGTTATCAGCGATCTCTTCATGAGTCAGAGGATTAAGGAATTGACAGCCTGCCATCCCCGTCACCACCGCGCCGCCCGATGCCCGTGGGACGAGCGTGTGCCTTCACCTCTGACATTACCTGTTGTTCACCAGCCACTGGGCCGGCAGCACAAGTGGGAGCTGGTTATTGAGGGTCATCCATGTCGCATAAAGCAAAATGGAAGTCAGTTAGCACATTTAACCTCAGCATTCCACGGGCCGACCAAATTCAGGTCCCTTGGGGAGGCGGGAGTGCCAAGCTCTCTGTCCACTCTAGCAGTTAAATGTTGAGCCTCAGAATGGAGCACCAGGCGATGGAGAAGCCAAGATAAGTCACAAAACTGTCCATTACAAAATAAAATAAGAAAAAAGTACTCCCGTCAGGTGGGAGGAGGCCGCCCCGTGAAACTAGTAATTATTCAGAGGGATCAGGGCCACAGTGGGATTTACTGGGTTCAGAATCAGGATAGAGAAAGGGAGGGCTTCATGGAAGAGGTGCTGTCTAAATTGGTTTCGGTGGATGAATAGAAGTATGCCAAGCAAAGGTGAGGAGGGTGTCACAGGCAGAAGGAAGGAGCCGGAGCACCTGGGGCACTTTGAATGACTTCAGAATGGCCAGAGCTAAAAATGGGAAGGTGGTTGTTCCGTTGCAGGTCTGAATTCTGACTCCCCCAGAACAGCGAGGCATTGTTGGGATCCTGATTGCCTCATATGTTTTCCTAGTAGAACTCTTCCAAGGCTATCTCTTCAAGTACTGGGAGGAAAAGAAAAAGCTAATTGGGTAATAAAGATGTCTCAAGGCTAGTCACCTAATTGGAACTGGAAGAAGATTAGCACTTGATTCTCAAGAGCTACTCACACGGCAGCCAAGGAGAGCACTGCCAGAGGCCAGATAGCATCTTGGACTAGTTTTTACCGGTCAGCATTTGTAACCTATAGCGGGTTGGGTAAATTCAATCCTGCACACGAGGTGGGACGCTCACCCTCTATTCCATTTCTGTTTGGCTTGAGTTCCGGGAGGACCCAGAGTTTTGCAACAGGCTGAAAGTGCCTCATCATTCAGGGATCTCTCTCAGCTCTCATTAGGAAAATGCCTCATACATATGTACCTTATAGCTACTAACTGAGCTCATCCCTGTACGAGCTGAGAAGTGTTAGCCGCCATCCTCCTCTTCCTCTTCCTCTCCTCCTCCTTCTTCTTTATTATTATTATTTACCTGGCCACGTAATTCAAGTCTCCAGAGAATCCACAATTTGGGAGGCCAGAAGACATAGAGACAGAAAATGAATTCTATAGGTTTCTGGGGCCCTGAACCTTTCTTCTGGGTGAGAACAATCCTGGCTGTTTGTTCTTGCTCGTTCCTCACTTGCCGGGCCTACTCCCACTCAGTGCCTTAGCATGTGGGGCCCCGTCTGAGACGGCATTGCATCTTCAGGCAGAGACAGGCTGCTGAACAGGGTGCTGGGAAGAGATTTGTGCCGGAGAATCTGAACTTGCTTCTCAGCTTCATGGAAATAGTCATCGGTTGATCCGACTCTCCCGGCTCCAGAGAGCCGCAGATGAAGGCCAAGAAAAAGGGGCAGAAAGCACCCCTAGTGAAGGAGTCTGTGACCCAGGGTCTGCCGGGAGACGGGGGGACTGCACGTCAGTATTAGAATGAGAAAGCACGGTGGCAAATACGACGTATCCCTCGCTCGTTATGCACGATGAGATCCGGGTAAGAGCGTTAGATTCAAGCGGGCAGGGTTGTGTGTTCAAATCCCAGCCCTGCCCTTGGCTTTGCTCTTGGACCATGACAAACCACCTCTGCCTGCTCGGTTTCCTGTCTGAGTGATGGGGGAGGCAGAAGGTCCCTCCCTGCACTGACAGTCCATGCTCTGCTGTCAGACTGCCTGTCTCCCACCTGAGCACCTTGGGAAGGAAACAGGCCTGTCCTGACATCTTCAGCAACAGAACATTTGAATATCTAGTTTAAGGATTTGGGGGGCCGGGGGGTGTTCTGAGGCTGGCAGCAAGCACAGCCACTAGAAGTAGATGGTGTCTACTGTTTTTCCGAGAGGCATGTGACCTCAGGTGCTGTGGTGGGTTGTCTGGACTCCCCCCACCAAGGGGACTAAATTGGCTTCAGGAATAATTGGGCGGGAGGGATCCCGGGAGGAGGGCCATGGGGTGCATGAGAATGCGCAGCTCCTGGCATGGGGCGGTTGTGAGATAATTGCATGTCTCAGGTGTGCTGGGAGGCAAGGGGCCAGAGGTCGAGCGCGGGAAGCAGCCAAGAGGGTAGTTATCTCCTAATTATTGCTTGCGCTGGAATGTTTTATTCCATTTAGAAAATGGTCTGATTGTTTTGATTTTTTTTTTTTTTTTTTTTGTGCAGTAGGAAAACAGCCAGGTGGGGTCTATCCAAGCTGTGTGGGTGGTGTTCGCTAATTGCTGGGCTGGACTTTCTTTTGCCAATTAGGTGGGTTCCTTAGACCTGCCCTATTATAACTTGATTACTATATGGGGCAACTTAATTTTGTAGAACCTCTTTTATACCAAGTGGAGCTGCTTTCAACATGTAAATTCCATCTTGGCACATCTGGGCACTTTCAACAGCCTGCACTCAGACTGAAATAAAAATCAGATGCTGACTTATGTGAAAAGGAATATAGGGACGCCTTCTCCCCAGAGGTGGATTCTGTCAGCATCTATACCTTGTTAGAGGTCCCCTTCATATTTTCGTGTTAGCTGTGCGCGTGGAAAGTGCAGTGGCTGAGCAGATTCCCAGCTAAAAGGAGATGGTTTTGAGAGCTTATGGGTTTCCTCATAGCTTACACAAAAAATAACTCAAAGTGAACCATAGACCTACATGTAAAAGCTAAAACTGTAAAACTCTTAGGAGAAAATTTGAGTAAATATTCATGGCCTTGGATTCGGCAAAATCCTCTGAGCACACCAAAAGCACAAGCAACGAAAGAGAAAATAAATTGGACTTCATCAGAACTAAAAACATTCGTGCTGTGAGGGACATCACCAAGAAAGGGAAAAGACAACACACAGAATGGGAGAACACCTTTGCAAATCTTGTATCTGGTGATGGACTTGTATCCAGAATGTGTATAAAAAACTCTTATGACTCAACAATAAGAAGATAACCGAATTTTCAAATGGGCAAAGGATTTGAATAGATATCTGTCTAAAGAAGACATATGGCTGGCCCATAAGCACAGGAAAAGATGCTCATCTTCTTTAGTCATCAGGGAAATGGAATTCACAAACACAGGGTACCACTTCCTACCCACTAGTGTGGCTGTAATCAGAAAGACGTACCCTCAAGTATTGGTGAGGATATGGAGAACTGGAACCCTCATAAACTGCTGATTGGAACATGGTGCTGTCGCTTTGGCAAACAGTCTGGAAGGTCCTCGAAAAAAGATAGAGTTACCATATGACCCAGCAATTCCAGTTGTAGGGATACACCCAAAAGAAATGAACAGATATTTCTGTATTCCTCTTCATAGCAGCACTATTCACAACAACCAAAAGGTAGCGGCAACCCAAGTGTCTCTCAGGTGATGAATGGGTAAATGGAATGTGGTATATTCCTACAATGGCTGTTAGTTGGCCATAAGAAGGAATTGAAATATTGATATAGGCTGCAACATGGATGACCCTTGAAAGCACCATGCTGGTGGAAAGAAGCCAGTCGCAAAGGATAACATATTGTATAACTCGATTCATATTAAATGGCCAGAATAGGCAAATCTGTAGAGGCAGAAGGCAGATGTGTGGTTGCCTAGGCTTGGGGGGCAGGGCCTGGGGCAAACTACGGGTGGCTGTTAATGGGTGTGGGGTTCATTTTTGGGGGTGATGAAAATGTTCTAAAATTGGATTCTGGTGATAGTTGTACAATTCTGACTACTCAGAATCACTAAATCGTCACTATGAATGGGTGAAGTGTATGGTATGTGAATTATATCTCAATAAAGCTGTTTAAAAAAGGAACTTTTGGCTTATTGAGTTACTGCCTTCATTACTACAGTTCAGCACCCGGAGGTCCTGTCCTCTTGAAGGAAAGAGATGTAATCGATAAGGATTTAGTGACTGAGTAGAGTCAGTTGAAAGTTATTTGTCTGGAGCATAAAGCAAGGGATAGTTGCAAGATTTACCTTCAAGGAACCTCTGTTCAACTACGGAAGATAAGATTAAGTGGGCTATGTAAGTAGCAAAAACACATTTCACTCCTAATTATCTGTGCTTCCTCCGGAAGCCCTTCTCACCAGCTGCCCAGAAAAGCCACAAGGGCAGCAAGTCAGAGTTCAGAGCCAGTGGAAGAAGGGACTGTCTGTGATTCTCTAAAGTAACCTATACATATTCTTAAAGTTCTCCCTTCGTTAAGTCAGAGTATTCTCATGGACATCACACGTTGGGATAATAAATGTGCAAGTCCTTTGAGATCAGCAAAGGCTATTTGGGACACTGTTACTTTGCTTGCTTTGTACCTTTCTTCACCTCCAGGGAAAGGCTCGTTGTTCAGTACCAGTTCAATACCATTCACCAGTTGGTGAATGCCTGCTACGTGCAGGGGCTGAGTGGGAGGGGCAGGCAAGTAAACATGCAGGGACAGTGGTTTGTGACAAGTGCTCTAATGGAGGAAATGTAAGAGCTCATCGTGCACACGGTGGAGGGCCTTTGACGTGGACCTGGAAGGTCAGGGAAGCTCCCCGGAGGAGCACTCTCTAAGCGGAGTTCACCAGGTGAGGAAGGTGAGGAAGGTGGGAGGCCTGTTCTGCACGGCAGGAAGAGTTCTTGCTCTCTTGTATACATGTATCTGTTGGTCACCCTCTAAGACACAGCTGCTAAGGAGCAGAGTTAGAATTTAACTTAGTGATTGGACTTTCAAAGCTAGCTAGAACTTTCTATTCTCTACTCCGTCTTTGAACCATTCAGTTGTATGTTCCTTATAATATTTTTTCTGATTACAGAAATACTTACACATGATCATTGTACCAAAAAATTAGAGAATACAGAAAGGAAAAAATTTAAAAATTCTCCATGATCTTGACACTGCGAACAGGTTGTCTGTCCTCCAGATTGGGTTATGCTGGTTTATAACCTACTTTCCACAAAAGTGCATCAATGATATTTCCCATGTCATTAAACATTCTCCTATGTAATGATTGTAATGGTTATCAAGTATTCTTTCTTTGGGATATACTATAATTATCTACCCAATCATATAGCAAAAGTTTATTTCCCCCCAATTTTCGCCATTATAACCAATTTTTTGATGTACATTTTTGCAAATCAGTCTTTATCTCAGTCTTTGATGATTTACTTAGGCTAAATTATTAGAAGTGGAATTTCTGTATGCACGTATTAAGACTTCTGATTCGAATTCTCAGACGGCCTTTTGAGAAGGTTGTACCAATCACCCTTCCACACGATTTATTTTCCTGCTTGCTACAAATATTGTCTTTTTAACTTGTCAACTTGATAGATAATGCATTAATATTTTAATTTTTATTTCTTTCCTTACTGTTGAAGTTGGATTTTTTTAATGTGTTTGTGATCATTTTATTTAAAGCCAAAATATGTGATACTTGCTGAAAGTGCATTGAACATTTAAAGAATGAAGATGTCTTGGGGCACCTGGTTGGCTCAGTCAGTTAAGTGTCCGACTTTTGCTTAGGTCATGATCTTGGGGTCCTGGGATGGAGCCCCGAGTCGTCGGGCTCCCTGCTCAGCGGGGAGTCTGCTTCTCCCTCTCCCTTTGGCTCTCTGCCACTCGTGCTCGCGCACCCACGTGCTCTCTCTCTCTTTCAAATAAGTAAATAAAAATTTGTTTTAAATGTCACCTTAAAACAATAATAATAATAAAGAATGAAGATGTCTTTATACTCTAGAGGTGATGGGTTGAAAATACCTTTTGCCAGACTGTCACTGCTGGGAAGGAACGGTATAGACACTGTTGAGTGGGAAAGTGGAGGGAGGGAGTTATTTATTAGACTTAATGACTTTTTTCTCCCACATAGGTTCTTAAAGGTGGACAGGAAGCACCCACAAAACCCAAAGGTCGTCCCAAGAAGAACTCCATCCCCACATCAGAAGAGATCGAAGCTGAAGAGAAGATGAACAGCCAGGCCCAGAGCCAGGAGCGCCTTGCACCCTCCCAGAGACAGGAGGAGCTCTGTGACCCACAGGAACCAAAAGCATGCGACGTCCCCTTAGAGGTGGCAGAGCCCCCCGGCCAGCCCCAGGAGTTGCCAGTAGCCTCTTCGGAACCCCCACCATCAAGCTAAGATAAAAACTCTTTTGGGGGAAGGGGGAGACGGGGAGGAATGGCAAGAGGGAAGTCAGGGAGAACAGGGAGGGATCCGCCTCCCAAAGCCTGGTAAACTTGGGGAGAAGAGATCCACGTCTCCCAACCCCCACGGGTCTCAGTGGTTTTCATCACAAGCATTTGACGAAGACTTGCTTGCCTTAGGCCTTTCTCTTCCTGAAAGGCTGCTTTAGCCACGGGATGCCCTTGATGAAGGGAGACAGTGCCTTGGAACTGCCTGCCCCTGCTGGGGTGAGGGCTGTGGGGCCCGCACCCCCCTGGTGCTGGCGCGGTGAAGGACTGCCCCGGGCTCTCTCCCTCCAGCCCCTGGGCAGCCAGTCATCAAAGCAGAGAGATCATGGAGGAGCTTGGGCAGCAGGCCTGGCTTCCTTGCTGACTCAGCACTTATTTCTGTAGTTTTAAAAGAGAATTTAATGTTTTTGGTTGTTGGGTTTTTTTGGGGGGGGGGGGGTGGGGCCAGTGAGGGTGGGCAAAGAAGAGTTGGGGGAAGCGAGTTCTGAGTTACTAGAATTGTTTCTGAATAAAGTTCGTTTGAAGACACGTGTGCCTTTGTACCCATTATAAGATGGTCAGGTGACCCAAGAACTGAGAAGCCTTGGTTTTCTTGCTTTATTGAGTTGCCATCCCAGAAGCTGCAAAGCAGATTATGTTAAGATAACTTTTATTTTTTAATTAAAATAAATCTTTCAAAAGGATTGGGTGTTTTGTGTCTTCTGGGGAGTATATTTAGCCTTGTCTGTATACGTCTTATGGAAAGACCCAGAGAGATAGTCCGGCTCCCTGGGCTTTCATTTCCCCCACTATAAAATAAGAGATTGGTCTCTGCCCACCACCCCTCCCACCACCTTCTGCCAGAGCAGCTCTGTCGTCAGCCACTTTCCATTGTGGGCTTCCAGCTTTAAAAACAGCTTTACCTTTTTGTAAGAGATAATAAATATATGTGCTTCAAAAGTCAAACAAAAAGAAGTCTTGCTTCTCCCACCTACTCCCTCCCCCACCTCTCCCCTAGCCTGCACAGGTAACCATTTTTTACAGGTTTCTTGTTTATCTTTCTTTATTAAGTATCCATTTGGATGATGGGCTCTGCACCTTTTAACAAAAGAAGATTTGAGAGCTTCTTGGCTAGAGGTGCTCTGTGATTTTAAATTTAAAACCATGTCCCACTTTCAGGAAGAACAGGAAAGAGGGAGGCTCCAGACTCGCTCAAGTAGGAATTCTGACCCTTTCTTGTCTGGTTGTCGTGCCCACGGGCCCCGAGGCCTGAACTCACAGAGGTCCTCTTGCTCAGCATTGATGTCCTGCCAACTGTCAGTTATTGATCACGGGGTAACTGCCCTGTTGTGGGCTCGGGAAACATCTACCCGGTTTCCTAATGGCCCCAACTAGGGAGCAAAACCTGTTGCTAGTTCTGTAAACAACTCATGTAATTCTTTGGAAACTTACACACGAAATGATCTGCTTGTTTACAACCATGGGGCGCCTGCTTCCCTCCATTAACACTGCCAGTCAGAGGGACTGCGATTTCGACTTGGCTAGGCAGCGCCTTCATTCCCTCTGCTCTTGAGACGAGCACAAAGACAGCCGTCTTTTTCTTACCTCTTGCGAACAAAGGAGCTAAGGATTGGGCCTCCCGAGAACCAGTTTGTGCAGACCACACCCAGCTGTGTGCGAGGTTTCTGGTGCTGTGCAGGCGAAAAGCTGCCTCCTGCATCTCTAGCCCACCCCCTGGGGACAGTTTTATGGTCTGCCTACTAAGTGGTGTCCTAATGAGCCCAAGTGTACCCCTGGCCACAGTAAGCAGGTGGGTCTGTGCCAATCTGGGCTCACTCCTAAGGAACTGCTCTGTCCCGTTCAGCCCCGCCCCAGAGAGACTTTTCACTGATGCTGGTTTCCTGTGGGGGTTTTCAGTCTCCTGTCATGGGCTCTCGTACCGTCCCCCTCTGAGGTGTCCGACGGTGGCCGCGTCACACACACGTAGTTTTCCTGAGCTAGGGTTCCGCGCTGTTTCTGACTTGTGGCCCTTAGTCCTTGGCCTGTCATCTATAGTGCTTCCAGGGGTTGGAGGTATTTCGGTGCATGGTCTCAGACTTCCCCTGATCTTTCCCGCTGTTTTGGAAGCCCTGAGCCCAAGGGCACCTCCACTTGGGAGCCCTGGGCTTGTCCTCTGGCCTCAGCTCTGGGTAGCCTTGCTCTGGGACCCCAGGAGGGGTGAGGGCTGGGCCTCGGGAATGTGAGTGGGCATCGATTCCGCACCAAGCCCTGCTCGCTCTCCACCTTTCCCTTGTCCCTCCAGTCTTCCCTTCTTCCCTCTACTTCCCACGACATGTGATGGCACCCAGAAACCCAGCTCCACAGCGTGTCTCTGAGTTGTGCATAGGAGGTTACGGTGCGCAGCCTGGAGCAGGGCTGTTCAGGGACCTCTGACCCCAGGGTTTCCCTGCCCCAAGCCCAGTCTGCTCACTTTCTCTGCTGCTTTCTAGGAGGCCTCTCTCTGGACCTGAGCTCAACTTTGTGGGCCTTACTAAATAAAAGCATTCCTGCCCTTGCTTGGCATCCAGGATGGTGACCCTGTGAGGGTTCAGGGTCTTATTGTAGGGTCTGGTCATTTGATGCTTTCTGAAGTTTTCCAGAGGAAGGGAGCGAGCCGAAGCCAACTGCCCACACAGGGAAGCCGGCCTCTGAGACCTTGCAATTCCCCCCCCCCCTTTTTTTTTGTAGTGTCTCTGCTCTGAGCATTGGAGAGTGCTTTTAGGAGCACTTTTAGCTGATGCCTCCCCCCTCAGGCTGTGAAATGGGCTGTTTCTTCCAGTTTTATAGGAAGCCTGTTAACCAGAGAGAGGTTAAGTTGGCTCTCCCTGGGTCAGGTAGCTGGTCAGGAGCCATGCTGAGAACCAAGCCCGGGCCAGGTTCCCTGCGGGGACCTTTAAGGTGAGCACTAGCACACTGTCCTTCCCAAGGTGGCAGGGGGTGACGGAGTTGGGGGGCTTTCAGCAGCGGTCTGCCCCCTGTGTCAGCTTTGTCCTAGGCGGGGAGTGGGAGGGGGTGGGGGCTTTCCTGGCTACAGAAGATGAGGCACCAGGAACCACTGCCTCTGCTCACACTCAGCCCTAGCTTGACTCAAACAATAACCAAATGGGTCTCCTGCTGGGAGCTTGTAGTCCTCAAACTAGTCTGAACAGATCCATCAGACACCAACCCTCACTAGGCTGGTTTTCAGTTTCTCTCAAAGACGAGTCAGTTCTAAAGCTGCCTTAGAGAAGGGGTCAGGGAACCTCTGTGAGCCCCTCTTCCCTTCCCCAGGCGCTTAGAGTTCCCTGTCCTCCTCACGACCTTTCAACTTCACGCCACCCGTCCTACGCCCTGGGCTGGGCCGGGCTAGCACTCCACTGCAGGGGATCAAGCGCTTTCCTCAATAGGTTGTGCTTCGTCAGCCTGGTCACGTGTTGTCCACTCAGCAGAAAAGGAGCAGGGACTTCGAAGGACCAGATTAAAGCTTGTCCCAAGGGGTTCTCCCCCATCTCCCCCCTGCCTGGGCCAGCCGCTAGGTCGCTGCCTGATCCTCCGGCCATTTTCCATAGGTGCCGCCTAAATCTTGCCGCCTATCATGTCTGAAGGATCTTTGAAGGGCAGGAACTATTGGGTTAGAGGGTTGAAATGTGCTTTGCAAAAAAAAAAAGCAAACTTGTTTCTCAGGATTTCTGTGCACTGAGTTGCTTCTGTTTGCCTAAGCCCTGAGGAGCTGCTGTGGCTCTTTGTCTGGATAGGCACCCCCTCACCACCTTCGCCACTCTCTTCTCCATTGTGTTGCCTTGTATTGCATCTTCCACGAGAGATGCCACCTTCCTCTCTCTCTTTCAGTCACACTCCTAGGGGCTGCACCCCAGCGTGCTCCATGCCCAGGAGACAGCATCCTCTCTCCGACCTGCCTTGACTCCCCTCTCCTTTACCCTTCTCAGCCAGCTCTTCCTGTTCCTTATTAACCTCAGCTCCTCTCCAGTCTAACCTGTTCATTCCTCGCCACCTCTCCCTCTTAATGCACCTTTTGTCGTTAACACCATGGGCCTGCCACTTTCCAAAGAGGACATGGATTAGTTTTGTTTCCCTATTAAGAGCCTAAATTCCTTGAGGCTGTTTTTCAGTTTATGTGTTCTGAGTTCCTTTTTCTGTGCTCAGGGCTCCAAAGGTCCACGAGTAGGTAATGAGAGGATGTGGATGCTCCTGGTCTCCTGTTAACATCTTTCTTGGAGGCCCAGATGTTTTGAGTTCTCAGCAGTATGGTGGGTACAGCTCACTGTCATGAAGCCTTGAGGCGCCAAATCATGAAGCAACTCTCCTGGGCATTGGCCATTGTTAGAGCCACACTCAGTAATATGGCTCCGCCTCAAATAAGCTACAGGGCTTGGGGCTGCCAGCACTTTTCAGAGTCAAGAGGGAAGGCAGAGCAAAAGATCCTTGTTGTCCGTGGAAACATTCCCATCACCCACGGGAAGCAATGCTGGGCCCATTTCCCCAGAGCCAAAGAAGGCAAAGGATGATGAGGAGCCCAGACTTGAAGACCCTCATGGCCAAGGGTCAAACCCCCCATCCCACCCCGTCCATTTTGCTAATTCCTTTTGGAAAAAGTACTGACAGGCTCTGAAGAAGATGCTCTCAGAAGATTTCTCCTCAAGGAGATCACAGGCAGGGTTTCAGGGGGCAGGCTGGGAGGAAGATGCCTACTAAGACATTTGTCTCAAACAAAAATTAACATCCTGTCTATACCAAAATCATATTCGGTAGGGGGCGGTGGGGTGGTGAAGTTGTTTGACCTGATTCACGAGGTGATATGGAGTGGCTGAAGGAAGGTGAATTCATCCTCAAGTACGGCTGGGAGGGCCGTGGCCCGAAGGTCGCAGTGTACCGCGGGGCTCAGCATTGAGGACTGCAACCAAGTCTAAAACCCTGGGATGGGCAGTAGCCAGAAACGTCCTTCCCACCCACAGCGGGGGAAATTAGGAAAGAGAACCCCCCCAGCCGGCCGGGTGGCAGGCCCGTGCGGTTGTCCTGTGCCCTCAGGAAGCCGAGCGCTCCGGGCTTCTACCACCAGAAGCAGTGGTAGCCACAGTTGAAACCCACAGGTGCTTCCTGAGCACCTGTCTTGTGCCTAGCACTGGGCTAGGGTGGGGGTGGGGGAGGCTGGGGGAGGAGAGGTGAAAGTAATGTGGCCCCGCCTCAAATAAGCTAACATCTTGTCAGAGAAACTCCTACTTTAGTGACTTTGGAGAAGCGGCAGGGATTCTAGCTAGGCTTGTGAGGTGTTTGCACCTGCCCTTCCCTGTGAGATGGTTCTTTCAGAGCAAGGAAGGTGATTTATGGATGATACATCCTCGGCTTGTCATTCACCGGGCTAGTCCCGCTAAGGGACGGTTAATGTTTTAAGTAGGCCCCTTGTTCACCTGGAAGGGTGATTAACACTGGAACAACAGATGTTTGCTAGTTTCACCTGAATGGGCCTCTGATCCCAGAGATTGTCACCCAAATCCTGGGTGGTTTGGGGCAGGAAGAAAGATGCGGATCATACCATCTGTGATCTGGGCTTGGAGGCGCAAAGGAAGGACGTTTGACTCCAGCCCACCTTTGGTTTCTTGCGTGCTCTGGAGTGGCCTCCACCCGGGTCTCTCTGTCAGCCCCCCGGATCTCCAGGTCGACAGTGGCCAGGCGGGGACCAGGCAGACACTGCCTGCTGAGGGGGGCGGTGGTAAATCACTGTGACAGGCCCCTTTCATACCTGACCTCCTTTCTTTCCCAAACCCGCTTCCCTTCTGTTTATTTTTGTTGCACATTTATTAGACACGCAGTTAAGTGCCCATTTAGCTCTGCAAACTGTCATCACGCCTGCTTTATGAATAAGATCATTCACGGACAAAACCCTTTAAACATTTTTTAAAAAGCAGGTGGGGAGGCAAGGGGGAGAGGAGGAGGAAATAGTGCCCCAGGTCAGCGAGGAGGCCAAGAACAACTGAAACCTAAGCCACGGCCTCTCCTGGAGCTCAAGAATGTAGCCAGGGCCCTCAGAGTTGCTTTGAATTCACCCTGTCCATGAAGACGTGTGTCATCTCCCCCTCAGGACTCTGGGGTCTAGAGTTCATTCCTTTGTCTCAGCTGCCTGAGAGCATACCGCTTGGGGCAGGCTGAGTGGCAACCATGCACCTGCTCAAAATGGTTGCCAAGAACCTCAAGGCATGTCAGGCTGAGTCCCTGCCGTTTTGGGGCTCCATAGACAACGTCCTTGATCTGAGAGCCTTCCTGGTTCTGCCAGGGCTTCCCTCCTTCAGGTGGCATTTCTTCCCTAGGACCTGGACACACACACACACACACACACACACACACACACACACACACACGGAGCTCTGCTGGAAGCAGCAAGACTCTGGGGCGGTGTCTTCACGCACCCTGCTATGTGTCCGGCCCTGTCACAAGGGCTGGTCACATCATCGCCCTGCATCATCTCAGGAGCCCTGTGAGGAGGCACTGTTACCAGCCCCACTTCAGACACGGGGAAGCTGAGACAACGTGTGGTGAGGTAAGTCACCACACAAAGTTGCCCAACACAGCTGGGACGACTGCTCGTCCCTCAACTGGGCCAGTCTTACTTCTCCCAAGGCCAAGTTGACTGAGCCTGATCAGGGCAGAGCATGGAGGTAGGTAGACCCCTTTGTCCCTCAGCTTCCCCTACAGGTGCCTTTGCCCGCCCCCACCCCCCCCCCGCCACCCCCCCGTCCTCACATTGCTGTAACCCCCACACAGCATGACCTCGCGTTTGGCGTGCAGATAATAGACCTCAGTCTGCCCCTCCGATGTGAATGAGCAAGCCCTCCATCTACCCACTCGGACCAGCAACCAGTCCAGGCCCCTCCCAACTCTTCTCTTGTGGATCCAGGGGCTTGGGAATAGTCCTTGTACAGTGTTGTCATTCGCAGTGACTTTGGAAAGGGAGGCTGGCCCCAGGAGGAAGCTCGGGGGAAGGGGTCCCATCTGGGGCACACTCACAGGACGGCATCCTCACTTTGCAATGGCAAGCAGTGCTAGAGGATGTTGGCTTCCGTCCCAGCATGGGAGCGGCACAAGTAGAAGCTTGAGGATGCTGGGTAGAAGCTGCTCAGAATGCTGAGTCCTCTGTTCTAGCTCTGAATGCAGATGCCGCTCTTTTTCAGCAGCTCTGGGAGTGACCTCTGAGGTCAAAGCCAGCCTTGGAGCCCTGGCCCTGGCCCCAGCTCATCATGCTTCTGCCCCTCAGAGACCCTAGAGCCAGTCTTCCTTTTCCTGTTCCTTGCCATCCTCCTTCTCTTCTTCTTGGCTTCCCTTTCAGCCAATTATTTGTTTTTTATTTGAAGTTTGTGCGCAAGGCAAAGAAATTCCGTATGAGAAAGTCACTATGAATCACAGCATAGTTACACAGATACAATGTACAATCAAAGCCCATGTTCAGCATGCAAATGTGAAGCAAGAAGTGGGCTTCATTCACACATACAAAAGCTGGAGATGTGTTGGAGCTGGTTGTTTTGTATTGCTTTCTAAGGATGGCAAACATTTGCTTTTATTAACTAATCGAGGCTGTTGTGCTTATTTGGACCCTGGAACATGTGTGTGGTCATGACAATTCAGTGAGTGCATATTTCTAAAAAAAAAAAAAAAAGGCTTCTGCACACAGAGGCAGCTGTACAAGACTTACTTTCCAGAATCAAACTGGTTTAGTGTCAGGTTCTAACTATTTAAAACCCTGGCTGATACAGAATGTGCTCCGGAAGCAGCTAGTTTTAATTCATAATGGTGGGGAAGCAGTATTTACGGAAAAAGCATAAGAGAATTTTTGTGAGTTTAGTTCACCTGAGTCTCCAGTGTTCAATTCACCTTATAGTTTACATCTTGCAAGATATATAAATGGATCTTTTCCATTTTTACATATTGTTTTACATATGCCGAAGGAATGTTCTAATTTAAATTTATTCGGGTTCATCTTGTAGTTAAAAGAATCTGACTCTCTTTTGGTGAATGGGACTATAGGAAGGGACAGGCCCAGTTCTTCACCTTTCTAGCATATAAGCAGGAGTCTGGGCTTAAGAGCCGGTGGGTCCCTAAGTCTCCTTTTTGTCTATAGTTTCCCCTTCTCTTTTTTCCTCACCTCCAATTTATTGGCTAATTGGACATATTGTTTCCATGAATTTTAAAGATATTGCCATCAGTATGAATTCATGATGTATATTATCTTAAAAAAAAAAAAAGTGTTTTCTAGCTCTGCCTTTGGAAAAGACCAAGAACAATGGTTAGCCCAGTGGCAGTGGAAACTTCTGCCACCTACATGATGATCTCAAAATTTTATTTTCCACTAAAAGGAACAGGGACTCCTTGGAAATGATTCATTCCAGGTGAAGGGCAGAAATTGCATAAGGTTGTTTTGGAAAGTCTTGCGCTAGAAAGCAGTGAAGCTGGGTCATGTCAAAAAGATACAGGGGCCATAGGGCTAACTTGAAGAAGCTTCCCCTGACTACAAGTGGGGCCATGAGAGTGTCAGTAAGAATAATAATTGCAATGGATTGAAGTACATCAAATATGTATAAATCCCTGTGTCCAGAATTTAAAAAACAAAATGAATTCATCACCTTTGAAGGGATGCTATGAAACCAATTTATGATTTTGAAAACTGGTGAATAAAGGGAAAGCATCAAGCATTTACCCTATATGAACTGTGCCTCCAGGTAATGAAATAATTGATGAGGGAGGTTTCTCTTTAGAAAAAGTAGTAAGTGAACAAGGAATGATTGATTTCGAATGTCACCATTCAGAACCTCATGGAATGAATGAATCTGGGTGAAGATCACCAATGCATGCTAATAGTACAGAAAGAGCCACAAGATGTGTATCCTGATTAAAGTACACACCATTACCAATGAGGGAGTCTTGCAAAGGAAAAATAAAATTGAATCTGAAACTGATTGAGCTCGTACCTCAAGATACCAATTTTATAGGAAATAAATGGACAGTGGACATGTTAAATGATGCTCCAGTGAAGCAATCAGCAAAATCCAGACGATTCCCCCCGTAACACATCTGAATGGGCTTTCTTAACTTCCCCCACCAAGGCACCCTCAATGTCCTACCTCAACAGTCACACCGTGAACCTTGTCACCATCCCAGACTTACCTACCTGGAAAATGACTCATTGAAACATTTTACTCTCTGCTCTCTGATTACAACTTTCAATGCTTCCCATCCTTAGTTCAGCCATTTCCCCTACAACTATTTTCTGATGCCGACTTCCATTCTTCTATCTTAAAAATGTATTTATGTATTATTTTAGAGAGAGAGCGCATGAGCGGGAGTGGCAGGGGGAGAGAGAATCTGAAGCAGCTCCACACTGAGCATGGAGCCAGATGCGGGGATCAATCTCACGACCCTGAGATCACGACCTGAGCTGAAATCATGAGACGGGTGCTCCACCCAGGCAGTCCCCCATTCTTCTTTTTACTAGACACATTGTGTTGCATCTGCAATGACACCTCCGACTTTCCACTAAAAAAAGAAGCCAGTAGATGGGACTCGCTCAACGCTCTGCTACCAAAACTACAAACCTATACCCTGTCCCCAGCCTCTCTTTTCTTCCTCTTGTTACTGAAGAAGTGTCCCTACATTTATGCACAATTACTTCTCTGACCTGTGTTTTGGATGCCCACCTCCAACTTTTGGAACCTTATCACATAGGTTATACCGTCTCATTTCTCAACTCTTCAATCTCTGTATCTATCACATAAGTATTATTTTAAATAATTTTATTGAGGCACAATTGACATGCAATACACTTCACATAAATTGCGTAATTTGACAAGTTTGACATGTATATACATGGAAAACCATTATCACAATCAAGATAGTAACCATACCCACCACCAAGAAGATTTCCACATGCCCCTTGCTAATCTCCTCCCACCCCACTTCCCCAGGCAACCACTGACCTGCCTCTGTCTGCCTAATCTGGAGATTAGTTAGTATCTTCTGAAGATTTAGATAGATGGTATCATCTCATATCAACTCATATTGATGGTATCAACTCCTATGCTTTTGTCTGGCTTTCATTCAGCATACTTGGTTTTTTCTTTTTTTTAAGATTTTATTTATTGATTTGACACACAGAGAGCAAGAGAGCATAAGCAGGGGGGAGCAGCTGAAGGAGAGGGAGAAGAGGCTCCCCGCTCAGCGGGGAGCCTGATGCGGGACTCGATGCCAGGACCCTGGGATCATGACCTGAGCCCAAGGCAGATGCTTGACTGAGGTGCCCCTCGTTTTAGATTTTTACCTTTAGATTTATGATCCATTGTAGGTAAATTTTTGTGTAAAATGTGAAGAATGGATCAAAGTTCTTTGTCATTTCTTTAATCTTTCTCTCTCTTTGCATATGGATAGCCAATATTTTCATAGCCATATTGAAAAAATTGTAAGTGAGAGACATTTCTGCTTTATATTTTTTTGTCAAAAAACAGTTTTCTGTGTATGTCTAGACTCACTCACATACGTCTGAACACACTATTCTGTTCTGTTCATTGATCTGTTTTCTATCTTTATACCAATACCAGACTATATTAACTACTACAGCTTTATAATAAGTCTGGAAATCAGCTAGCATTCACCCTACAAGTTTTTTCTTCTTTTGCAAAATTCATTTCGCTGTTTTAGGTCCTTTGCATTTCCATATGAATGTTAGAATCACCTTGTTAACTTCTACAGAAAAACTTGCTGAGATTTTTTTTTTTTTTTGCTGAGATTTTGATCGGAAATTCATTTAATTTGGATAGATTAGACAATTTAACAATATGTAACCTCCCCACCCATGAGGAAGGCATAAGTCTCCATTTACTTAGGTCTTCTTTAATTTCTTTCAACATAGTTTTGTCATTTTTGGTGTGCAAGTCTGTCCTATTGTTACTCAGATTTATCCCTAAGTATTTTATAATCTGATACTATTGTAAATAGTCAGCTTTCTGCCAAACACTCAAGGAAACAGTCTTCAGCTTTCCAGGATTCTCCCTGTGGGCCGTGTTCTCCCTTTTGGTACTCTGGCCTACAAATTCTAGTTGCCTTGGTATCCCCGAACCCTCAGCTTTGTCTGTTCAAAGGGAGACGGGTCCACCAGATGTTGCCTGAATTCCTCTTCCATGAACCACAGCCTGGAAACTCTCTCAAGGCAGTAAACTGAGGCAATCTTAAGGCTTTGCTCATTTATTTCCCATCTCTCGGGGCAATCTCTCCCCTTGTTTCCTATCATTTGTTTCATATATTTTATCTGGTGGCTGTTGTTTCAGGCAGTGGGTCAATATGGCCACTTTGACTCCATCTTGGGCAGAAGCAGAAATCTATCTCATACATATTTAAATCTTGACTCTCCCATTTTAAGAAACAAGCAACATTTAAAAATATCTTTATGAGGGGGCGGAGCAAGATGGCAGAGGAGTAGGAGACCTGGATTTCGTCTGGTCTCAGGAATTCAGCTGGATAGGGATCAAACCATTCTGAACACCTACGAACTCAACAGGAGATCGAAGAAAAGAATAGCAGCAACTCTCTGAACAGAAAAGCGACCACTTTCTGGAAGGTAGGACGTGCGGAGAAGTGAATCCGAGGCGATATTCGGGAGGATAGACGGCGGCGGGGGGCCTCCCTCGGCCGCTTCTGGCAAGTGATAGAGCCGCGGAGCACAAAATCGGAACTTTTAGAAGTTGGCTCCGCTGAGGGAGGACACTCCGGTGGCTAAGCAGGGGGTGGAACCCCCATTGGACAGTGTGGTCTCAGGAACCTCGGGGTCACAGAAAGACCGGGGGTGCCTGAGTGCGGCAGAGCTCCCAGGGATCGGAGCGGGGAAGCCGGCTGCAGAGACAGAGCAGAGGAGCGGGCTCTCAGCTCGGGGTGGCCATAAACCGTGATCTGTGGCACAGTCGGGCCACTGCTCGTCCAGCAGGGACCCAACAAGTGGCAGATTCGGGGAGACTCCCCTTCCTCCCCCTGGAGGAGAGGTGCGGGAGCGCACCGCAGGGATCTGCTGGGTTTGGAGACTCCACACGGGGTCGGGTGCCAGAGATAGAAACGCTTGGTCACAGGCCGGGTGAGCACGGAGTGTGGCCAGAGACTGGGGAGATGGGAGTGACTGACTGCTTTTCTCTGGGGGCTCACTGAGGGGCGGGGCCCCAAGTTCTCAGCTCCTCCAGGGCGGAGATTGGGAGGCCGCCATTTTCACTCTCCGCCTCCAAAGCTGTACGGAAAGCTTGCAGGGAACAACAGCTCCCCAGAGCAAACCCGAGCAGATTACTTAGCCCGGACAGGGCAAGGGCGGGGCAATTCCGCCTCCGGCAGAGACATTTGGAAACCACGGCAACAGGCCGCTCCCCCAGAAGATCAGCAAGAACAGCCAGCCAAGACCAAGTTTACGGATCAATGAGAATGGCAGAACTCCAGCACTAGGGGAATAATGCACATAGAATCCATGGCTTTTTTACCATGATTCTTTAGTCTTTCAAAGTTAATTTTTTTTAACTTTTTTTTTTTAATTTTTCTTTTTCCCTTTTTCAACCAACATCTTATCAATCCCTTTTTTAAAAAACATTTTTATTTTTCACTTTTAGAGTCATATTCTATCCCTTCATAGTAATTACCCTTATTTTTGGCATATATATAAGTTGTTCTCTCTTTAAAATTTTGAGATACAGTTTCTTCTAACAGATCAAAATATACCCTAAATCTCTGGTGTATGGCTTTGTTCTAGTCTCCTGCCCGATCACATTCTCTCCCTTTTTTTCTTCTTCTTCTATTTTTAAATCCTTTTCTTTCTTTTTTCAAATAACTTATCAATCCCTTTTATAAAATTTTTTATAATTTTCATCTTTACAGTCATATTCCATCCCTTCATCATATCAACCGTTATTTTGTACATATATAAGTTTTTCTTTCTTTAAAATTTTGGGAGGCACTTTCTTCTAACAGACCAAAATACACCCAAAATCTAGTGTCTGGCACTGATCTATGCACCAGCCTGATCATATTTGATCATATTCTGGTTTTTTTGGATTGTTCTGTTTTTGTTTGTTTTTATGTTTTTCTTTTTCTTTTTTCTTTCTTTCCCTTTCTTTTCCCCCGGCTTCAGGTCTTTTCTGATTTGTTTAGAGTATATTTTCTGGGTACATTGTTAACCTGTTAGCATTTTGTTCTCTCATTCATCTATTCTCCTCTGGACAAAATGACAAGACGGAAAAGATCACCTCAACAAAAAGAACAAGAGGTAGTACTGACTGCCAGGGACCTACTCAATACGGACATTAGTACAATGTCAGACCTAGAGTTCAGAATCATGATTTTAAAGATACTAGCTGGGCTTGAAAAAAGCATGGAAGTTATTAGAGAAACCCTTTCTGGAGAAATAAAAGAACTAAAATCTAACCAAGTCAAAATCAAAAAGGCTATTAATGAGGTACAATAAAAAATGGGGGCGCTAACTGCTAGGATAAATGAGGCAGAAGAGAGAATCAGTGATATAGAAGACCAAATGATGGAAAATAAAGAAGCTAAGAAAAAGAGAGATAAACAACTACTGGATCACGACGGCAGAATTCGAGAGATAAGTGATACCATAAGACGAAACAACATTAGAATAATTGGGGACCCAGAAGAAGAAGAAAGAGAGAGAGGGGCTGAAGGTATATTGGAGCAAATTATAGCAGAGAACTTCCCTAATCTGGGGAAGGAAACAGGCATCAAAATCCAGGAGGCACAGAGAACCCCTCTCAAAATCAATAAAAATAGGTCAACACCCCGACATCTAATAGTAAAACTTATGAGTCTCAGAGACAAAGAGAAAATCCTAAAAGCAGCTCGGGAGAAGAGATATGTAACCTACAATGGTAGAAACATTAGATTGGCAACAGACCTATCCACAGAGACCTGGCAGGCCAGAAAGGACTGGCATGATAGATTCAGAGCACTAAATGAGAAAAATATGCAGCCAAGAATACTATATCCAGCTAGGAGGTCATTGAAAATTGAAGGAGAGATAAAAGGCTTCCAGGACAAACAAAAACTAAAGGAATTTGCAAACACGAAACCAGCCCTACAAGAAATATTGAGAGGGGTCCTCTAAGCAAAGAGAGAGCCTAAAAGCAACATAGACCAGAAAGGAACACAGACAATATACAGTAACAGTCACCTTACAGGCAATACAATGGCACTAAATTCCTATCTTTCAATAGTTACCCTGAATGTACATGGGCTAAATGCCCCAGTCAAAAAACACAGGCTATCAGATTGGATTAAAAAACAAGACCCATCAATATGCTATCTGCAAGAGACTCATTTTCGACCCAAAGACACCCCCAGATTGAAAGTGAGGGGGTGGAAAACCATTTACCATGCTAAGGGACACCAAAAGAAAGCTGGGGTGGCAATCCTTATATCAGACAAAATATATTTTAAACCAAAGACTGTAATAAGAGATGAGGAAGGACACTATATCCTACTTAAAGGGTGTATCCAACAAGAAGATCTAACAATTGTAAATATCTATGCCCCTAACATGGGAGCAGCCAATTATATAAAGCAATTAATAACAAAGGCAAAGAAACACATTGACAACAATACAATAATAGTGGGGGACTTTAACACTCCCCTCACTGAAATGGGCAGATCATCTAAGCAAAAGATCAACAAGGAAATAAAGACTTTAAAACACTGGAACAAATGGATTTCACAGACATATTCAGAACATTCCATCCCAAAGCAATGGAATACACATTCTTCTCTAGTGCCCATGGAACATTCTCCAGAATAGATCACATCCTAGGTCACAAATCAGGTCTCAAACGGTACCAAAAGATTGGTATCATTCCCTGCCTATTTCAGACCACAATGCTTTGAAACTAGAACTCAATCACAAGAGGAAAGTCGGAAAGAACTCAAATACATGGGGGCTAAAGAGCATCCTACTAAAGAATGAATGGGTCAACCAGGAAATTAAAGAAGAATTAAAAAAATACATGGAAACCAATGAAAATGAAAACACAACTATTCAAAATCTTTGGGATGCAGCAAAGGCAGTCCTAAGAGGAAAGTATATAGCAATACAAGCCTTTCTCAAGAAACAAGAAAGTTCTCAAATACACAATCTAACCCTACACCTAAAGGAGCTAGAGAAAAAGCAGCAAATAAAGCCTAAACCCAGCAGGAGAAGAGAAATAATAAAGATCAGAGCAGAAATCAGTGAAATAGAAACCAAAAGAACAGTAGAACAGATCAACAAAACTAGGAGCTGGTTCTTTGAAAGAATTAACAAGATTGATAAACCCCTGGCCAGACTGATCAAAAAGAAAAGAGAAATGACCCAAATCAACAAAATCATGAATGAAAGAGGAGAAATCACAACCAACACCAAAGAAATACAAACAATAATAAGAACATATTATGAGCAACTCTATGCCAGCAAATTAGATAACCTGGAAGAAATGGATGCATTTCTAGAGATGTATCAACTACCAAAACTGAACCAGGAAGAAATAGAAAACCTGAACAGACCTATGACCACTAAGGAAATTGAAGCAGTCATCAAAAATCTCCCAACAAACAAAAGCCCAGGGCCAGATGGCTTCCCAGGGGAATTCTACCAAACATTTAAAGAAGAATTAATCCCTATTCTTCTGAAACTGTTCCAAAAAATAGAAATGGAAGGAAAACTTCCAAACTCGTTTTGTGAGGCCACCATTACCTTGATTCCAAAACCAGACAAAGACCCCATCAAAAAGGAGAATTACAGACCAGTATCATTGATGAACATGGATGCAAAAATTCTCACCAAAATACTAGCCAATAGGATCCAACAGTACATTAAAAGGATTATTCACCACGACCAAGTGGATTTATCCCTGGGCTGCAAGGTTGGTTCAACATCCACAAATCAATCAACGTGATACAATACATTAACAGAAGAAAGAACAAGAACTATATGATCCTCTCAATAGATGCAGAAAAAGCATTGACAAAGTACAGCATCCTTTCTTGATCAAAACTCTTCAGAGTATAGGCATAGAGGGTACCTACCTCAATATCATAAAAGCCATCTATGAGAAACCCACAGTGAATATCATTCTCAATGGGGAAAAACTGAGAGCTCTCCCCCTAAGGTCAGGAATACGGCAGGGATGTCCACTATCACCACTGCTATTCAACATAGTATTAGAAGTCCTAGCCAGAGCAATCAGACAACAAAAAGAAATCAAAGGCATCCAAATTGGCAAAGAAGAAGTCAAACTCTCACTCTTTGCAGATGATATGATACTTTATGTGGAAAACCCAAAAGACTCCACCCCAAAACTGCTAGAACTCATACAGGAATTCAGTAAAGTGGCAGGATATAAAATCAGTGCACAGAAATCAGTGGCATTCGTATACACCAACAACAAGACAGAAGAAAGAGAAATTAAGCAGTCGATCCCATTTACAACTGCACCCAAAACCAGAAGATACCTAGGAATAAATCTAACCAAAGAGGCAAAGGATCTGTACTCAGAAAACTATAAAATACTCATGAAAGAAATTGAGGAAGACACAAAGAAATGGAAAAACATTCCATGCTCATGGATTGGAAGAACAAATATTGTGAAGATGTCAATGTTACCTAGAGCAATCTACACATTCAATGCAATCCCCATCAAAATACCATCCACTTTTTTCAAAGAAATGGGACAAATAATCCTAAAATTTGTATGGAACCAGAAAAGACCCCAAATAGCCAGAGGAATGTTGAAAAAGAAAAGCAAAGCTGGTGGCATCACAATTCCGGACTTCCAGCTCTATTACAAAGCTGTCATCATCAAGACAGTATGGTACTGGCACAAAAACAGACACATAGATCAATGGAACAGAATAGAGAGCCCAGAAATGGACCCTCAACTCTATGGTCAACTAATCTTTGACAAAGCAGGAAAGAATGTCCAATGGAACAAAGACAGTCTCTTCAACAAATGGTGTTGGGAAAATTGGACAGCCAGATGCAGAAGAATGAAACTGGACCATTTCCTTACACCACACACAAAAATAGACTCCAAATGGTTGAAAGACCTCAATGTGAGACAGGAGTCCATCAAAATCCTAAAGGAGAACACAGGCAGCAACCTCTTCGACCTCAGTCACAGCAACTTCTTCCTAGAAACATCTCCAAAGGTAAGGGATGCAAAGGCAAAAACGAACTCTTGGGACTTCATCAAGATAAAAAGCTTTTGCACAGCAAAGGAAACAGTCAACAAAACCAAAAGACAACCGACAGAATGGGAGAAGATATTTGCAAATGACATATCAGATAAAGGGCTGGTATCCAAAATCTATAAAGAACTTATCAAACTCAACACCCAAAGAACAAAGAATCCAATCAAGAAATGGGCAGAAGACATGAACAGATATTTTTCCAAAGAAGACATCCAAATGGCCAACAGACACATGAAAAAGTGCTCAACATTGCTCGGCATCAGGGAAATCCAAATCAAAACCTCAATGAGATACCACCTCACACCAGTCAGAAGGGCTAAAATTAACAAGTCAGGAAACGACAGATGTTGGCGGGGATGCGGAGAAAGGGGAACCCTCCTACACTGTTGGTGGGAATGCAAGCTGGTGCAGCCACTCTGGAAAACAGTATGGAGGTTCCTCAAAAAGTTGGAAATAGAGCTGGCCTATGACCCAGCAATTGCGCTACTGGGTATTTACCCCAAAGATACAAAAGTAGGGATCCGAAGGGGTACGTGCACCCCGATGTTTATAGCAGCAATGTCCACAATAGCCAAACTGTGGAAAGAGCCAAGATGCCCATTGACAGATGAATGGATAAAGAAGAGGTGGTATATATATACAATGGAATATTATGCAGCCATCAAAAGGAATGAGATCCTGCCATTTGCAACGACATGGATGGAACTGGAGGGTGTTATGCTGAGCGAAATAAGTCAAAAAGAGAAAGACATGTATCATATGACCTCACTGATATGAGGAATTCTTTTTTTTTTTTTTTAAGATTTTTATTTATTTATTTGAGAGAGACAATGAGATAGAACATGAGAGGGGGGAGGGTCAGAGGGAGAAGCAGACTCCCTGCTGAGCAGGGAGCCTGATGCGGGACTCGATCCTGGGACTCCAGGATCATGACCTGAGCTGAAGGCAGTCGCTCAACCAACTGAGCCACCCAGGTGCCCCTCACTGATATGAGGAACTCTTAATCTCAGGAAATAAACTGAGGGTTGCTGGAGTTGGGGGGGAGGTGGGAGGGATGGGGTGGCTGGGTGATAGACATTGGGGAGGGTATGTGCTATGGTGAGCACTATGAATTGTGCAAGACTGTTTAATCACAGATCTGTACCTCTGAAACAAATAATGCAATATATGTTAAGAAAAAAAAAAAAAGAAGATAGCAGGAGGGGAAGAATGAAGGGGGGGAAATCGGAGGAGGAGATGAACCATGAGAGAAGATGGACTCTGAAAAACAGCTGAGGGTTCTAGAGGGGAGAGGGGTGGGTTAGCCTGGTGCTGGGTATTAAAGAGGGCACGTTCTGCATGGAGCACTGGGTGTTATGCACAAACGATGAATCATGGAACACTGCATCAAAAACTAATGATGTAATGTATGGTGATTAACATAACAATAAAAAATTAAAAAAATATATATATATCTTTATGTTCGGCTATTGACCTTTTTCTTCCTCCAGCCACGTTCCCTGGAAGTTGTCTGTATTCCATTTCTTTGCTCAGTTGACTCCAATCTAGCTTCTGCTCTCCCTTCACTGAAGTGGGTTTTTTGGTTTTGTTTTGTTTTTAAGTTTATTTAAGTAATCTCTACATCCAACGTGGGACTCGAACTCTCAAACCCGAGATTAGGAGCAGCACGCTCTTCCCACTGAGTCAGCCAGGCACCCTGAAGCACTTTTTAAATTAAGAAGAGCTAAGATTTTTATGTCTCTAAACTGGTGGACAATTCTCCGCCTTCATCTTACTTGGCCTTTCCACCTGTTTGACCATTCCCTCATTCTTGGATCCTCTCTGTCTGGATTTGATGACACCATGCTCTTCCACTCTCTGTCTTTTGACACCTTTCATGGGTTCCTTTGTAGGCTCATCCTCATCTATCAAGGCCAGTAAATTCTTGGCATCTCTCTAGGTTTTACATAGACCCCTTATTTTCTCTATAATCTATATTGCCTCCCTGGTCCTTAAAGAAGACTTTGGCTGTCTCTGTTTGGACCTTAAACTTTGTAGTTGGGTTCTTCTTTCCAGTGAGTCTCTCGGCTCAGGGGGAAGACCCTGCGGGCAAAGCATTCCGAGATGGGAACTGAAACTACCCCCATCAAGCAGTTAAGGATGGCCCTGAGCCAGCAAGACACGATACTCTGTGTGACTGACCCCAAGACAATGATTGACTTGACCTTTCCTGCCCACCTGCACGGACCCACCCACCTTTGCCCCCCATTTTCTTTACATAAACCAGGAAGTATTTTAGGCACTTTGGGGACAGTCTTTGAGATGCTAATCAGCTGTCTTTCCCTGTGTTGGCCTCACTGAAATAAATCCCGTTGATTCCCCACCACTCCTCTCTCTGCCTGTGGATTTTGTCAGCAGCGAGTGGCCGAACCTGCTCTGTCTGGGACGCCCGGAACCAGGTGCTCTTGTTCCCCCGTGCATGGCTACAGTCCATCTCATCAAAATCCACAACTTCAAATATAATTTAGTTGCCTACGCATCATCTACACTTAGCTGCTGAAAAATGCCTCGTAAACTCAACATATTAAAATTGAACTCATGATATTCTCCCAATCTTGGTCTTCCTTCCTCCTTAAAAAAAAAAAAGACAGCAAAGGTAGATTATGCTGTGTCCCTGTGCGTGGCATTATCATCCATCTAGTTAGACAGGTCAGAAACCCAGAGAGCATTCTTGACCCTTTCTACCCCCTCATGTTCCTTATTTCATATATTACCTCTATCCTAGCACTTTCTGGCAAACTACCGTTTCCTATTAGCTAATTGTTCTGGTCCATTACTGCAGAGGTTAATGTTGCTATCTCTCCCAGGGGGTGTTTGATTCCATGTGGTTTAAAAATAATATAACAACAATATAATAAGATATTTTGAGGGAAAGAAAGAAACCGCATTTATAAAATTTTTATATCGTTATAATTATTATTTTTCTTATTTATTGTTGTTTAATCTACGCTGTACTTAATCTGTAAATTGAATTTACCATAGGTCTGTATGTATAAGAAAAAATATAGTATAAACAGGGTTTGGTACTATCCGTGGTTTCAGGAATCCACTGGAGGTCTTGAAATACATCCCCCGCAGAATGGGGGGGGAGCTGCTGTACAGAACTCAAATTTTATACAATCCTGGGACAGAGGGTAAGGGAAGGAGATAAGCAGGAGGCAAATAATCCCTTTTATTCAAGGAAGGAAGAAGTTGTGACATCACTTCCTGTACAGCCTTGGTACCTCATTCACGCTTGTGGACGGTTTGAGGCCCAAGGGATTGTTTTGAGCTGGAAGGGTGAAAGATTCTTTAGTATGGTTTTGTGGCTTCTTTGGTAATATGATAGCCTTAAAAGTTTTCTGGGCTTCCATTCTGTGTGCTTCTAGTCAGTGCTCTGTGCCAGGACTATACCTAAAATTTCTTCCCCAAGCATTTCTCAGCCTTGCTTAGTTACTTTGCTTCCTCAACAAGTTTATTTGTCCCTTTGAAGCTAGCTGTGCTAATCGGCTTGGGTGAGGAGGCCACAACCCTTAATCTCATCTTTAATCAAGGTCAATTTCTTTCCTGAGCTTATCTCTTTCTTAGAATATTTATTGAAGGCAGCCCCTAGTAACCAACACACACTAACACTTGGGTTCCTTCCGGCCATCGCCCCTGGAGCTGTATGCTCGGTACCCCCAGGGCTGCCTTCTGAGTTCACACAGGCAAATTTGTACCAAAGATTTTGCCATTGTATATACCTTTCCCAGCCCTCATTACCAGTTCTCTTGTCATCACACTGCTAAGCCAATGTCATATATCATCGTGTTTTTTTTGAGATTTCAGGGCTCTATTTCAAGGTACAAAGTTTTGTGCAAATCAAGGTATGCTAGTTGCTTTATAAGACAGTCCCCCAATGTCTATCACATAGCACAGTGTAATTCACTGGTTCCTGCAGAGGTCCAACGTGAATATTCCTAGTCCCGTGTTTCTCCTGCATGGCTTTCCTCCAAACTTAGCATCAGGGACCTCATTCTAGGGGCTCGGCCATCTCTCTCTCTCTCTCTCTCTCTCTCGATTTTTCTCGTGGTTTTATTGTCTTATTCAAATAGATTTAAAAAATTTTTTTTCATCATAAGTGCAGTCTTTAATCCCCATCACCTATTTCACCCATTCCCCACCCACCTCCCCTCTGGTAGCCATCAGTTTGTTCTCTACGTTAAGAGTCTGTTTCTCGGTTTGTCTTTTTTTCCTTTGCTCCTTTGTTTTGTTTCTTAAATTCCAAATGAGTGAGATCATATGATGTTTGTCTTTCTCTGACTGACTTATTTCATTTAGCATTATACTCACTATCTCCATCCATGTCATTGCAAATGGCAAGATTTCATTCTTTTTTATGGCTGAGTAATATTCCATTGTATATATACATACCACATCTTCTTTATACGTTTGTCTATCATTGGCCACTTGGGCTGCTTCTACAGTTTGGCTATTGTAAATAATGTTGCAATAAACAGATGCAACTGTGCATGTATCCCTTTGAATTAGCGTTTTTATATTTTTGGGGTAAATACCCAGTAGTGCGATTACAGGATCATAGGGCAGTTCTATTTTTAACTTTTTGAGAAACCTTCACACCTTTTCCCAGAGTGGCTGCACCAGTTTGCATTATCCCCAACAGTACAGGAGGGTTCCTTTTTTTCCAGATCCTCGCCAACACCTGTTGTTTCTTGTGTTGTTGATTATAGCCATTCTGACAGGTGTGAGGTGATATCTCATCGTAGGTTTGATTTGCATTTCCCTGGTAATTAGTGATGTTGAGCATCTTTCCATGTGTCTGTTGGCCCTCTGGATGTCTTATTTGGAGAACTGTCTGCTCATGTCTCTTGGGCCCCTGCCATCTCTTAATGCCTCTCTGAATACTCTGCATCCAGCTGGTAGATGAGCGGCAGGAACACAGTAGAGGTTTCACTGGCCCAGGCCCAGAGGTGGGATACATGCTTCTGCCAAGCATAGCTGGAACTTAGTCGCATGCTGCATCTCACTGAAGGAAACCCAGGAGATATAGTCTTTCTGTGTTCCTAGGAAGAAGAGGAGATGGGTTTGCTGAGCAGGTAGCCAGAATCTGCCAAATCAAGAACAATTTTCATACTTATTACAAATATCTGAAAATGAGAGCACATTGTCACTGAAAGTTCTTGGTGGCAGATAATGATCTATCCAATAGAGCAGAGGCAATTATGTGTTGGGAGCAAGTTGGACTAGATGATCTTGGAGGTCTCTACCAGCTTCATGATCAGAGAAGACTAAAAGTCAACTAATAGCCACAGCAACAAAAGATAATTAATATGTTCACAAATCATGGTCCCATTTGCCCTTCTGTTCTTAAAGCCAATTAGCTGTTTACATAAGGTTCTTACTGTGATTAGAGGTGATAACAAATGTCTAGTGATCCTGGCTAGATCTGTGAATTTCAGACATACATGAGGAAATGTGAGTGCACTTTGGTTTATTATTATCTATTATCAGGCCAAAATATTTACTTATATAATTGCCTCTGGGAACGAAAACATAAACCAAAGCACAGTGAATACATTTACTAATTACCAGCCTCTGTTGAACCCTTAGCCATGGCGTTAACACCACTCCATGAGTGAGAGCTGCCTTTGACCTATAATCACAAAATGTCAGGGGGCCTCATAAAAACATTATCTTTCACCACCCAAGAATTCAGGGGGCTGTTTTCTTTAAAGAGAGGCTTTATTGTTACAGTTCCTACCCTGGATTCTCTTTTAGCTAACTATCTTTGTCATATGACCACTCAGCCATTACAAGCATAGGAAAATACTGCAAATGCAGGAAGTTCCTAAAAGGAATGGAAAGAGTTACTACCATTTTTATAGTGTTTTACACCACATATTTTTTCTATATATACTTAATATTTAGATATACATAATATCTATTTACATTATAAAGCACACTCATTTTTTCTGTCATCAAATGGATAGTTTTTAGTTGTATTAAGAGTGCATAAGGCGGGGCGCCTGGGTGGCTCAGTTCGTTAAGCAACTGCCTTCGGCTCAGGTCATGATCCTGGAGTCCCGGGATCGAGTCCCACATCGGGCTCCCTGCTCGGCGGGGAGTCTGCTTCTCCCTCTGATCTTCCCCCTCTCATGCTTTCTGTCTCCCATTCTCTCTCAGATAAATAAATTAAAAAATCTTAAAAAAAAAAAAAGAGTGCATAAGGCACCGGAACTTAACATGAGTAAGATACAGTTCTTTTCTCCAGGAGCTCTTAGTCTGGTAGAGGGATATAAGCATGGAGGAAGATGTGTTAGAAATCTCTACAAAGTACAATAGGACATAAAACATGAAGTGATTATTTCCAACTATGACATCGGGAGGCTGAGAACAGAGAAGTTTCACAGAAAGGGTAATGGTCGAGCTGGATCACTCCTCTTACCTAATGACAACATCCCAGGCAGACAGATATTATTCCCATCATTCAGATGAAGAGACTGAGGCTCTGTGTAGCCACGTGACTTGTCCAAGCAGAGTTGGGAGTCGAATCCAGGCCCCCTGCCCTTTCTGCTCCATTACACTTCTACAAACTATACACAGGTTGCTAAATTATAGAGACACAGCAAAGTTACAGAGCCCGATTTTAAAGCTCAGCTGATAACACCGATATTTGCCTCTATTTCCCTCCTTATTGGGTTAAGTTCTGTTTTGGGACAAGGCTACTGAAGTTCTGTCTTGAGGAGACAAAGTTCTTTTCGGCTGGTAGTTCTCATTGCAGGCTGCCCCCTCACCATCTCATCTGTCCCCTCCCCTCCCTTGGGTTCCCACTCATGGGAACTGCATTCCACCCTCCCTGTGAAGTCCTCCCCTGTGGCCTTGGCCCCAGGGAGTCAGCTCATGTTCCGACCTTGACACGGACTTGAATTGTTCTTCAGTTGATGACTCTTATCCTGTGCCCCCCACACCTCCGAGGCTGCAGGCCCCTCAGGCAGGGACCATCCTCCAGTGTCCCCAACCCCCCAGTATCTGGGCTAGGGCTGAGCCCCTGCTCAGATTGCACCAACTAATGCTGCTGGGCTGATGGCTTTATTCAGGAGACATAAAAAGCAATGTGCTTTTCTCCTGATGTTTTATAATATCCTTATTGAGCAAAATATAAAGTTGGCAGCCTACACTGAGTCCTTCAATTGCATTTGTGTGTGCATGCACACATGCGTCTGTAAATCTTGTTGTTCTGTGAAATCCAAAAGTTTAGGATCCATAGCCCTAGTGGGTGGTTCCTAAATCTGGGGGATGTAAAAATGGTTTGGGACAATAAAAAATAGATTCCTGGGCTTTGTCCCAGAACTAAGGAGCTAGAAAATGAGGGCCTTGGGGAATCCATGTTTTTAAAAAAGGACCTGCAGATTATTCTGATGGTGGGTGGCATTCAAATCAAACAATTGAGAGGGTTTGGGCAGATGATGATGGAGGGAGAAGGGTAGGAAACAGCCTTCAGAGCAAGAAAAGTGTGAGCAAAGGTGAAGAAGTGGAGAAGCAAGTGTGGATGTTGTTTGGATTGATAAAATATAACTTAATATGAAAGATTTCTTGAATATGAAGTAGCTTTGGGCTATTTAAAGCAGATCGTACAGTACAACTTCCATGATGTGGAAAGCTGTAAATTTCTTTGGCAGAATGATTGAGAAGGGTTTGTGGGAGCAGGGGGAGCCCCTGGAGGTTTCTGAGAAGAGTTACGGAAGCTCAGTGTGAGTCGAAGAAGGGAGCTGTTGAAGGTAGAGGAACCAGTGAGGAGGCTGCTCACAGAGCTCCAGGGAGAGGTCATGAGGACCTGCATGGAGGTGAACAGCAGTGGGTTTGAAGTCAGCACCATAGATTGTGGTCTGGGTATGAGTCAGCTGCTCCCTGCTCTTCCTTGTCACATGTCCGTCCTTTACAGAGCCGTCTGAGCCCCCATGTCTGTGCTGAGTTATATGCCCCCCAAAGCAGGGGACGTGCCACTTCTCTTTCTGCAGAGTCTAGGCAGAGCTGCTGGAAATCAGGTTTTTGATGAATGTGTCTACTTAACGATGATCTGCTCATATAGCCCTTCTGGCTTGAAAAGATCCCCCTGAACCCAGAGATCTGTTTCTCTGGATCAAATTATTCTCCTGAATGAATGATGATAGAGAAATGGGGCCAAAGACCAGCCTACTAATAACTCTGAGAGAGATCAGATTTAAAGAGGCAGCAATCCTTTAATCCCAGGTGATATTGCTTCTGCTGCAAACCTTGGAGTCCCTGTCACCATACAGAAGAGCCCTGGCTGCAGTCCCCAGCCACCTGATCCCCAGGAGAGGCAGGGAACATTAGCTGTTCCAAAAGTGGGCATAATGGGCTGGCTACTGGGGGTCAGGTGGGGCTGAACACTTAATTTTAGCCCCAGCCTGCCTGTGTCTCTTCTGGTAGTGATTGGTGTGACCAAGATCCAAGAGAACCCTAATCCTATCTTGGCACAGAGGAAACCTGACATTCGCCAAGGCTCTTCTACCCAGAAATTCTGCTTTATAAATAGAGGAACCAATACGCAAGATTGCAGCGAGGGTCACTGAAGCATATTGCTTGGTGATAGAATGATGGGATTTTCAGGACAGAGGGGCATTCTTGGCACTAGATCTAGCCTTCTTGTCTTAGGTAAGACTGCACTGTGGGCTGATTTGGCTTCTTTCTATATCACCCACGCTTCCATTTTAGTGGAGGAAAGTAGTATATGGATACAAAATCTAGATTGAGGCTTTTACTGATCCCTAAATCTCAGAGATCTTTGGGCAACTGAAATTGTGTGTCTGTGTATATTAACTCATAATTGTGCACTAGGGGTACAAATGATTATAAATTATAATATTGTATAGAAGACATTAATTATTTGTGGTCATCCTGCAACTCTCAATTCTGTCTTACATTTTGGTAAGTTACCATATTATGAATCCCCTCTTCCCAAGGTAGAAGCCAGAAAATTCACAACTGCAGACCTCACCCAACTATGGTGCAGTTATATGATCTAGGTTCTGGCAATCAGGTACACCCTCATGAGGGTTGGATTCAGAAGTCAGAAATATGAGGAGATAGCCACACATGAGTGATCAATCCTCAAGGTGTGGGAGCAGAAGTCTCCAAATCTTCAGAAGTGGTGGAGTTTCTTGTTGTGAGACTAAGTGTTGTGAGACTACGTGGGTGGACATTGTTTTGGCTGCTTACCTTCAGGGCCTAGCTCTCTTGGCCTCCAGGAGATTTGATGAATTACCTAATATTCTTAAACCTTTTTTTTTTTTTTTTAGCTTAAAGGGCCAGAATAGCTTCTACTCTTTGCATCTAAAGACCCTGCCAGGTGCACTGATTGGTACTTGGAATGGTTACCAGCAATAAACACTCAAGGAAATGGGAACCTGATGGTTGGTTATCTGAAGTGGTTGGATTTGATGGCAAGGCAATGATTGTTTAGCTGGTGTTAGAGGAGAGGATTCAGGTCGCCCATGAGGGACAGTGATGAAACAATTACATAAATTACCACACGACCTACGTACGCAAGGTATTGGTGGCCTCCATGTTGGAAGGCCTGAGGAAAGCAAGGCTGAGCTTGGTGCTTTTAACTCTGTGGGAAGTTTGGGGGTTTTTTGTTTGTTTGTTTGTTTTTTAAGGTTTTTATTTATTTGGCAGAGAGATAGAGAGCACAAGTAGGCCGAGCAGCAGTCAGAGGGAGAGGGAGAAGCAGGCTCTCCGCTGAGCAGGGAGCCCAATGCGGGGCTCAATCCAAGGACCCTGGGATCATGACCTGAGCTGAAGGCAGCCACTTAACCAACTGAGCCACCCAGGCGCCCCTCTGCTGGAAGTTTTAAAGAAAGAAAATGTTAAGTCAAAAGTTAAAATTTTTAGCACATGAGACTATCCTGTAATCAGGTAGCTTTTATGCTATCTCTTACAGCCACAGGGCTGAAGTAACTGAAAATAAGATTCACAGTGGGACACCGATTTCTAAAATAGGTTGAATTCATTGCTTTAAGAGGATTCTTATGTGGAAGTTAGGACACTGAGTGGGAAAGAGTGAGGCATGAAGAATTGGTATGCGGACATTTGAGGCATCACAATTCCCAAAGTCTCAGGAGGAGAGGACTTCTCCCTTCCTCATTTAATCTGTTGTTTCTGCATGATGTTACCGTAGAGGTAACCTTTTGTCTTCATGGGCTATGCTAACCACCTCGCACTGCCTTCAAATCTAGAACTAAAGTCAAATTCTTGGGTATGCCAGGGAGGCGATTACCAAGTCAATCTGTGGAAGTGACACAAATACTGATAAGATTTTCCTAATTTCTATGGTTAAAAACTGGGAAATACATATGGTCATAAAGGATAAGAGGCTGGATGTGGTAAGAGTAGAAATGTAATCTTAGATAGGGATAAGTTGGTTAGTATGGGTTCACAGTGGAGATTTTGAATTGAATGTGTTAGCTCAAATGGTTGAGAGTAACTTTATGGTTTCTCATTTAGTTGGTTAAAATTTAGTCTCAGTAAGGATTTATGCCAAATAAAACTTGAGATGTTAGACATCATTGGGGAAAATGTAGGGAGAAAGAAATCCCAAGATCACAGAAAGAAAAGGAAGCTTGGAGTGGATTTATCCATGTGACTCACTCACTAACCCTTAACTATGTCCTTGAAAGAACCCAGAAGACACTCCATTCTCTAAGGCCCTGAGATATAACATTAGTGAAGAGAACACCAATGGATCAGTGTTGTGTTGTCACTGCTGTTTTCTGCAGGCTGGGGATGCATATGGTAGATATTTCTATTGAAAGCATCTCTTTGATTGAATGAAGATTGTGGAGTAGTATGGGAACAGAGGTAGCAGAA
This sequence comes from Neomonachus schauinslandi, assembly GCF_002201575.2. Lineage (NCBI taxonomy): Eukaryota > Metazoa > Chordata > Mammalia > Carnivora > Phocidae > Neomonachus > Neomonachus schauinslandi. Next base: position 86,200,601 of record NC_058413.1, on the reverse strand, counting down.
TTTATCCAACAAGAGGCAAGGCAAGCTTGGTGTATATATTAGTCAAGGTTCGATGGTAGATAACAAGGACTTTGGCTCCTGACCAAGATGCAAGAGCCAGAACCAGAACCTGAAATATCAAAAAATGAGAGAAAATATAAGAAACAATGGTTTAAAAAATTGAAAATCAGGTAATAAAGGCAAATTATCCCTGAGAAATAAGAAACAGATGAGGGGACTTTTATGATGGTACCAATTTACATTCTGGAGACAGTTTCTGGGGAACTCTCCTTTGATGCAGGGAGGGAGACCCAGGCAGAATTTGTAATGTCCCTGAATCGACAAGACAAAGCTGGGAGGGTACAAAGAACAAAATGGTTAGGGTTTGCAGAGCAAAGGACCAAGAGAAAACACTTGCTTCAAGAGACATCTCTGCAGGACTGTAGAAGATCCCCCCTGGAGGGTAAATAAGAGTAAAGATTAGCAAATGCATGTGAGGAATCTACCCTAGGCCCAGGGAAAGAACCACATTAAAGAATTAGAATGAAGAATGTCTGGAGTTCACACAGGGCTGAGAATAGTTCCTGTTCTCACCTGTCAGAGCGCAAAACTTCATAATTCATGAGGCATCAGATGGAGTCTTCAGAAGGTTTTTGCTTGAGTAGTGGGGAAGTGTTAGTCCTAAATGCTGCTCTGACACCAAGAAAATAATCATAAACACAAGACTAGAGAGGATCAGACTATTTCCAAGCAATTTAGCTGGATTGCAGAACAAAGTTACAGAATTTTATAGAAATATAAAATATTCAACAGCAAACATAGAAAAATACACAATGTCTAGCATCCAATCAAAACTTATAGACATACACAGATAAGCAGGAAAATATAGCCTGTAATGAGGAAAGGTGAGTTAATTAAATGAAACTGACTCAGAAATGACACAGATGATGCAATTAGAAAACAAGGGGTTTTTTTTAAAGATTTTATTTATTTATTTTAGAGAGAGCGATAGCACAGGAGGGAGAGAATGTCAAGCAGACTCTGTGCTAAGCATGGAGGCTGACATAGGGCTTGATCTCACCCTGAGATCATGATCTGCGCTGAAAACAAGAGTCAGACACTTAACCAATTGAGCCACCCAGGTACCCCTAGAAAGAAAAGTTATTAAAACAGTCATTATAGGGGCGCCTGGGTGGCTCAGTCAGTTAAGCGTCTGCCTTCGGCTCAGGTCGTGATCCCAGGGTCCTGGGATAGAGCCCCACATTGGACTCCTTGCTCAGCAGGGAGCCTGCTTCTCCTCTGCCTGCCTTCGCCCTGCTTGTGCTTGCTGTCTGTCTCTCTCTCTCGTTCTGTGTCAAATAAATAAATAAAAAATCTTTTAAAAAAAAACAGTCATTATAACAGTTATAGTGTCTGAGATGAAAAATTTGCTGGATCAGATTAACAACAGATTAAGTATTATAGAAGAAAAGATTAGTAAACATTTAGAATAAAAGCTATCCAAAATGAAACATTTAGAGGAAAAAGATTAAACAAACCCACAGAGCATCAGTGAGCTGTAGGAAAATTTCAAGCGGCACAATATACATGTAATTAGAGCCCCAGAAGGAAAGAAAGGGTGGGTGGCAGAAAAAAATATTTGAAGAAATAATTGCTGGACATTTTCTAAATCTGATGAAAACTTTGAGTCCACAGATCCAGCAAGTTCAATAGAATTTTTTTTTTGAGAGAGAGAGAGAGGTGCAGGAGGAGCAGAGGGAGAGGGAGAGAATCCCAAGCAGGCTCCGCCACACTCAGCACAGGGCTCAGTTCCACAGCCCTGAGGTCGTGACCTGAGCCAAAATCCAGAGTTGGATACCCAACTGACTGAGCCACCCAGGTGCTCCAAGTTCAATAAATCTTGAACACAAGATACATGAAGAAAACTACACCAAGGCACATCATAGTTAATCACTTACTTAAAACATATGATAAAGACAAAATCTTAAAAGTAGCCAGAAAAAAAAAATCACGTACAGAAGAACAAAATAACAATGACTGCAAATTTCTTGTCATAAACAGCAAGCCAAAGACAGTGTAGTAACATTATTGAAATATTGAAAGGAAAAAAAATTCAGCCTAGAATTATACAACCAGCAATTCTCCAAAAATGAAAGTGAAATAGACTTTTTCAGCCACCTAAAAGCGAAAGAATTTATCACAATTTATAAATGTTAAAGAAAGCCCTCCAGGCAGAAGGAAAATGAAGCCTGTTGGAAATTAGGATCTATACAAATGAGTGAAATGATAACTACATGGATCAATATCAAATATTTTTGTCTATTATTTAACCTTCTGAAAAGATAATTGACAGTGCCAATAAAATTAATCACAATGTATTATGGAGTTTATTGGATGTATATAAATAAAAATATGAAAATTTTGAATCTACACAAACGATTAAAGAGGACCGGAAATGGTAACTATGTGGATAAATATACAAGATTTTTTTCTTTTTAAAAAAAAACCTTTTTTAAAGATCTTATTTATTTATTTAATTGACGCACAGAGACAGAGAGAGAGAGGGAACACAAGCAGGGAAAAGGCATCATATAGTTGGATCTTGGTATTTTATCCAAGGGAAAAGCAGACTTCCCACCAAGCAGGGAGCCCGATGCAGGGCTCGATCCCAGGACCCTGAGATGATGACCTGAGCTGAAGGCAGTCACTTAACCAACTGAGCCACCCAGGCGCCCCTAAAAAAACCTTTTTTAAAAGTAACTGACTGAGTCGAGGCACCTGGGTGGCTCAGTCGGTTAAGCGTCTGACTCTTGATTTCTGCTCAGGTCATCATCTCAGGGTCGTAAGATCCAGCACTTTGTGGGGCTCTGCACTCAGTGTGGAGTCTGCTTGAGATTCTCGCTCTCCCTCTGCCTCCGTCTCTCCCCCAGCTCACGCGCTCTCTCACTCTCTCTCTTTCTCAAAGTAAATAAATAAAATCTTAAAAAAGTTAAAAAAAATAAATAAAAGTAACTGACTAAGCAAAAATAATAACAATGCATTATGCAATTTACAGCATATAAAGAGGGAAAATGTATGATAACAATTGTACAAAGGCCAAGAGGAGAGAAATAGAAGTGTATTGTCATAAGGCTCCTATACATTATGTGAAGTAGTATAATATTGTTTGAAGATGGACTATGATAACTTAAAGATATATACTATAAACCTGAAAACAACCTCTAAGACAGTTAATAAATTGTTATAGACCTATATCTATATTACATAGATATCTATATCTATCTGTGTGTGTACATTAAAGGATTGTATATACTATATCTATCATCTATCTATCTATATAGAGAGAGAGAAGGCAAGAGAGAGAGATTGAGAGAGAGATCAGCTATGTTACTAGGCACATGAACATGTAGGATTCTCACATCCTCTGATGAAGTGACCCTTTTATCATTCTGAGATGACTCTCAAATGAAATTATAAAGATACTCAATCTAAAATTGGCATCAAAAAAGGAAAAATGAACCAAAGAACAGGTGGAACCAATAGAAAACAAAAAGTAAGATGAAAGACTCAATTATATGTAAATGGTCGCAGCACTCCAATTAGAAAGCAGAGATTGTGAGATTGGATAAAATACCAAGATCCAACTATATGATGCCTTCAAGAAACCCACTTCAAATATAAAGACACAACTAAGTTAAAAGTAAAAGGGGAGGCTGGTGCCTGGGTGGTTCAGTTGGTTAAGCCACTGCCTTTAGTCAGGTCATGATCTCAGGGTCCTGGGATCGAGCCCTGCATCAGACTCCCTGCTCAGTGAGGAGCCTGCTTCTCCCTCTCCCTCTGCCTCTCGTCCCTGCTCATACTCTCTCTCGCACCCTATCTCAAATAAATAAAAAGTTTAAAGAAAAAAAAAAGTAAAAGGATGGATCAAGATATACAGTGCTAACACTACTTAAAAGAAAGAGTGGGTATTTTAATATCAAATGAAGTAGATTTCAGGACAAAGAATATTACCAGGGATAAAAAGAAAGTATGCTCATAGTGGTAAAGGGATCATTTTATTAGAGGATGTGACAATCTTCAAGGTTCATGCACCTAATATGCATGCACCTAATATCATGCACCTAACACTTAATGACATAACAGTAACACAATTCATTTAAAATATATGAAGCAGGGGCGCCTGGGTGGCTCAGTCAATTAAGTGTCTGCCTTCAGCTCAGGTTATGACCCTGGGCTCCAGGGATCGAGCCCCTTGGCAGGCTCTCTCTGCCCCTCCCCCCCCATACATTCTCTCTCTCTCTCAAATGAATAAATAAAATCTTTTAAAATATATGAAGCAAAAACTGAGAGAACTGCGAGGGGAGATAGACAAATTCATAATTATGGTTGAGGATGCCTCCTTAAACAATTGGTAAAACAAATAGAAAATCACTAAAGGTATACAACACTTCCTTTACCAAGATAAAGCATATTCTAGGCTATAAAACAAGTCTCAATAAATTTTAAAGGATTCAAATCAAGTTTGTTCTCTCTCTACAATGGAATTAAATTAGATATCAATAACAAAAAGATACTAGGAGAATTTCCAAATATTTAGAAACTAAATAGCCCACAACTAAATAACCCATGGGCTAAAAAAAGAAAGTACAAGGGAAGTCTGAAAGTATTTTGAACTGAATAAAAATAAATTAAAAAAACATATCAAATTTTGTGGGATGCAGCTAAAGCAGTATGTGAAGGGAACTTTATCTAATGTCTATATTAGTAAAGGCTCAATGACAAGTCATGGAAACCATCTATCAGAAAAGGATTAAGTACAGCGACTTAGTGCTTACAAAAATCCTTAGAAGGGCTGAGGGATTGACATTTACAGCAACATTGCCAGTCAGTTGAGCTTCTACATTTTCAAGAATCAGGAAGATAGGGAATCAGGAATCACCACTATAAATGATAGCTCTAGAAATATACCACCATATCCACCATCCATGGAATAATAAGCCACCATCATAACAGCTAACTCCAGAATCAAAGGATACCCACTAGACCCATACTAGCAAAACATAAATGCTCCCCCTATCCTGCCTCTTAACACCCATAAATTTAAGGTTTGGATACTGGGAATCCAGCCAACCCTGACAAAGAAAAACTCAATACAGCCACACACATGCTATGTAACTATGCTTGCTAGGAGAATCAACAGAAGCAGCAAAAGCATGGTTTCTTCCTCAATTAGGACTTCCAAATCTTATGCAAAACACGTCGCGTTGGTGGAACCTAAATTACATCCAGAGTCACAGCTGCAAAGGTGTCCACGAAATGTGGCTTTCAGTTTTCCAGCCTCAGTTGTACAAGAACAAGGGTGAAATGGATGGCCACCATAATAACTATCATAATTTAGCAGGGCTAATGTGGTAACTAGAATGACCATTAGCATTACTAATTGTTCTTAAGTTCTTAAGGACTGAAATAGTTGGTCAGTTCATCAGGGTTTTATTTCAACTCTAGAAGAGATTAAAAAAAAATTCCTAGGTCTGACGAACAGAGATGTGTCTCTAGCAACTACAATAGAGCGTCTGGGCGCTCACCAAATCCCCAGTTCTCACAGTTGGAAGCACAAGCAATTCTACAGCCCCAAGGACATTACAGAGATTTGTGTAACTTTAAAGACTTAAAAGATGCAGGTGTAGTGATTCCTACCATGTCCCCCATTTAACTCAACCGTTTGGTATGTGTAGAGAAAATTATCTTGGCGGCCAGCATTTTTTAACATCCTTGTAATGTTTTGCTAATTTCCTATTAATTAATGAATTAATTAATTGTAGGCTCCAGGCCCAATGTGGGGCTTGAACTCACAACCCTGAGATCAAGAGTCCCATGCTCTTCTGACTGAGCTAGCCTGGCGCCCCCTAATTTCCTACATTTTAAGACCTCCTATTCTAAGAAAGAAGCCAACTACAGTGCAAAAATGTGATCTAGGTTCTATCAATCAGATTGTCCTGCTGGGCCCTGAAATCAGAAGTAGGCCACGTGAGGAGGTGGCGCACATATGTGGGGGGAGCGATCATCTGCGGAGCATGCTGGGTAACGATAGCTGAGTCTTCATGGCGACAGTGGTAGAAGTTCTGGCATCTGGTTCCAGGCATTATAGGTGCCCAGCAACATTTGTGGAGCTGTTTTTGCTAGAGAAGCCCTTGAGTGGGCTTGTTACCCAGCCTCAGATTCTGCCTCTCTGGCTCCCCTGGAAATTCAGTGAGCTCATAATATCCCTTAACAATTCCACACATTCTATTCTTTTTTTTTTTTTTTTCCTATGAACCAACCAGGCAGGAGCTGTTTGCAAACAGACCTGACTGATGCAACCACAGACCTTCTGGTATGCATTTTAATCAGGCCCCTGGTGGAGGGGTGTAGCATTTATGGCTTTCCCAGTAAGAAAAAAAAAAAAAGAGAGAGAGAGAGAGAATAATTCTCAGAAAACAAATACACAGTAGGGGTTAGGCAAGTAGGAACTTTCAGGATATGTTCTGGGTTCTGTAGACACTTCACACCATTTTTCAGGCCATCTATACGAACTGGGCTTACAGTGAACATTCACTGAGTCTCTGGAAGATCCTCCACCATTAGAGATCCTGGGTATAATTTAGTCAGACACATGTGCCTTACAAACATTTCCTCCTGGCCTGTGGCTTGCTTATTCGTTTTCTACATGGTTTCTTTTGTTGAGGGAAGTGTTTAATTTTGGTGAAGTCTAATTTATCAAGTATTTCTTTTATGGTTATTCTTCCTGAATCTTGCTGAAAAAATTACCTACCTTTTGGTCACAGAGATATCCTCTTAAGTTTTCTTCTAGTAGTTTTATAGTTTTAGCTTTTATGTTTAGGTCTCTAGTTCATTTTGAATTAATCGCTGTGTAGAAAATACAGTAGGAGTTCATCGTTTTCCATATGGGATAGATAGTGTTTCCAGCATCATTTGTCTAAAAGACTTTTCTTTCCCATTGGCTTGACTTCACGTCTTTTTGGAAAATCAAATTGCCATATAAATGTGGGTCTCCATATCATTTTATTGACCTATATTTGTTTATTCTCAAGCCAGTAGCACTAGTCTTGATCATTACAACTTATGTTCCGAAGTCAGATATTTTGTCTTTTAACTTTGTTCCTCTTTTTAAAATTTGATTTTTTTTAAAGCTTTTATTTATTTATTTGACAGATATATAGAGAGAGAGCACAAGCAGGGAGAGCAACAGAGGGAGAGGGAGAAGCAGGCTCCCCACGAGCAGGGAGCCCGATGCAGGGCTCGATCCCAGGACCATGGGATCGTGGCCCGAGCCAAAGACAGACAGACGCTTAACCTACTGAGCCACCCAGGTGCCCCAAAATTTGATTTTTAGAATGAACATCTAGTAAAAGCAAATTTAAATCTGTATCATTCTATTAATTTTAACACATATATAAATCTATGTAACCATTACCACCCTCAGAATACAGAACATTGGTACCCTTTCCCTGCTCCTAAACCCTGATAACCACTGATCTAGTCTTTGTCATTATAGCTTTGTCTTTTAGAAAATGTCACATAAAAGGAATCATACAGTATGTGTAAACATTTGAGACGGACTCCTTTCACTCAGTAAAATGCCTTTGAAATTCAACCAAGGTGTTGCATGTACCAATAATATTTCTTTTATTTGTTGGGTAATATTCCATTTTATGAACACATTGCAGTTTGTTTATCCATTCACTCATTAAACAACATTTGGATTGTTTCCATTTCGGGCAGTATTAAATATAGCTGCTAGAACAGTAAAGGTTGTGGTGTGAACACATTTTGGTTTTTCCAGGGTAATTCTTTTATAGGATTCTTTTGGATATTCTAGGTCTTTTGCATTATCACATTAGTTTTAGAAACAGCTGCTCAGTGTATACAAAAGCCCTACATCAATTTTGGCTGAGATTGCATTAAATCTACAGATCAATCTAGAGAGAATTGCTATTTCAACAATACTGAGTCCTCTGGTCTGTAGACATGGTGTATCTCTCCATTCACATAGGTCTTTTAAAATTTCTCTCAGCAGTGTTATGTAATTTTCATTAATAGGTTTGGAATGCTCTTTGTTAAATTTATGCCTAAATATTTATGATTTTTACATTATTATAAATGGTATTTTAAAAAATTCACTGTCCAGTTTTTGCTAGTAACATATAAAAACACAACTGCTCAAAAAATAAAAAAATAAAAACACAACTGCTCTTTATATTTTTCTTGTATCCTGCAAATTTAGGAAATTTACTTGTTAGTTCTACTAAGGTTTCTTTGCCATATTTGTTAGAATTTTCTATATGAGCAATTATCATTTGCAAATAGAGACCATTCCATTTCTTATTTCCTAAACTATGCCTGTTTTTTTCTCACCTTATTACATTGAATAGGATTTCCAGTACAATGTTGAATACAAGTGATACAAGTAGACATCCTCCTCTTGTTTAATCTCAAGGGCCAAGTGTTCAATATTTCACCATTAAGTGTGATGTTAGTATTAGCTCAACATCAACAAAATGAACAGGCAACTCACTAAGTGGGAGAAAATATTTGCAAATCATATGTCTGATAAAGGGTTAATACCTAAAATATATAAGGAACTCAAACAATTCCATAACAAGCACACAATCTGTTAAAAAGTGGGCAGAGGATCCAAATAGACATTTTTCCAAAAAAAGACATACAGATGGCCAACAGCTACACAAAAAGGTGCTCAATATCACTAATCATCAGGGAAATGCAAATCAAAACCACAATGATATATTACCTCACACCTGTTAGAATGGCTGTCATCAAAAAGACAAGACCTAACAAGTGTTGATGTGGAGCAGAGGGAACGGTTGTGCATTGTTGGTGGGAATGTAAATTGGTGCAACCACTATGGAAAACAGTATAACGGTTCCTAAAAACATTAAAAATAGAACTACCAGGGTGGGGGGGTTGGAGTAACTGGGTGATGGGCATTAAGGAGGCACGTGATGTGATGAGCACCAGGTGTGATATGCAACTGATAAATTATTGGACACTGCATTTGAAACTAAGTATGTACTGTATGTTGGCTAATTGAATTTAAATTTTAAAAAAGTAAACTAAAATAGAACTACCATATGATTCAGCAATCCCATTTCTGGGTATACATCTAAAAGAAATTAAAATAGGATATCAAAGAGATAGTTGCACTCCCATGTTTATTGCAGCCTTATTTGCATTTACGTTAGCTAAGAATCGATCAATTGATGAATGGATAAATAAGATGGGATATAGACACAATGGAATATTATTCAGGCATGAGAAAGAAGGAAATCTTGCCATTTGTGACAATATGGATGGAACTTCAGGGCATTTTGCTAAGTGAAGTAAGTCAAAGAGAGAAAGACAAATACTGCCTGGTATCACTTCAATGTGGCATTTCAAAAAGTCAAACTTGCAGAGACAGAGTAGAAGAGTGGTTTCCAGGGGCTGAGAGGTGGTAGGAGGGGAGAGGTTAGTAAAAGGGAAGGTACAAACTTCCAGTTATAAGATGAATAAGGTAAAATACGTTGACTGTAGTTAATAACACTGCATTTTAATTACAATTTGCTGAGAAAGAAGGACATAAATGTTAAATGTTCTCACAGAAAAGAAAAAGAAAAAACATAAAATAGGTGAGGTGGTAGATGGGGGATGGTGGGAATTTTTCACAATGTATATGTATAACTTATCACCATGATGTATGTTTTAAATTTCTTATAATTTTATTTGTCAATTATACCTCAATAAAGCTGAAAAAAATGGAGTGTCATTGTAATGGGGAAGGTGGCAGTGGTGACATCATAGTTTGAATACCTTCTAATCTGCCCCCCAAAGTAGACAAAGCTGTAGAACACAAATGGAAAACCCAAGGACAACCCTTAACTGCAGAACCAAGTATGCATCATCCAGCAGACCACAAGAATTCAGGCAGGTGAGGATAAACCGCCTATAGCTATAAGTAAAAAATACTGAAATTAGTGAATTGCATTTAACACTTGATAAATCACTTTAAAAAATATGTTCACATTTAGTATTTTAGTTGCACTTTAATTGGTGAGGAACTGAAGCTCAGAGAAGGTAACTCATAAATAATAGTCATAAGAATTTGTGCTAGGCACTTCGCGTACATTATCTCATTTAATCTGTAAAATATTCTCAGGAAGAAAGGGTTATTATCCTCATTTTGCAGATGAGAAAGTGAAGCTTATAGAGTTTATAACTTGCTAAATATTTCACAGAGCTAAGAAACAGAAGAACCGGGATGTGAACGTGGGATTCTCCAATTCTAAGCCCCAACCCTTTCCAAGAATTCTGTAGCAGGAGGGCATAGAGGAAGCCGGAAGTTCTTCGCAATGCTATATAAGCTGGGCTTTGAGATTTCAGTAAGATTTAGTCAACTAGAGAGTAAATGGATAGTTAGCTGGGAGAGGAGTTCAAGCAAAAAACAGTGTCAACAAAAGATCAAGACACAACAACCCCTGGCTTATTTAGGGGATTGGAAAGAGAACCCAGTGGCTGTATTCTGGGGTGCAAAGGAGGTGGTATTGGGGGTAGGGCCAATCATTAGATTTGGCAGATCCTTGAAAACATGCTCTTCGTTCTGTGAACAATGGTCAGTTGTTGCTGGATTAGAAACTTCCACACTCTGGAAGCAGTGTCGGTGGTATACTGGAAGAAAGAGAGACTGATAACCAGGAGACTTTGGTGATCAATAATTCAAGCGGAAGATAATGGTGGTTTAGCTGTTCTAACGGGACATCTTTGCTTGGCCACAGTGGACTTGGGTGCTTCTGAGAAATGACGTTAGGCCTCACCTGCCTACCCCCAGGTTCTTGACTGAATGTGCCAATGTGCATAGGACTCTTTCCCCCTTCAGAAAAATCAACCCGGGGTTTGAGGGAAGAAGAGGGGACCTTGAGGAGAATGGTTGAATGGCTGACAGCTGTCTGTTAGACTGGTTTGGAGACTCTGGGGAGAAAGTAGCGGAGCTAAAAGAGAAAGGAGCCATTTCCACAAGGATCTTTATGGACCCCCAGGTAGAAGCTGTGACCGAGTACAAAAGAGTGGGCTGAGGGACTTCTCCCTGACTGTGGCGTAGAACCGAGCCCAGGTCAAACATGGGCATCCTACAGAAAGTGTTGGTAACAGAGCTGGTGGTGGTGCGTGTGTGTGTGTGTGTGTGTGTGTGTGTGTGTAGATATTAATCAGAAGACTGCATATGTTATGAACATCCATGACTAACATGGAGACTTTGAGAAGGGCTGGATTTTCTTGTGGCAGGTAAGCCTTCAGATCTGAGAAGAGCAGTATGTATGTGTATGTGTTCCCACTTGTATTCACAAACCTGTGAAACCTTGGGGCATGTCACTGGGGGAGAGGCAGTAAGGAAAGGAAAGTGGGGAATGAAATCACGAAGTTTTTAAAGGTGGGACCCACAAGGCTTCGTGACCAATTGGATGTTCCTATTATCCAGACAAAGCTGAAGATCTCAAAGCTGTGTCTACAGTGTACACACGTGAAGTGTGTCCCGTGATTAGTGGTCATGGCTATCAGTGCCTCAGGCTTTTAGGCACCTTGAGCCTAAAGTGTCAAGATGCCTTGACAAGAGCCTTCCTTTTGCTCTTGGCTCTAGGGTTAAAAGTGAAATGGTCCTTGCTTACAGGTGAGTTGGGAGTCAGACATGGAGATGAGGCAGGGAGACACGCAGAATCAAAGACTTTTATAGCTGGGAGGGAACTTGGAGTTCATCAGTCCAATCTCTCACTAAAGGAGTGGATACTGAGTCCCAACGAGGTTAAGTGACTTGCTCAAGGTCACAGAACCAAAAGAGACAGAACTCAGATTTAACCCCGGGCTAGTCAGTACAGAATTCTTTCATTAAACCACCTACCACTTATTGAAGAAGTACCATATGCTAAGTACTTTCTTATTACATTACTGCATTTAACCTTCATGACAGCTTAGGTAGATATATTATAAATCCCATTTTAAGGAGGAAGAAATAAAGTTTAGAGAGAGATAAGTAAATTTTTCTAAATCCATCCAACGAATAACTAGTGCCAGCATTTGGGCCCACTTGCACCACACCATCTGGTTTCAAGTTCATGCTCGAAATGCTCCTCTGTGCAGCCTCTCCAACATTAGCTGCCTCTTTCTTTACTCCTGTCAGTGAGAATGGATCAAAGATGGAGAATATTATACAAGCTGTGTAAGCTTCCCGTCCCATTGTCTTTCTTGGAGCTGGTTGTTTTGCACCCTAACCCGAATATATCACCATGTCAGGAGTCTGTGAGAGGGCCTGCTCGGAAAAGAGGAGTGCTATCGGATGTGAGGGCGATCTGGCTGTGACATCTGTCACCCCATTGATCGCCAGGGTTGATTCAGCTGATCTGGCTGGCTAGGCGGGTGTCCCCTTCCTCCCTCACCGCTCCATGTGCGTCCCTCCCGAAGCTGCGCGCTCGGTCGAAGAGGATGACCTTCCCCGATAGAGGAGGACTGTTCTTCGGTCAAGGGTATATGAGTAGCTGCGCTCCCCTGCTAGAACCTCCAAACAAGCTCTCAAAGAGGAGTGCTATGGCCTAGAGCAGTCAGGGCCTCCTTTTAAATACTCCTAAACTTCTCAGGATTCCAGAAAGACAGAGTCCACTGTCCACTGAGCATTGCAAGAGAGTAGTATATGTCCTACAAAAGGACCAACCTCTCCACTGGGCACCTGAAACTATATAATTGATTCTAGAATATTGAATGGACCAGAGAACTTAGTGCAGTAGAAAGAGCACAGAATTTTGATTGAGTCTTGGCTTTGAATTTGTCTCTGACCCAAGCATGTACCTTTTTTGTGTGTATTCAGTGGTCTTTGAAATACCTCAGGAAGAGGCATTACACACAGACCAGCCTGAGAGAATGCCCAACGAAGACACACTTGGAGCAGGAATGGGAGTAATTAGGAGGTTTTCCTTTAGTAGGTAAGACTTATAAAAGACTTTGAAAGTCCTAGACCACTCTCACCCTGGAAAACAGACAGATGCCAAGGTTACCCCAGAGGCAACCAGCAAATCCCCATCCTTCTGGGGGGAAGCCTCACAGAAGCCTCCACCTCACCTGGGCTCAGCCTCCTTGGCTCCCACTTCAGGCCTTTGGGGAAAGGTTGACATTAACTAACAAAGGGATTCTTTGAAAAGCCTGGGAGCCCAGAAAGAAAAGCACAAACTGGACTCTCCATCTACCGGCTTGGCTGTTGTGTAAGACCTGGAAGGAGAAGAGGAGCGGCCAGGGCAGGGCGGCTCACAGTGGCCACAGTGAGTCCCCTGCTGCAGAAGAGCGAACTCTGCTGACAGGCTGGGCCTCTCCCACAGGTTCTCCCTGGGACTAGACAAAAGAGGAATAGAGAGCAGGAAAAGGGTGGAGGCCTCAAATAAAAATTAATTAACACTATCTATTTTTCTTTCTTTTTTTTACAGGTAATCTCTTAATCCTAAAACCTGGGATTCATGTGTGCCCTTTGGTCTATAACCAAAAAAGGAAGGGTCAGGAGGAGTCTATCATGTTCAAGGTTTCACCTGTTAGATTTCCTTTGCTCAATGGCTCTTTGTGTGGCAATCTCCTGTCAGGTGAAATAGACCTTCGAGGCTCTGAGTAAGATGAGGCAGCCATAGCCAAGGTGAGCCATCACCAGGAAAGCTTTGACATGGAGAGATGGGGAACCACAGGGAAATTGGCATCCCAGAACTTGAGTTACCAAGGGAAAGGGGAGGACTGCAATCGTCTCTCAACTGCCATCCAAATCACTCTTTACCCCATGGAAAGCTCTTTCTCTGTATCCCATTATGCCCCACCTTCTGTCTGTTTCCATCCAGTCACCGTTTTAAGGACTAAGGAATGAGAAGTCTTGAAGTTAGAAGGTTCTTTCTGAGGTCTTTTTGTCTAGATTCCTATACAATGAAGATAGGAAAGCCTTTGCTATCCTGGTCTTCATTGGCTGAAAGTGGGAAGAGAGAGGAAGAAAAGAGATGACTGGATAGGAAATGTGAAGAGCAATTTAAAGCCAATTAGAAAATGGGAAGATACTCTCATGATTCTTTACCTAGGCAAATGGCACCACCATCTACTTAATTGTTCAAGCCAGACCCTTGGGAGAGCGTCACAAATTCCTTTTTCTTGTCCGCCAGACCTCGACTGCAATGGTCTAGGCCCCTATCATCTTTTGCCTGCATTATTGGAATGTTATTAATTGATCCCCTGTTCTAATACTTTGTTGTTCTTCACTCTCACTTGCAAAGCACAACCAGAATTTTCTTTGTACTACACAACTTGATCATATTTCTCTTCAGCTTCAGTGGCTCCCTACTGCTTTCAGAATAATTTCCAAACTCCCTAGTACCGTATTCAAGGCTCTCCTTGAATCATCAGCTCCCTGACTCTCCTGTCATATATCCACAGTATTCAAAGCCTATCCTGAACTAGTAGGATACGCTCCAACTTGCCTCCTAACCTTGGTACATTCTGCCTGGATCATCTTTTTCCTCACTCTGGCTAACTCTTCTCTGTTTTTCAGGTCTCCAGTTGGTTGTCCCATCTTGTGGGCAGCTTTCCTGACCCATCCTATACTGCGTTAGGTATTTCTTCAATGGCCTCCCATGACCTTTCATTTGACTCTATTGTGGCAATTATCCTCTTCGCCCATTACCAGTCTGCTCTTTATATTAAGCTGTAAGATCTTTATTTGGTTTTTTTTAAAGATTTCATTTATTTATTTATTTGACAGAGAGAGACAGTGAGAGAGAGAACACAAGCAGGGAAAGCGGGAGAGGGAGAAGCAGGCTCCCCGCTGAGCAGGGAGCCGGGACATGGGGCTTGATCCCAGGCCCCGGGATATGACCTGAGCCGAAAGCAGACACTTAACTGACTGAGCCACACAGGTGCCCCTAAGCTGTAAGATCTTTAAAGCTGCTTGTAGAAATAGGGTGGAAAGGCCACCTCCATGGTTTTAATTTGCATGAACTCACCTGTATGGCCATATTAAAAAGAGAGAAAGAATGAGGGAGGGAGTAAGCGATTGTTATTTCAAAAGTACTTAAGCAATCCTGAGCCATTTTCACACAGCACCAAACAACACACATGGGCCCCCACATAGTAAATCTTAGTGAGATGAATGTGAATGTCTGCTCAGAGGTTTTGTTTGTTTGTGTTTGCTTTGTTTGGTATCACATGGCCAGTAAACATAACCCACAGGCATCATCTAGTGAGGAAGCAACAATCTGTTCCAACCCTGGAAGAGACACCAGTGACTTTGGACTTTGTGAGACACTGGATTTCAGTCTCTAATACAGTGCATCCTTAAGAGATTTTCAAGGGTGATCTATGCTATATTTAAATTTTACTTTTTTTTTTTAAAGATTTTATTTATTTGCGAGAGAGACAATGAGAGACAGAGAGCATGAGAGGGAGGAGGGTCAGAGGGAGAAGCAGACTCCCCGCTGAGCAGGGAGCCTGATGTGGGACTCGATCCCGGGACTCCAGGATCATGACCTGAGCCGAAGGCAGTCGCTTAACCAACTGAGCCACCCAGGCGCCCTATTTAAATTTTACTTTTTATATGCTTTTAGAACACCCCTGTAAAATATAACTCTACTCTATCAGCTAAGCTCGTCCCCTTTCTCCTGGCAACTACATTCTTGCTCCATTTATATGGCTTTTATAGGAGTTATCATGTTTTCATCTGAGATAGGTCAACAGATATCTTCTCCAAGATTAGTATGTTTAAGATCTAGATAGTTAAAGCCTTGTCCTCTCTTGTGAGTGAAGTGATAAGATGAAAAACTAAAGGACCATATTTTTCAGCACATGGAAAAAGCTAGTCTGCTGAAAGGAATAGATGAGATGGAGAGAGAGGTAACCTAAAATGGCAAAGGCTGATTCAGCAGGTGTGTGCTCCTTATCAGTGGAGGGTCGTAAGCAAGGGCTGGGTGGTGGTAGTGGTGGTGGAGGTGGGGAGACTATTAATTGGGTATATGTTTCCTTGTGCTGATCTTAGGCATATGAGGAAGGATGGAAAGCCCCGGTGAGCTTTAAGCCTGAGTTTGTGTGATTCTAAGGGGTATGAGACTAGGTGGGGGCCAGTAAATGTGAGGAATGAGAGCTGCCTTGGGAGGGAGAAAAAAAATGGTGAAAAAGGAGAACAGTGAGTGAGGATGTGAGATAACTGAGTTAGTTGGGACAGGAAATGAAATAGAGTGAATTAAGATAGAAATATTGAGCTTAATAGCTAACTTAGGCTGGACAGTTAGGAAATGGAGGCCCTTGTGCCTCAGAGAGTTTAATGACTCCAGAATTATGCAGCTGCTAAAGCAGCAGAGCCCAGATTTGAATTGTGATCTATGTGACTTTAAGGTCCATGTTTATCAGTCATCTGATCTAATTCCTTTTTATGATAGATAAAGACAATGAGACTGAGAGGTGAAATGACTTGCCTTAGGACACCAAGATATTCTAATAAAACCAATCCTAGGACCACCAAACCTCAATTATATTCTCCTTCTAGGCCATTCATTGCTATTATAATCTGAGAGGAAGTAGGGAGTTACTGAATCCCTACAAGGCTCTGAAAGAAACTCTTCCCTCATTTGTACCACTGTCATCTCCTTGGTAAAAGAGGGAGGATAGTGACAAGATGTCACAGAGAGTGAGACACTTGGAAAATAGAAATCCCTCTCTTAGGAGATTCCAAGCAATTATTTACTTGTTGATTTAGGAAGGTAGGGCAGGATTAATTTGAGCTCAAAGGATCAGGGTGAAAATAAAGTGTAATT
>NC_058413.1:85678240-85883750 GCF_002201575.2 Neomonachus schauinslandi | reverse complement strand
AAGCCTGCTTCTCCCTCTCCCACTCCCCCTGCTTGTGTTCCCTCTCTCGCTGTGTCTCTCTCTGTCAAATAAATAAATAAAATCTTTAAAAAAAAAAAAAACTTAAAAAAACGACTATTGGTCTGATAAAGATTTTGAACCTTTCCACCAGAACAGTTCTCCCCACATTTTGGTATAAGGACTTTTATTTAACAACTGCCTTTTTTCAGCACATTCATTTAACAAGTACTTCTTGAGTACCCACCGAGTATCGGGAACCATTCGAAGTTCAGGATTCAACACTAGGACCCCTGATCTACCTCTCTCTCCTGCTCCTCCTACCCCTACCCACCTCATTCCTGGAAAGTCCAGCAGAGAATTTCAGAGTCTCCTACTTTGCAGTAAAGTCTGGATTACCAGCCTTGCCCTAAATAACAGTATTTCTCTTGAGTGTCTTTAGATACAGTGATAAAGCTCACCACCCCAGACTTCTGTTGCATTTCTACTTTTTCCCCAGCATCGGTGTTCACCAATTTCCCCCCACCCATTCCCTTTAAACAGACCAAGTTATTGTAACTGACTCATTACAGAAGTCCCAAAGCCCCCTACTACTACTACTACACCAAGCTCTGCGTACAGAGACAGACGCATTTGCTGAAGGCCAAATCTCAGCAAGTCTTTTCCAACCTAACAGCCCGAAGCCCAATCCATTATGCCCCCACTCTCTCCTCCTGCCTAAATCCTGCTGCTGGATCAGCAGTGTTCCCAAACATCTAGCCTCCCAAGCTGCAAAGCCCAATTCCTCTCTGTCCACACATCAGCCTGGCATCCAGACACAAAGTCCTACCAATTCTCCCTCAGATGTTTGTCTTGAATATGGACCCTCTTCTCCACGCCCGCTGCCTAGGCCTTAGTTCAGCCCAGCTGTAAAATGCCCCTGGAGCGTCTTTACTGGCGCGAGCCATGCTACTCATGCTGTTTGACAAAGTCCAAGTATGGGGGACAATCCTGAAAACGGGAGACTCCACAGCTGGCTCCTGCTATTCTCTTTCATTTTGTTTATGGCAATCTTTATAATTGTGGGAATATTTCTGGGGTTTCATGATAAAGTGACTACTCATCTTAGTTACGCCTATCTAAGCAATCATAATGAAACTAATTCCACGAAGAATTAGTTTCTATAGAACAAAATAACAAAACGGTCATGCTCTGTCTAGCACCTTTCTCTTTGCGTACTGTTTTTTAGTTTTAGCAAAAGCCAATAAGCAGAAATCAATAAAGGTCATGTTAATCATTACAAAGGAAAAATGAAAGAAGGCTATAGCTGTAATCCAGAAAATGATCTAAGATTTGGAAAAACAAAAATATCCTAACATATAAATAAAGTTCCTCCAAGGCTGTCAGGAGGAGATGCTTGCAACCTGATCCTGTGTCTGTGTCTCCTCATTCGCCGACGCCGTCCTTTCCTACGAGAGACCCACCCCAGCTGGAGCTGGACTCCGGCACTCTACCCGTCTCCCCCTCCTTCTCCCGTCCCTTTCTCTAGCAGGCTAACTCTTCCCCACCCTTTAGGGAATTCAAGTGTCACCTACACCCCAAATCAGAGTGAATCCTGCTCGTGGCATTTTTTTTCTCTATTACAGTAGCAGTAATAACTTTTTTGAAGTTTTACTTACTTAATTAATCTCTACACCCAACATGGGTCTCAAGCTCATGACCCTGAGATCAAAAGTCACATGTTCTTCTGACTGAGCCAGCCAGGCGCCCCAGGAGCAGTAATAATTTTTAATGCACATGTCAAATTTCCTCTTTAAACTGAGAGCTCCTGAAAGTCAAAAGGTCCTACCTTTTGAAGCTTGTAGTAGGACAGTTACAATTCAGTAGAAGTGCTACAACAGGGTCACAAGTAAAGGGTCCTGTGGGAATACATAGGAGAAGCACTTAATCCAGTGCGGGGGGAGAGGGGTGGGCATCAAGAAATGCCTCTGTACGAAGTGACATCAGCCAGGTGGAATGATGAGAGAGTCTGAAAGTGTATTTCAAGTGGGGGGTTGTGAAGGAGAACAGATGAAAAGCCCCTAGGAGAGACAGCATGCCACACTGCAGTAAACCACATAGCTCAGGGGAGCAGAGTACAAAGGGGAAGGCGGAACTGCAGAGGTAATTGGGAGCCAGGTTCTGCTTTTTGTTTTTTGTTTTTTTAAGATTTTATTTATTTATTGGACAGAGAGAGAGGCAGCGAAAGAGGGAACACAAGCAGGGGGAGTGCGAGAGGGAGAAGCAGGCTTCCTGCGGAGCAGGGAGCCCGACATGGGGCTCAATCCCAGGACCCTGGGATCATGACCTGAGCTGAAGGCAGACGCTTAACAACTGAGCCATGCAGGCGCCCCCCAGGTTCTGTTTTTAACTAGAGTTTGGGTGACACACAATATTACATTAGTTTCAGGTATACAACATAGTGAGTTGACAACTCTCTACATTCTGTTACGGAAGCCAGATTTTGTGGTGGCTTTTTTTTTAATTAAGTAAGCTTTGTGCCCAACGTGGGGTTTGAACTCACGACCCTGAGATCAAGAGTTGCATGCTCTACTGACCGAACCGGCCAGGTGCCCCTTAGGGTGACTTTTAAGTGATAAGCACTTTGGATTCTATCTAAGAGGCTATTAAAATTAAAGGCCCATGACATCAAATTTGTTCTCTAGAAAAGTAACTCACTATAGTCTGAAATGTGAAGTGCAGATACGTTGTGCTTTTGTACTGCGTCACCTTGGCTAAGGGGAACTAACTGTATTTACATGGATCCCGTTCCTAGTGTGGTTCTCAGTCTTCGCGAAGAGAGGCTTGCGCCAGACTGGAAGACGGGAATGAAGCAGCGGCCATGATGCTCTGTGGGCCGGGGCAGGGGCGCCGGGATAGCCCCGCTCACCCTCGCTGGCTCCCACTCAGCCACCAGTTCTCTTGCCGAGGGCAGGAACCACAGGCAACTGGGCATCCACCGCCACAGGCAGCAACATTCCTCCGTGGTCAGCGCTGGCTCTCTTTCATGAGCCCGCTGGAGGTGCCTGGGTTCCCAGGTTCCCAGGGAAGTTACCATAGTCCACTCGGACCAGGGCTGCAGAAGGGTGCATTAGTGGCTTCTCTCGGATCCTCCAACCTCTCCTGCCAGACCCTTGCTTCTCTATCTTCTTCTACGATGACGTTCTTATTCCTGTAAGAAACTCCCTTACTGCATAACTCCAGTGGGTTTGCTTCCCTGATTGAACCCTGTCCTAATACATCTGGTGAGAGTGAAAGAGAAAATGAAAGGAGCAAGGTTTTTCACATGCCTGGTGCTCAAATGGTATCAGGCACCAAAGAGGTAATAAAAAAAATATCAAATGGTAGGATGGATGGATGGCTAACCGGTTGCATCATAAGACAGGGATCCTTTTGGATATATTGTTGGTGTTGTTTTTTAATTAAGAAACAAAAAAGAACCTAGGCTTATTTAGAGCTTTCACATTAGAGTTCTCTGCAAAGGTCTAAACTGTGCTACCGTATATTGAAAGCCAGCAGGATTATATTCCACAACACATCCAGTTAAAGTTTGAAAATTACTTCCTATATCTCTTTATCATCTCCACATTCTATACAATGCATCTTTTTAAAATTAGTTTTTCCCTCCAGCATCTGAGTCTTTCCCAGTTTCTATGACAGCATAACCTACAATCACACTCACTAGTGTTTCTTTATTGAATGTGAGTCATCTGATTTCCCAATGAAGTATATATTTACTAGTTTCATATTTCCTTGTTTAACTCTTATCCCTGAGTCTCCTGTGGGGTTTTCCCCTTGCTTCTTCTAAATTCCAGGCAGGCTACTGATACTTATGAAGTCTTATTTTAATCCTTGGGAGTCATGACCATTCCCCAAAGTTGCCTAAGCTGTTCGGTGTTCCACAGATTTCCACAGATCTCCCTCCTTCCTTAGATGACAGTCCTGAGACTTTCAGGGCTCAATTACCAGGCTCTGATATGTAATAAGTGCTCAATAAAAATCTCTCGATTTGGTAAGTAAATGTATTGTTCTCTTAGGAATTCCTCAACAGCAATTTAGTTCCACGTATTGTACATCTGGATTCTCTTAAGGAGATGTGTTATTACTCTATTCAGCAATTTGAATTAATTATTTGGGGATATTAAGGTGAGCTTTTTCCTTCATTTTATCATAATAACTAAGTCAAACACGAGACATAAAATGCATCTCAAGTTCAGCTCTTTGTAAGTAGGTGATTAACGGATGAAACGAACAGGCATTTATCCTTAGCCCGACATAATTTCGGTGGCCGTGAGAACCACGTTAGGCCGTTCACTGCTTCTGTACCTTAAATTGCTTCCCGCACGTGGAACACAGGAAATCTTTGCGGTCTGAATGTCGGAGCATGTGAAGACGCAGTTTGTCAGGACGGCAGAAGGCCTTGTCGCACTCTGTACACTGGTAGATCTTTTCTGAGTGGAAGCTTCGCACGTGTTTTTTCACCTGGCAGTTGAAGACACCAACAAGTCAGAGGACTCGGGCACCCAAAGGAAATGGTGGCTTATCAACACTAGAGGGAGCCAAACGCATTCCCATGGATTTTCATCAACCTGGCGGTGTAATCCAATCAAATGTACTGATGATTGGCCTCCATCACACACAGTACCCCTGTCACAAAGAAACAGAACAAGTAGCCAGAAAGCCTTATAAATCTTAACCTCCCACATAATTTGAAGAAGAGGAAGAAAGAGTGCTTGCTCAAAGCCCTGATCACATGAGACCCATTTTTCTTTCTCTCTCTCTCTCCTTTTTTAAGATTAAGCAGAGTTCCCCTGGAGTTAAATAAATCTTGGTAAAAATTATCCACAGAAAGACAAAAAAATAATTCTTTCTCACTTTTTTCTGCCTCCAACATGTATAGAAGCAATTTAGCCCCTTTTAGTAATTGGTCCTTTTACATCTTTCCATTAAATCAGGTTCTGAAAGGGACGCCTGGGTGGCTCCCTTTAAGCAACTACCGTCAGCTCAGGTCATGATCCCAGGGTTCTGGGATCAAGCCCCAGATCGTGCTCCCTGCTCAGAGGGGAGTCTGCTTCTCCCTCTCCTGCTCCCCCTGCTTGTGCGCGCTCTCTCTCTCTGTCAAATAAATAAATAAATAAAATCTTTAAATAAATAAATCAGGTTCTGAAGAATAAAGACATGAATTAGATGATATAAAATACATTACCCATTTATGAGAACGATACAATACCAGCATCATTTCTCCTTAAACTTATTCATTATACTTCTGGATAATTTAAATAAAGGAATATGGCCTCTGAATTCTCTTAGCTGTAAATACCCAATGAAGGAGAGCTGTGATGAGAGCTAAGTAATGAGTCGTAGAGAACTATTCCTATAAGACATTTTGCTTCGTTGTTTTTGAGTCTCTTTTGCCTTTAGATTCTGCCATAAGCCACTTTTCTAATTGTTTGTGTGAAGTGATAAAATTACCAAGACTCCCCATACTAGCAGAACTATGATCTCCTTTTGTCTGGGTAATTTTCTTTTTAAAGAGAAAATATTTTTACTAGATATTTATATTTAATTATTCATTGACTAGCATAGAACTAGCATATCATCACTTGAAGTTCAAATGAAATCATGAATATTCTGGAATTTATCCTCACCTATTTTGCTCCAGAATATAGTCCAAGGAAGGAGGTCAGTGCTTGATACAAAAGTATATTATATACCAACTCTCTCTTTGTTTCCTTCCAAAATGCATGACCTTAGTAAAGCAAGACAGGATACCACAGTAGCAGAGAGAAAATGTTTCCAGGCCAGGAAATGGGAGCATGTCTTCTATAGGCTCTCTATATTTTATGAGTAGAGGGTACTGGCAAAGATTAAGAAACACTTTGTAAAAATGACAATCAGATCTGGGTATTTGTTATTTGTAATAAAACTTAAATGTTTCAATGCCAATGTCTGATTTGGACAATTAAGGGTTATGATAATCTTTATCAAAGCAGCTTGATTGAAGAAATACCATTCTCAACTGTAACGTTGTTTCAAGGACGGGATGAAAATGCAGGTGATAGGCAGTCTCAACTTTCCAAACATCGAAGTTTCTTTTACCAAAGAAGAAAAGCATACGGGAGTCTCAGGAATAGACACTCACCTGGATAAAATCTGGGAATCGTTTCTTACAAGTTGGGCACGTGAAGCAGCCATCATTGATATGAATGGCCACGTGATCCTTCAACAAATCAAGGCGGTCAAAGGATTCCGGGCAAAAAATGCAAGAATAAGTCTTCTGGTCCGAATGGAGTTTCATGTGGCTCTCCAAGGACGCACTGCTGATGAAGCCCTTGTTACAGAGATCACAGGTCAGCGGGCAGTTCCCCTCCCGCCCATGGAAGCGCAAATGTTGGTCCAGTTTGTCCTTTTCACGGAAGGCCTTCCCACATTGCAAACACTTAAAAGGCCGGAAGGACTTCCGAATAAACAGATGCTGAAGAGCTGCATTCTGAAAGACACACACAAATACAATTATTTAGCGAGGAGGTCAAGTGGGTAAGCAGCTCGCACATTTATAGAGAAAGAGGATGATCTCTGCAATCAGACTTTCCATAGAAATTAAACTCTGGGACACACAGTTGAAAGAAGATTTTCCTGGTGAAGACATTAAAAATGAAGCCATCCCCAAAGAAGTTCACCCTGAAAAGATAAACCTTTTTTATGTCTTACAATATTTATGGATGTATGGGTTGGTTTTTTTTTTCAAGAATTAAGTAAGTACAGCTCAAATAGTACTCCCAATAAAGGATTTGTATAATAAAACAAATCCCAGAGTTGAGTAGAAAAATTGGAGATTTAGAAGAAGTGACGTGTGATAAGTCACACATGCATGAATGAAGTTGGAGCAAGTCAGCCAAATGTTACTTGCTGAAGTTCTTGAGAAAAAGAGTTCAAAGCTTGATTAAAATGTTATGGGAAAAAAAAAAAAAGATATAAAAAGAACTGAAGAGTAGTACTTGCCAGGGGCTGGGAAAGGAGGCAATGGATACAAGGTTTCTTTGAGGATGATGAAAATGTTCTGGAATTATAGTGGTGATGGTTGCACAACGTGGAGAATATTCTAAACACCACTATAGAAGGGTGAATTTTATAGTCCATGAATTATATCTCAATTTAAGAAAAAGAACTTGAAAGAGAAATGAAGGATACAGATTTATATGAACATGTTCATTCATGAGGTAAGATATATGAGCACACATTATAAATGGAATATGTATATTTGACCACTTCCTACTTAGAAAATGCAGAAGACAAGTTCTTGGTGTAGCTAGTTAGTTCCACTGGTTAAAAGGCCATGCTAACAAAGTTAAGCTTATCGCTTTGTTCCCTGTCTAGACTAGTCAATTTTCCTCTTTTTTTTTTTGCAGTCACAGATTGCACTTCTAATGCTGATTAGCCATCTTGTAAATTCATGCAATTGTTATAGGGAATCCAAGTGAGAGAATATGGATATTCAGTACAAATTCATCACTACCGCTGGAAAAACAACTCATGCTCTACAGAGAGCAGATCAACAGAATCATCTTTCACACAGGGAATATAGCATCGATGTTTTAGTTATACTATAATGAAGACTCATTCATAGGTTCTTCGAAATACCAGAGGGAAAGCTCTAGAGAGCTATGAGAGGGGGGAAAAAATCCCTCAAAAAATGTATCTGTGAATGAGTGAGCTTGTGTGACTAAGGGACTAGTAACTGAAGGATTAATGGAGACCTTAATGCATTATTGGTACAATGAACCATGCTTAACCCCAACTTCTAAACTAAATTTAATGTGAAAAAATCATTCAGAAAAAAGCAAAATAATAATTTTTTCTTTAGTGAAAATTCTGAACACAGTTACTATATGACTGAAAACTTCCTCCTCAGGGTCTCTAATGGGGCCGGGAGAGATATTTTACCTACTCATTTAACTTGAGGAGATATTTAGAAATTCTGTTGTCTTCCCCAGTTGACTGAGGCACGACTGCATTATATCTTATCCTCCTTTGTATCTAGAGCGCTTAAAATACAGCTTAGCTCATAGGAAGTGTTCAATAAAAACTCCAGAATTAATAAAATGTATTTCATATGAAAAACAAAAAGAATTCTTTCAAAGTCTCTTTTACAGCACCTGCAGAGATCTGTAAAAGCTGACCATTCTCACATCAGTCACAGAGCTTTCTGGCACTTTATTATACTGTTCAGCAGTTACCCAATCTTTTTACTCTATCCGAACAAATATTTATTTTACAAAAAAGCTCTCACTATTCTGGCTACTTTCAAAACTTAATGGAAATATTGCAAGTAAACAAATAATATCCTGAGATTCAGACATTCAAGATTTAGAGTGCTTTCAACATGTAAGAATCATTTCCTTTATCCAGTTCAATAAGGTTTCCAAGGGCAGACACAATGTACAGTTGATCTTGGTCCCACTGGGGATTCCACTCCTCTTCGGGTGCCAAATCTAGAACTCGGTTTTGTTTTGGACTATTATGCTAATAAGTCTTCTGTCATTTCTGATTAGAGTGTCCTCAGACACTTGATCGCTGACCAGCCACTGGGCTCCACATTCTTAGCTCTGTCCACAAACCTTGTTCTTGTTGTCTTTCTAATTCCCATGGAGCCCTGAAGATCATATTTCTCTGATTTGGTGATCCTCATGTAATCCACACAGTACAAGGTAGTGAAAGTGCTGAAACTTTCCCACCCCTTGACCCACTTGCAGGCCACTTCTACTCTAAGGTATCCTCTGTAGCTCAGAGCTATGCTGGCACACATTTCTAGAAGAAACCATGAAAAGTGGCAGAAGTAGCACAGATGGATCCATTATGGACCTTCTGATCCCTGAGTTGCCATCAGCCAGGCACACCATACTATACGGTCCATAAGGTACTCTAGGGTGCCAAAATGCTACGGTTGCTAAAATCTGTGATGGGGGATTCAACTCACACTGAAATGAATTCTAAGACAACAGATTCTTTGCAAACAAAGACCTATAATGTTTCTAAAGTTTGATATTAATAGCTAAGGGAAATTAATTCTTGATCACTTTTCATACTATTTTGGTCTTGACACCAAAAGGAAATCAATCCTGTTTGTTTGTTGACTTTTTTTTTAACTTTTCTCTGCCTGTTTTCTACCTGGCTTTCAAAGCCTTTAGCTGGCTAGCCCTACCAACGTATCTCACTCTCCGCTGTCCTTCAACGGGCACCCCACGCTAGGGTCAAGCTCCGATGTGCACTGTCCCAAAACCATTCCAAGCACATGCCTATGTGCTGGCCTTTGATCCTATGGCCGACAGCCCCGGAAATAGCCTACCTTCTTCCTGTCTCTCTCCCAGACCACTTAAGGCTCGCTTCATCCACGAACTATTCCCTGACTCCTTCTCATCTTTCTTTGGCCTTTCTCACTTCCCAGTTCCTATAGCAATTATAGGCTACACTTTCAAATTTAGCCCTTGACTATAAGACCCATTACATGAGTACTATCTCCCAAATTAGACTGTAAGCTCCTAGAGAACAGGACTCACGTGAAAACTTCATTGTGTCCATAGCCTGGGGCTGAGTATATAGTCAGATCGCACTACCATCCCGTAAGTCATCCAAATTGTTGTAGAACTGGATGGGATCCTGGAGATCACTTAGTCCTACCCTTCGTTTGGGGTAGGAGGAATCTGCTACCCATAATTTATTTATCAGTCTATCTGAAAATAGATGGCTATGCATTAACTAGTTTGTATTTACTGTAGATCCCACCAGGATTTAGTAGGTACAGGTCGCAAAGAACATCAGGTCAGGCAAACACTTCAATAATGTTCTGTTGTGTGGAACACAGGAAACGAACCTACCTGCAGCTCCAGCTGAGCAGGCAGCATTAGAGGAGAGAAAAATAGTTACATTACCAATTGGGTTGGAAGACTTCCCTTCTGTTGGTCATTACCAATCTGGATAGAAAAGATGAAAAAATACATAGCCCTAATTTTTAGAATGTGTGAGAGGAAAAAACACAAGAGCTCAACTAAGGCTGACCTCCAAAAGCCAAGTGCACGTGGCTTTTGCTTTGACACAAGGAACCTTGTACCCAAACCAGTCACCCAATGCACTGACGGATACGAACACAGAGCTACACTAGGCTTGTACAACCACAACTTCACTACATGTGTGGGCTTTCATTTGGGGTTGTTTTTGTTTTTCCTGCAAAAAAATTAAATCTTGTAAGCATTTCTCTGGACTTAGTGAAAAATCAGAATGGCCAAAGCAGAAAAGACAGTCATGGAGCAAGAGTAAAATGCAGATTGGGAAATAATGTAGAATGATGGATTAGGAAGGTATTAACTCATAGTTGTTTGCCTTTCTGGTCTATATTCATGTATGTTTCCATAGCCTTTTGAAAGAATATACATGGAGCCAAAAGTGTTATATGTTTCCATCACAGGACCCTTATAAAGGCTACTTAGCCTCAGAGTGCTGACAACCTTTCAATGTTATTATACAGTTAATAAACGTTTAAATGTATTTTTACAGGAAGGCATGGACTCGACTATTTTCCAAGGTCCCTTCTAGCCTATAGGCAAATAAGAAGACCAAGAGAAATATAAGCTACACGTAGGCAAATGAGAAGACCAAAAGAAACATAAGCTAAAACAATCACCTCTCTAGAAACTGTAAAGCCTGGAAAGTTTTACAAAAAAATCTCTTTCTAGCCACACATAAAGTACAATAAAAGTATATACCACTGCCACAGACAGTGGTGTAAGTAATGGTTTTCTGGATGTAAATCGGTCAGCACATGCACTTATCCCACAAAACCCTGTTGTTCTCCACATGCATCCCCTCCAGGAACTAACTCAGACTCCCATGCTATCTGTGAGGTAAGAGGAACACACATCTGACCTAGAGGCCACGGAGGCCGTGTGGCTGCATGGTCTAGAGTCCGGACACAGGCCACAGAAGTGAAATACTGACCAACTCCCAAACCTGGTGCTTAACTTCAAGCTGTCCCGGGTGTGTAAACTGTACGTACCTACCACAGCAACGTGGACACGGGTCCCTTTGCGTTGATTAGTAATGACATTTGCCAGTCTCCCCTTGGAAACTGTAGACAACCAAATTCATTTACCCAAAATTAATCTGAGAGCCATCATTAGGCATGGATTAGAGTGGCTTCGGTGTAAATAATTATAATTAAACACACTTATTTCCCCATTTCCAATCTGTGAGGTTAGGGATCCAGAGAGCTATCCTACTTGAACTATACTAGTCCAGAAGCTGCCAAAAGCCAGGCTTCTGTGTCATTACTAAATTAATGGAATCTAGGACCAGCCATTCCAGCCTGTCACAGGACACAAAGACACTGAGAAGTAGATAATACATTATTCCTAGATAAGGGGATTGAGTGTGTGGTAGGCTAGATGCACGATTTCAAAGCAGATGGTGAGTAAGTTGGGAAAACATGGCACCTAGAAAGCCAGTCGACTGGAGAAAGGGCAGCACCTCTGAGGGAGGAGCTCTGCTTCCCACTTACTCGGATACGCTTGGCTCTGCGCATGTCATCGGCCGTCAGGGTGCTCTGGGTAGGCAGCGCGCTCTCCTCGTGCTGGGGCTGCAGGTGTAGGCTATGAGTTTCTGGCTCGTGTTCCAGAGAAGGCTGGGTTTCCTGTGGCAGCTGAGGGATGGGGAGAGTGGGCTGTTCTGGTTGATCCAGCCCATTCAGAGTAGCTGGCTCAGCCTCATCGAACTGTTCCTTGGTGGAAAAATGTAGCAAGTCCTGAAATTGCAATAACCAGGAATTATTTCCCCAGCTAGATAGAGACTCGCACTAGAGAGTGTCAGCTAAGATTTAGAATTGCTGCTTATTTTTTAAATCTCTAGATTTAAAAAAATATTCTCCTTCTGGGAAAACTATCCAAGATTAGGTAAGTATCCACAGGATGTAAAACTGGGAGATATTCCAGATCACTTCATGAGGAGAAGACCGACAGGAGAACTCTTCTGGAATAAGATCATTTTAACTGTTTAAACTGATTAAACAGCATCCCCCAACAATATCTTTGGACAATTTCAACTCCTTTTTTTGGTGGCTGGTTGCGGGGGGAGGGAGAGGGAGAGACAGAATCTTAAGCAGGCTCCACGTCCAGCACAGAACCCAACATGGGGCTCAATCTCATGACCCTGAGAGATCAAGACCTGAGCTGAGATCGTGACCTAAAACAAAATCAAGAGTCAGACACTTAACTGACTGAGCCACCCAGGCACCCCCAATTTCAAATCTTGAGGGCAGCAAAGTTGGGTTTTTGTTGTAACATTCAAGAATACGTTCTGGTTTTTTTGAAAACGTATTCTTCTTGCCTTCCCCCAGTCATCTTTAATTAACAAGCAGCCAAGTGCGGACATGGCAGGACCATCAGCCTCCAGGAGGCATTTGTATTGAAGCCTGGTAATAGTTGCAAGTCCCCGGAGCAGGCATCTAACAAGGAGTTCTTCCTCCCCCAGTACCTGTGTCCCGTCGTCACATTTGTCCCCATTTTCACTGGCTATTTCCAAGCGGATAAATTTTGGAGGGCGTCCTGGCCGTCGACCAGGGCCAAATCGCCTCTTGCCTCGTCCCCTTCCTCTGCCTCTTGTTCTGGGGACAAAAGATTAGGTTATAAATATTCATGCTTATACAGTACTCCCTAACAAATATTTTCCCTCATTGGTGCTGATGAGCCCCAAATCTTGATTTCCTCTCATTCTATTACTTTTTCTGATTCTTTTTTCTACTAGGAACAATCATTTTGATAATATGCATTTTCTTTTTTTAAAAGATTTTTTTGTTTATTTTAGAGAGAGAGTGTAAGCATGCATAAGTGGGGTGAGGGGCAGGGAGAGGGACAAGCAGACTCCAGGTGCTGAGTGCAGGGTCCAATGTGGGTCTCAATCCTACCACCCGAGATCAAGAGTAGGCTGCTTAACTGACTGAGCCACCCAGACGCCCTGATAATATATACTTTCTAAATATCTCATCCTTGCCATCTATATAGCCCAGAGATGTCTTAAATTGAGCTATTAAAAACTCAGAGCACTGGGCACCTGGGTGGCTCAGTCGTTAAGCGTCTGCCTTCGGCTCAGGTCATGGTCCCAGGGTCCTGGGATCGAGCCCCGCATCGGGTTCCCTGCTCAGTGGGAAGCCTGCTTCTCCCTCTCCCACTCCCCCTGCTTGTGTTCCCTTTCTCGCTGTCTCTCTCTCTGTCAAATAGATAAATAAAATCTTAAAAAAAAAAAAAAAAAACTCAGAGCACTGACACCATTTTGTTACTGAAAATTCTGTAAGCACAAACATATCTCTGAAATGATGTGAGAAATGCAGACAGGACAGAACATGCTAAGCCTTAAGCGTGTTCCTAGAGACAAGATTCCATTCTTTCCCTCTTTTCCCCTTGCTTCACTTCCTATTCCTTCCAAGAAATGCAACTAGATTCAAAAGAACTTTCTTGTTTTGCTATAAGCTTTTGGCAGGTCAAAACAAATTTCTAACTCAATTGTTCCATAACATACCTAGTAAACACCAAGTAAATTTTATCTTATTTAATAGATTTCTAGCATATAAAAATTCCTCAATAAAGGAATTCAGAAAGCATATCATTAAAATCTCTTTTAGAAGATGAATGTGAGGGCGCCTGGGTGGCTCAGATGGTTAAGCGTCTGCCTTCGGCTCAGGTCATGATCTCAGGGTCCTGGGATCGAGTCCCGCATCGGGCTCCCTGCTCTTTGGGAGCCTGCTTCTCCCTCTGCCTCTCTCTCTCTCTGTCTCTCATGAATAAATAAATAAAATTAAAAAAAAAAAAAAGAAGATGAATGTGAGAGGATTAAGAGTACACTTACTTGAACACTGAGTAATATATGGAACTGCTGAATCTCTATATTGTACACCTGAAACTTAATATATAACACTGGATATTAACTATACTGGAATTAGAAGAGAAGAGAAGAGAAAAAAGATGTGTGTGAGAGATATGTATAAAATCAATCAGATCATGTTTTATTCCTCCACTTATCTATTTAGCAACTTAATAAAAATTATATGTTGTTCCAAAATTTTTAAGACTCTTTATTATAGAAAATTCTGAACCTAGGTAAATGTAGAACCCAATGTACATAATGAACCCAATGTACCCATTACCTGATTTCAATACTTAGCTACTCATGGCTAATTTTATTCCACCATACACCACCCCCCTGCTGTTTCCCACACACACATACCCATTAGATTATTTTGAAGTAAGTCCCAGACCATCATTTCATCTGCAAATATTTCCACAAATATGTCTCTACAATATAAGGACTCTTTTTTATATATTCCATATATATATGGAACATATAAATACATATATATATATATGGATATGGATATACCACAATACCATTATGCTCAGTATTATTAAATCTAGTCAAAGGTCAAATTTTCCTAATTGTCTCAAATTTCTTTTTAATAGCCAGCCAACAAATATCTTTGTATACCATGTGTCACGCACGTCCCATGCTAGGCAATAAAGACAAGTCATATGTGACAGTTCTTGCCCTCAGAAGTCTAGCAGAGGCAGCAAACACACAAACCAAAAAACATCACAATATAGAAAGTGCTGTAATAGAGCCATGAACAGAGTTCTAGAGACACCTGACAGGGAGTGATTTAACTCTCACTGTGCCCTCCACCCACCTCAGACATTTACTCCTATGGTCATATCCTAGACCTCGTTATCCTCGATAAGTATAGAGCCCCCCACCTTACCCCAATTCCATGCAGTGCCCACTCTCATGCTATCTCTAGCTTTCTAGCTCACACCCTCAAATACCTGGACTCAACAATCCTTGCATCTCACTACCACCTCCCCTCTAGTCCCTCTGTCACCTGTTTGTAGTCCTACATCCTCTTGATGTTTTCTCTCCCTTCGTCCATGCATAAACTCCAAAGTCACCCCCGTAATCACTCCCTCGTATATGCTCTTGATGGCCATCCCCACTGCTGTTCCATCACTCCCGCTGTGTTGGCGAAACCACCACCCTGGGCAATCCCATTCCCGGGCTGCTCGGCAAGGGCATCACTGCAGCAGATGAAGCTGGACAATGACATACATCCATGCCAATGGTCTCACTCTAACGTCATGACCGTGAACCTCAAGTGAGCTCTTAACAGTATGATCACAGACAGTCATCCTGTACTTCCCTAGAACACGGATCTTCCCACTTTACCAAACGCCGTGTCATACCATCTCCTCTCTTTTCGAATCTGGCAAAAGATGGCAACCCTACATCCGTCCCATTGGTGCCACACCATTCCAAAGTACTCTCCTTCTTCACCTGAACTGTTAAAATAGCTTCCAGCTGGACTCCCTGTCTTTGCTCTTCATTCAATGAAAGCAAAAGTGACATTTTAATGTTCACCCAGCATGACATTTCAACAAATAATTCACATCACAGATACTCCCTGATCCAAACCCTTTAAAGACTTCTTATTACACTTAGAATAAAATCCAAATTTCTTACCATTACCCATAAGGCCTACCTGATCTGGTCCCCCCTCCGCAAAAAAAAAAAGGATTCTCTCTTATCTATCTTTTTTGTACAATGGAATGAAACCTGCAATTTAGTTTGATGAAGGAATCCTACTTCTGAAAAAAGTTTGCAAATCAGAGATGCAGAGTGTACGCTATCTCAAGAATTCCCATCCCAGAATCTCTTAGAGGAGGCTTAATTAAGGGGGAAGGATCTCCTATTGCTGGGTACTCTGATTATGCTGGAAAAGAAATCAATAGTAGATGAGGATGGGGGCGGGCAAAGGGAAATGACAGATTAGAAATTTCCTTCTGCAGCCCACCTGATTACCTGTCTACACACAGAAACACTTGTTAGCTTACTGACAATATGGAAATGAATCTGGACCTCTAACAATTAAGTTTGCGAAACCTTCTGATACCTGCTAAACACATCAAGTTTTTCATCATGGGAATTGAGATGCTGTTGCAACTGCTCCGAGCTTATAAATCGGCGGTTACATTCATAGCAGGGCCAATTCTTCTCTTGCTCACGAAGAACTGCAGTCACAGGAGAGAAATCATAATGGCTGATGATTAATGGACAGCAATAAAACTCAAATGCCCAATATCCCCACCATTCTCATCTCACGTAGCCTGGTGCTCACAAACATAGTGTCTGCTATTTGCATTACTGTTTTGTTAGAAAATCAAAGGCTACACTTTGACAAGAGTAGTTTCTAGGATCTTATTTTCTTCTATATTCATGTAAGACATCAAAGGACCAAACTCTGTCACAGAACCGTTTCCCATCTCCCCAACAGACACACACACACAGCCTCACCACACTGGAAAGACAGGAAGTGCTACAATGGAAATCTGTATCCAGAAAACTTAGTGATTCTGATCCAGGGTTCATAAGCTGAAGGCCTCGTTTATCACACACACAGAAAAAAACCCTTAAAAGTCAACGCCCAATATAATTACTTTAACAAAATGTTAAAGTATCTACTAAAGTTGACTATCGGCACATCCAATTCCAGCAATGCCACTCCTGAATGCACACCAACAAAAATACTCATGCATGTTCACTAAAAGAAAGCCATGTATACGAATGTTCACAGTGGCACTCTTCAATATAGTCCCAAACTAGAAACAGCCCTGTTGTATAATAAAGAATTTGGCTGGCTTTTGTCCCTGGTTCCTGGCAAACAACCTCTAAGTCTTTGGAATATCCCACATAACAGGAGTGTCGTTGTTATTCGTGGTAGTCTTTGACCATACATGAGTTTCTCCTAATATGACCGAAGATGGGGGCTGCCTGGGCCAGAAAGTCAAACCATCTGATTACAGGGTTGGAGCTTTAAGCCAGGGGGTATCATCAGCCAGGGAGAAAGAGCTGCAGAGTAAGTTCAATCATGCAGCCAATGATTCTATCAACCATGCCTCTGTCATGATGCCTCAATAAAACCTCTGGACACTGAAGCTCAGGTGTGCTTCCTGGGTTGGTAACCATACATCAATGTGCCACAGAGGTGACATGGGACATGGAAGCTTCATATTTGGGACCCACACAAACCTTGCCCTAAGCACCTTTTCATCTGGCTGGTCCTGATATGTATCCTTTATAATAAAACTGTAATCATAAGTATAGCACTTTTCTGAGTTCTGTGAGTCATTCTAGAAAATCAAGCCTAAGGAGGTTCTAGCTCCCTAAATTGTAGTTAGTTGGTCAGCAATGCAGGTGGCATGGGAACGCCAGAGCTTGTAGCTGGTATCTGAAGGGAAGAGTCTTGTGAAAGACTCGGCCCTTAATCTGCACAATGTGACCTAACCCAGGTAAGTGTCAGAATTGCACTGTACAACCCAGATTTTCATCTACAGTGAAACAGATGCATTAATTATGGTACAGCCATACACTAGACTACCAAATAGCAATGAGGATGAACACATTACAATGATATACAACAATATGGATAAATCTCAAAACATGTCGAGCAAAAGATTCCCAGAACATACATAATTCTAATTATATGAAGTTTGATAATGAGCATATTATATCCATGGTATTAGAAGTCAGGATATTAGCTACACCTGAGAGTGAAGAAGGCACAAGGGACTTCCAGAGTACTGGCCACGTTCTGTTTCTTGATCTGGGTACAGGTTTCACAGGTGTGTTCACTTTGTGAAAATTCACTGGACTGTAGACTTACAATTTTTGCACTTTTTTGTATGTAAACTATACTTCAGTAATATTTACATTAAAAACAAAGTCAATGCCTGCCTTGCTAATGTCCTCAGAGATGACTAAATCTAGATAGAGATTGTCCTCAGGTCTAGGTTCTAATTTAGTATTTGGAGGTTTTCATTATATTAAATACTATTTTCCAGACACCCATGAAAGAAATGTAAATATGTCACTGTCATTCAATCCTAGGATTAGACAAGGATGTGTAGCTGAAAAAAAAAAAAAACTACTAGACTCTTTTAAATATATTGAGATAGGAAAATTGGAGGTTGCATAATGATGTAATATATACAATTTAGAATTCATACAGAAAATAGAAAATAGAAAGTCCAACCACCTTTCCTTTCTTCCTCAGAGATGTCATGAATTTTCTGGTTCACAAACTCAGCATAGGATGCAGCGTACCACACCTGCAAGAACCAAGTACATCATGAAGAACTAAAGGACATCACCAGATGTTCTTTGCATGCTTACATTCTTTCTCCTGCTTACACAAAACAATTCAGGCTTTCCCACAACCCATGAAAAACAAACAAACAACAACAATAAAAAATCGCACTGTGAGCCGATCTCTTTAACACCAGATGGTCAGTCAGGAAGTGCATTTGCCAAGACACACTCACTGTGTGTTTTCTTTTTCCTTTTTAAAAAAAATTGTTTTTGTTATTAGAACAACTTCATAAGAGATAATATTAATAGTCTCTTCATCAAAATAAAACATACCTCTTCTGGTTGTTTTATCTGTATGTAAACATGGGTTTTTACACAGCTGGAATCATTGTGACTTCCACCAAACAGCTCTTGCTGGGATCCCCGAGGATGATTTCAAATGCGACCGCGCCCTCCTGAGTCTCTTCCTCCCTCCTACCCCGCTGGCTACTTCTGCTCAGTCTCCTCGTCTGGCTCTCCTTCCTCTCCCTCTTCCTCTCTAAGCTTCCTCAAAGCTTAATCCAAGTCCAGGGCCTTCTTATTTTTCCCTAAAGTGATCCCATCCATTTCCAACCAATTCTAAATTAGTATCTCCATCCCAGGCTCTCCCTTTCTATTCCCTCTACATACATTCTACTGCCTACCTGGTATTTGGCATGTTTCATAAACAGTTCAAACTTGGCATGTCCAGAGTTGAATTCTAGATGCTTCCCTATTGCACCCCCACCCCTGCCCATCTTCCTCATCTCAATAAATACCCTGCCTTTCACCCAGCTGCTCTCACTTGACACCTAAAAGTTATCTCAGATTTCTCAGTGTTCTTCTGTCATCCTTCAGCAAGAGCTGTGAACTGCTCGGATGTTCTTCATCTCTGCTTCTCCCACCAAGATCCATGCCCAGATGGGCTCCTGCCTGGATGGTCTTCTAGTGAGCTTCCCCTTTTCCATTCTTGCTCCCGCCAACCCATTCTTCACACAAGAACAGAGAGGGTATCTTAAAACGCAATCAGATTTCATCCTTCTCATGCTTAAACAGCTTCTCACTCATAAAAAACCTGCAATGCTCGATGATGGGCTCCAAAGGGCGCTATGATCTATTCCAGCTCTTATCACTCTCCCTTACCACCTTTCAACAAGAGAGCCTGCTTGCAGCTCCTCAAACAAGCCAAGGTCTTTCCCACCCCAACCTTCGTCCTTGCTGGTCTACCATCGGGAGTGTTGGGTTCTTCCCCTTTGCCTCCGTGAACCCTTCTACAGTGCTGGTCCCTCCCTTCCCGTTCCATAGTCCCCAGCCTCATTATTGTCTCCTCAGCAAAGCCTTCCCTCTCCAGCATTTGTAAACTGGTCCCTTTCCTGCTACCTGCTCTTTTTGCGCCATTTGTTTCCTTCATAGCATTTAACCACTATTTGTTATTACAGTTGACCCTTGAACAACAGGGGTTTGAACTGCAGGGGTCCGCTTACACGCAGATTTTTTTTTAGTACAGTACCATAAACGCACTTTCTCTTCCTTATGATTGTCTTAATAACATTTTCCTTATTCTGGTTTACTTTATTGTAAGAATACAGTATATAATGCATACAACATACAAAATCTGTGTTAATCAACTGTTTATGTTATTGGTAAGGCTTCCAATTAGTGGTAGGCTATTAACAGTTAAGTTTTTAAGAGTCAAAAGTTACATGTAGATTTTCAACTGCCCGAGGGGTCGGTGCCCCTAATCCCTGTTTTGTTCAAGCGTCAACTGTATTTGCTTACTTACATCCTTCCGCCCACTTCCCCTCTAGAGTACAAGCTCCCTGAACACCGACACCAGTCTATCTTTTCCTAGTGTCTGAAACACAGTAGGAGTTCAATATGTTCATCGCTAAATGAATTAATCATGTATAATTGTTATGGAACACTATTTTAACTATAAGGAAATATTTATATGGAGACTCCATTTTTAAGTGTGGAATAATATTCTACGCCAGAGTCTATGTTCTGTAATTTACTTGACCATGACCTATAGTTGGATTTTGAGATAGCTTATCATTTTGCTGTTATAAATTCTACCCTAGTCCATCAACTTCAAAATGTATATTTTTCATATTTTAGCATCTCAAAAACCACCTCCACGGCATTCTGCAATCACTCTTGTGATGTGGCTTTCTTTTACTTGCTGCTCATTGCTCCTGCACAAACCCAGCCAAGCTCTTTGCACTGTTCTCATCTCATTCAGTTATCTGTCGCTCTGGCACTCCATGACGTGTTAACACTTGACGAGCAACGCAAAAGAAGGCCAAAAAAAAAAAAAAGCCATTTCCTCAGAATTAAAAATATATATATATATATCTAGGGAATACAAGGCTGGTGTGATCACCTTGTAGGACCTCTGTTAATACATCAAACATCAAATTGTCAGGAAACTTCCTACTGACTTAATCAAAAGTCACTTAACTTCCAAAGACATGTGTTTCAATTGAGAAAAAAAGACACATATGGGTTCAGTCAGTGGGAAAACACAGGGTCAAAACTTGTACAGAAACACCATCAGTCATTTGGAAAAATACCCCAGAGGCAACAGTGGATCATTTATTTTAAAAATAATACAGCATCATCAATACCTTGATGGCACAGAAGACGAGAGATGTACAAAACACAAATGACAAAGTAAAACAGTGATTCAGTTTTAAAAAAAAGTTAGACTGTACACAAGGCAGTTTATATGTCAGCCAATTTATTTTGCTTATATGTATGTGCCTTTTTAAGTATGCAGAAATGTGATAGGATTTCAAAATTATCTCTAAATAAGTCTAACACAGCTCCTGCAGTTAGTAGAAAACTACTCTTTTTGGTGATAAAAATAAGCACTATAACCTTAGCCTAAATAGCAGCATATTTTTTCTTTTTTTTTTTTTTAAGATTTTTATTTATTTATTGAGAGAGATAGTGATAGAGAGAGAGCATGAGAGGGGGAGAGTCAGAGGGAGAGGCAGACTCCCCGCTGAGCAGGGAGCCCGATGCGGGACTCGATCCCGGGACTCCAGGATCATGACCTGAGCCGAAGGCAGTCGCTTAACCAACTGAGCCACCCAGGCGCCCCAAGCAGCATATTTTTTCTTAATGGCATATAAAATAATGGTTCATCTTAAAGTCACTGGTGTTTGAATTGGCGAAACACAGCATTACAAAATTAGAATGTATCTAGCTTTATCTTTGTTTATAATTATTTCCTCAGACTAATTTTCAAGGATTAGGTTTATTCAGCCAAGAACACTTTTACTATACACTGCCAGAAATATTCTATAAAATACTGCAATTCTGTGACAAATGTCCCTATATTTTAAACCCTCACATTCACTGTACTGCATCCATTTATTTTTGGTAATTTAAATTAACAAAAACAGTACCTCATAGTTGTTTTAAGGGTTTTAAAATTATTAACATTGGAAAAAATTTTGACCTTTACTATTGATTTCTCCTCCAAATAAAGTCTATTCCCAGTATTCATGTGTCCATGAGGATACCAGAGGGGTTAGAGGTTATTTTCTCTCAGTTTTCATTCTTGTTTTCTTTTTAAAGATTTATTTACTTATTTGAAGGAGGTAGGGGCAGAGGGAGAGTGAGAGAGAGAATCTCAAGCAGACTCCCCACCGAGCGCAGAGCCAGACATGAGGCTTGATCCTACAACCCCTAGATCACAACCTGAGCCAAAATCAGACACCCAACCCAACCATCTCAGTTTTTATTCTTTTTTTTTTTAAGATTTTATTTATGTATTTGAGAGACAGAGAGAGCAAGCCGGGGGGTGGGGAGCAGAGGGAGGGAGACAAGCAGACCCCGTGCTGAGCACAGAGCCTGACATGGGGCTTGATCTCAGGACCCAGAGATCATGATCCGAGCTGAAATCAAGAGTCAGAGGCTCAACTGACTGAGTCACCCAGGTGCCCCTCAGTTTTTATTTTTATTTTTTTAATTAATTTTTTTTTTTAAAGATTGTATTTATTATTTGACAGAGAGAGAGACAGCAAGAGAGGGAACACAAGAAGGGGGAGTGGGAGAGGGAGAAGCAGGCTTCCCGCCGAGCATGGAGCCCGATGCGGGGCTTGATCCCAGGACCCTGGGATCATGACCTGAGCCAAGGCAGCCACTTAACCGACTGAGCCACCCAGGCGCCCCTCAGTTTTTATTTTTAAACCTTTTAACATGTATTACAAAGATTTCTCCCACTCTGTTGCTTCCTTTCATCTAGTGTTTTGGTTGTTCATTACACTAAACTATTATATTCTTATTTGTTTCTGCCTGTCTTTACCTCTACAGTTCTATCTACTCCTTAGGAGAGAACATAATCTCCCCTCCACAGCCAAGAAGTATTCACTTGGATATCAAGAATTTATTGGGATAGATGATGTGAGATATGAATCTCCTTCTACAAAGACACAGGTTTTGTACAGCTTTTGAACAAAGTCTAGGTCTTTGTTCTCCCCCAGAGAGGTATCTATTTGTCACTTTTACCACATTGCAGCATTGTGCGATTCAGTGTTCATGTACTGATAAAATCATTTCTCATCTCTTTTTCATCTAATCAGGAATTTTCCCTTAGAATTACAACAGAATTTTAATTTTGTCATCAAAAGTTAATATTTAGGGGCGCCTGGGTGCCTCAGATGGTTAAGCGTCTGCCTTGGGCTTAGGTCATGATCCCAGGGTCCTGGGATCGAGCCCCACATCGGGCTCCCTGCTCTGCAGGAAGCCTGCTTCTCCCTCCTCCACTCCCCCTGCTT
The DNA here is from genome assembly GCF_002201575.2 of Neomonachus schauinslandi. Lineage (NCBI taxonomy): Eukaryota > Metazoa > Chordata > Mammalia > Carnivora > Phocidae > Neomonachus > Neomonachus schauinslandi. The sequence continues at coordinate 85,860,753 of NC_058413.1, read as the reverse complement.
GTGTTCCCTCTCTCGCTGTGTCTCTCTCTGTCATATAAAAAAAAAAAAGTTAATATTTAGACAAATTCCTACAGAGTTATCTCCAAAGAACGTATTTCTAAAATCAGAAGTCAGTGCATAGAATTCTTAGGGTAAAATGAAGCATTCAGGTAAAGGAATCTAACTGGTCCATCTAAATTCCATTTTATAAGATCTCCTGTTTCCAACTAATTCTTCTCCAGAGTGTGTAAATAGTGTTAAGTGACCCCAACTTTAATCACTCCATCACAAATACCAGTCTGCTCCCTAAACACTACTTCTTTACCCTTGGGCTGAATGCCTTAGTGTAGGCCTTTGACAGACACAAAAGTCATGTACTTTTCATTGCTTTTTTATGGGATTATTGTAAATGTACTGTACATAGCAGGTACTCAATAAGTAAGTGAATTATAAGGAAAGGACCATTTTTGTAAGAACCCCCCTTCCGAGAAAAAAAAGAATCATAAAGGCATTTAATGGTCACTATTCCTAATAAAGGTACCACTGAACCAGCACTGTACCTTCAGTTCTTGTTTGGGTTCTACGTTCTTTATTGTGGTGTAATACACATGGTGGCCATATTGGTAAGCCACCAGGTTCTGCTCCAGGTGATTCTGGGCTGGACGTACAAACATCATCCAGTTACAAAGGGTCTCATCAGATAATTCAAACCACAGGTCTTCATGCAAATCTCGGTCTTTTCTGTCCCCTTTATCAAGGGAAACCTACAACCAAAGAGAAAGTAAAAAGCCACACCAAAAAACAAAATAAAAACAAACAAAACTTTTAATATGATATACATTAATGTAATAATATACAAAATACCACTCCTGAAATTAACCATATATCCTGATTCTTCCTTTTATATATAGAAAGATCCAGGAATTGTGTCTTGCCAAGCATAAAAGGAAAAGGCCACTTTTTGAAGACTCATTTGGAGCAGAATCACCTGGCAAAATGTTCAAGTTAACAATCTCATCGTACAGCTTCAGGTGATGCTTCATCATTAACCAACACATCAAAAAATACTATAAATAAGCCAGGAAATACAAGCAAAATACTCTCTAGTTCCTTACAAGTTGCTTACTTCAGGGATTCAACTGTATTCATTAATAATGAGTAGCCTTGTGATACGTATTTCTCTGTACAAAGTAATAATCTTTCTTGAAGATCTTGAGCATTCATCAAAGAAAACCTCCCCATGACAGCAAATGACTTCTCAAAAAACACACCCCAAATAGTATCCCTTCCCACTGCCCTTTCTTGGTTCTCCAGGGTAGCTTTCCAAGAAGCAGACAGCACAGGGGTTGGACAGAAGCAAAAGCATCAAATGTAAAGAAGAGAGATCAGTATAAATATACTTTAACATACAGTGACCTATTCTTTAACAAAAGATTCAACAGAACAGACCTGTTTCAAAAACTGAAAAGGGGTTTTCCTGAAAACTTTTTTGGTACTTAGCAGATTACACGAGTCTACATTTGAAGAAGAAAAGAAAAAGTTGTCAAAGCCCCTATTATGGACTGTTGTGCTCTCACCAAATTCATACGTTAAAGTCCTAACCCCTCAGTATGTGACTATATTTGGAGATACAGCTTTTAAGGTGGTAAATAAGTTAAAAGAGGTGATTAAGTCATCAGCATGGGTCCTAACCCAATCTGACTGGTGTCCTTACAAGAAAAGGAGATCAGGACACAGGGAGAGACAACAGGGACATGTGCACACATAGAGTAAAGGCATGAGGACCCAGAGAGGAGACCGTCTGCAAACCGAGGAGAGAGGCCTCAGGGGAAACCAACCCTGCTGCCACCTTGTTGGCCTTCCAGCTCGGGTGCTGTGAGAAAATAAATTTCTGTTCTTTAAGCTCCCCCAGTCTGTGGTATTTGTTACAGCAGCTCTAGCAGACTAATACAGCCCCTAAGAACAACACCTCTCAGAATTACTCATAAAATGCCTTAGGGGACTGAGACTGCAATCTCCAATTTATTGGTGAGAGAGAAAATGTTTCCATTCAAAACAAATTAAGCAGAAAAAACAAAAATAAAAAATAAAACAAAGCAGAGAAAGAAAAATACTAGCAAACAACAGTTATAGAATTGAATTAAGAGAACCAGTAGGAAAACACACGCCCCTTTAAAAGTTATTAAGAACAAGAGTGAACTATGATAAAGCGTAAGTTACCTTCAGATGAATATAACAGTCTTTCAGCTCAGACTCCCTGACGAGGGGTCCCTCCACAGGGCCAAACTGGGTGCGCTTAGGAATGCGCCTTTTGGAGAACACCCCTCCGAGGAACCTGTCGATGTAGAGGACCAGGGGGAGGCTCGCTCTCGCTCTAGTGAGCACAGGCCGGTTAGGGATGGGATGCAAGGGGCCATGCTTTGGGCACACTGAAGAATGTGCATTATTGCACTCCTCACACCCTGCAAAAGAAAGAAAATCTTAAAGTCAAATTCCTTAACATCACTTGATCTCAGGTACGAAGTTCTAACCTGAAAAATCCCCAAATTCCAAAATTCAGTTAACTCCTACAATTACACTATTCATTCAGTTGTAATATGCTAGCTTTCATAGACCAATAAAATCCTGTCCTCTTCCTCTAAAATGAGGCAGAATTAGCTTGTGCCTGCCAAAAATAATACACAGGCAGTGACTTATTTCTCTACTGGAGATTAAGTCAAATAGTAGCCCAGTAAATTTACAAATCAATTATAACAGGTCTGAAAAGAAAAAAGAGAGCTTATTAGGATAAATGCTGCAAAATCTGGTAAGACAAACAGTTGAATTTTAGAGTACGTAAATTATATCTCAGTAAAGCTATTTTAAAAAACTCTGACAATACCATTTAATCAGTTTCTTCAAAAGAAGTCATAGAAGCCTCATTGTCGAGGCATGTCTAACTCAAACAGAAAAAGCATTGTGCGGCTTGAGACTTCAACGCATATCATGTGAAGATAATGCTAAAATGAATGAATTTAGCATTCTATCCTTCATTGTCTTGAATGATAGAGCTTAGCCCAGACAGGACCCATTTTCAGCTCCTTCCAGGAGTCATTACTTTGCACTAAGCATCCACACTCACTCCCTCTTTCCCAGCAGCACCTATCCCGTAAACTAACCGCCAGAACTTGATGGAAATGGCCACAAAACAGAGAAAAGTGCCTGGACCCCAGAGGCACCATACTCATGACCTTTAACACATTTAATTAGCCAACTGTATTTTACCCAACTCCAGCTGGGTGATGACCCGGCTTAGGAAATGGGTACTTCCAGTTTCTACAATTCTCCAATAACGGAGAGGTACTTTGTATTACTATTTGTAAGATAAAGTCACTGTATGCGTATTTGACTAAGGAGTTGCCATGAAAATTCATGAATTCAAGGAAAAATAAAATGAGCAAGTTCTCTATTGCACATGGAGATGAATGCCAGCCCCATGCAAACAGGCTTCACCATCACCACACAGAAGGTCCTGGGAGATATAGTGAGACCACAAAGCTCCAAACAGCCTCAGTAACTCAAACAAACGAGATAAGCACTTTGCCATATAAGCATGAAAATCGATGGAAAGAAGCGATAATTTGGTAGGTGGAAGCAGGAACCCTCCCACCCTCTCCCAAAGCAGACAGTCCAGAGAGACAGCAAGTGTTGTAGTTATCCAGGTGCACACGGGAGCCAGACCCAGCTCAGTTTGAACCCTGACTCTCAAAACAACGGAACACTACCAACCCTCCCGTAAGACCATGGAAAGCATTAAACAATTTAGAAAATGTAAAGCAGGGGCGCCTAGGTGGCTCAGTCGTTAAGCGTCTGCCTTCGGCTCAGGTCATGATCTCAGGGTCCTGGGATCGAGCCCTACATCGGGCTCCCTGCTCGGCAGGAAGCCTCATTCTCCCTCTCCCACTCCCTCTGCTTGTGTTCCTGCTCTCGCCATCCCTCTTTCTGTCAAAAAAATAAATAAAAATCTTAAAAAAAAAAAAGAAAATGTAAAGCACGGGTGCCTGGAACATAATAGGCATGTTTAAAAGGTTGCTATGAAGAGAGAGGTAAGGCAGCTGAGCCAACCTGTTAAAGCTGAAACGGCAGAATATTCCAGGAATATTCCAGGACCAGAGCGACTTCCCACAGTGGCTTGACAAGCTCAAGCACTGGTGTCAGAGACAGGCTCCATGCCTGAGCCATCACTCACCCCCATGTGACACGGAGCAGGCGGCTCAGCCTCTTCTGACCTTTGGTTCATCCACCAGTAAAATCAGAACCCTCGAGAAAGCATCAGTGCCTCCCTCACAGGCTGTTGTGAGGACTGAGCAAGATGGTGCGTGCAGAGCGGGGAGCGCTGGGTCTGCACACAGGAAGCCCCCAGCAAACGTTAACTGCGTTCCCGTGCTCACACACACTCACAAGGAACAGCTCGTACTTACATAAGTCATGTGGGTCGAAGGGCCGAGGGGGATCTGGTTCCCAGTCATCCAGGTCTGTGTCTTCACCATCTTCCTCCTCATCTTCCTCAGTATCTTCATCCTCATCCTCATCCTCCTCCTCTTTGGCCTCCAGTCTACCCATAGGGTTTTGCAGAGTTGCCAAAGGGTCTGAACCATCCACACCCTCAATTGAAGGTAATACCTGGTTATGCACCGGTAACGAGGCCTGGACAAGGTTTAACCATAAGGTGAGCACACGTTTGCTTTTACTTAGCTGGTACACACACACACACATACACACACACACACAATACAAGGTTTTGGTGCGAGATAGTCTTCACATCAGCTTCCTTCAAGACCCTGAAGAAGAAATAGTTCCATCTCTAGGCTGTAATGGATCTGCCTTCATTTTTGCTGTTTCTGCCCCCCATCTGGGAAAGCTGATAAGAAAGCCAGGGTGCTCCCTCCTTTGGTGAATGCCCTGTCTCCCCAGAGACTTCAAATACATAGTAAACCTTTCCATACCCTCTTGGTGCATGTGTAGTATTGTGTCTCAACATTTGAACCCAATTTTGAGTCGGGGGGGGTCCCTCCTGCCTTTTCAGGGTGACCACAACACAGTGTATGTAATGATCTGACCTATCTTTAACTACTTCACTTTTAAAACTACACACGTGGTACAACACCCAGTTGGTAAAATTCATGGTTAACAGCCCTCCTTTTACACACTTCAGAGAGGCTAAGGTTTTTAAGTAAAGTAAAAGAGATGCTTATTCGTTTCAGGCTAAAGTTAGTCTTTTGCAAATAAGACAAGGTGTGGAGCATATATTGGGTTACTCCTACCATATCAAATATACTAGCAAAAAATAAATGGCACCTTAAAAAGTTCCCTACCCGAATAAGTGTCACGGGGTTCTATGGGACCCCAGATTCCTTTATCCAATCTTATTTCTCCCGCCCAATTAGCACCATAAATCATACTGAAGCCATGTCCCTTTCCTGTTCAATAAATAAAGTTTTTTAAATGCCTACTCTATTTTTCTTTATCTTCTCCTATGTTATTGTCCTCACCTAGAATCTTCTTTCCTCGCCAATCTTCCAAACCTGGTCGTGTTCCAGTTTCTCCATGAACCATCCCTGACCACTCTAGGCCTCCCTAACTCTCCTATGCTCTGATCCCTGTAGCATCTGGAGTCCGGAATCCTGCTCCACAACATCATTCAGCCTCTGCTCCAACATTTCATCACCTCACCAGACAGCCTGAATCATTTGGGATCGTTCAGTGACGGTTCTGTGGGGTCAAGATCTCCCCATGTGCATCTTCATGCAGTGGGCAGGACCTGCACCTTGCCCCTCTAGGGAAACAGAATCCGTGAAGACACAAAAGTCTCCAAATATTTCAAGACCAAAACCCCTAATTCGTTCAATCATTTTTCACATGGCCCAATTTCCAGATCCCTCATCATCCTGTTGTCTTCATTTATTCCTTAATGGATTCCATATTTTTTAATGAATATGGCTTCAGATTACATTAGCATTTGTGACAGCCATTGTTCTACTGCTGATCCAGTTTGAACTGGCAAATAACTAAAGTCCCTGAGTCGTTTTTCCTCTCACATCGTGCTATTAAACCATTTTACTCTGCTGCATGTCTTAAACAGCTGATTTTTTACTTGAATGTGTGTGTGTGTGTGTGTGGAGGGGAGGGGATTTTGCATTTATCACCAGTATATTTCATTTTACCACTTGTTCTGTTCTTCCAATCTGCCAAGATCTTTTAGAATCTTGATTCTGACATATCACATATTAGCTATCCCTCACAGCTTTGTATCCGTTGCCAAACACCATCTAGATTTCAATTAGTATGCATTTTCCTGTGAGCCTTCTTGCCTGGCCAACTGCACCTCAAGGAAGTAGACCAGGGGCTTTGAAGCCAAACAGACTTGGATCAAAATCCTGGCCCTACCACTTGGCAAGTTAATAAACTTCTCTGAATCTCAGTTTCTTTATCTGTAAAATGGACACAGTAATACGTACGACATCAGTTGCTCTGAGGATTAAGTGACACGGTATGTACGTGAGGCCGGTAGTAGAGTATCTGGCATTTAGTAAGTGTTTAATATTAGTAAGAATCGCTTACTATTATCATAAGTTCTTTAAGAACCAAGATATCACATACATCCTCTACAAACTTACAAGACAGCTGAGCACGTGGCAGGGATTCAATGCAGATTCATTTGTAGAAATATGTTTGGCCCTTTAGGAAATGACATCGATCCCTTCAGGCGTGTAAAAGAACTCTTCTGTTTTCACAGAAAACCCTTTTTCAATTGTGCTTCTAAGAACTTCTTAAACTCCATGAAGAAAGAGTACTGTGTGTGTTTACAGAATCTGACCTGCCCGGCAGCTGAAGACCACTGCCCGACATCGGAAATGCTCAGAGAGCGGCTAGAACCAGTTACCTCAAAATAGCATGCGCGTGTTTAAACACGCATCCATTTAACCCGGAGCCAGACTCCTATGTGACATTCTGTCTCTGGCTCAGGGCCTTTTAGAGGCTTGATATAAGAGGACAAAATTCTGGGAGATGCTTCAGCATCAACAAAAACAGAATAAAATACCCACGGAAGTGAGACTCAACAAGAAAAAGAGCAGGAGAGTTCTGGCAATGAAACCTCCGGTGCCATCGCGCACCCCCCTGCCGCACCCCCACCTGATCCTGCCACTAAGCTATTCTTGCTGTCTCAGAGCACGGTTCTGTTCTCACCCCTTCATTCTAAGCCACTTAAATTTCAGGCCAGCGTTCGTGATGAATGTTATCACACACTGAACAAACTAAAGCATATATATCCACCTCGACTCCTCATACATTCTTTATCACTTTGCGGAGCCAACCGAGAAGAATGAACTCAGTAATCCAGAGTCATCCCAGTGAGGCTGTGATGTATTTTTTTTTCCCAACAGATGCTGCTAGAAAGACTGCGGTTAGACAAGGTTACTGCTGGCTTCCCGCCGCTGCTGAGAAAGCTGACGTTGAAACAGTACCAACAACCTCCTCCTTCCCCGTGCTGGAGCTCTCCTAAAAGGCCGTAGCAAAGACAAGACTTGAAACACTTCAGCGTTATCTTGAAGAACTGATGCTAAAGCAGAGGTTGCGTGTAGACCAGAACCACGTGAGCTACCATTAGAAAGGGATAAAGGGGGGCGCCTGGGTGGCTCAGTTGGTTAAGCGACTGCCTTCGGCTCAGGTCATGATCCTGGAGTCCGGGGATCGAGTCCCATGTCGGGCTCCCTGCTCAGCAGGGAGTCTGCCTCTCTCTCTGACCCTCCCCCCTCTCATGCTCTCTATCTCATTCTCTCTCTCATATAAATAAATAAATAAATAAAAAGAAAGGGATAAAGGGGTTAATGATAATCACGTCTAGGTAACCACTGTGTATTTCTAGGTAGCACGGACCTTAACACACAGTGGGCACGCCTCACGCATTTGTTTAATTAATAATTCCGGTTCGACTGACATTTCTGGGGAGGGAGGCATGTACTGAAATTCCTTGGAGGCCAGGTAACATTGCCACACAGCTCCTAAGTGACAGAGATGAAATTCAAATTCTGACTCTGCCCTGCCTTTTCCACTGCATCGCAACGGCCCCTATGGAGTTAAGTCTGTTCAAGGAGGGCACAGAGGGGGTAAACATCACACACGCGCCTTGAATTCCAGAGCAACAAGGTAACCACACTGCTCCTGAGGCACCAGCCGGGCAGCAAGGAGGTGAGCTACCTGTGCCAATTTCACTAAGAGGAAGTGAAGAGGCAACAAAAATGTTAATCCTGTGCCCTTTGTCATGCACAATAAAACACGGCAAAAGGGAAAAGAATTTGTTAAACTTATGGTACACTTTCTCCTTCCCACTTAATATCACTCTCTGTAATTATTTCTGAAATTACATAATGCATTGCAGGATACAATTTATCTGAGAAGTGAAATATGAAACTACATTGGACAGCAGCAAACACAACAGAATGCTTCTGGATTCCTACTGAGACCAATTATCAGTGTAGCATATTTCCTTCTCAGTGTGTGGGGAGTCACACATGTTCACTCTCAGAAACAAAGGGGAGACTGTGCTTCTAGGGCTGGAGATTGCCAGTGCCTTTCTTAAGAGCAAGGGGATGCATATAGGAAAAAGGCTTCAAATGCATTTTGCCACCACTATAAACGATTGAAAATAGGAACCTTTTAGCTAAGGGCGGGGTCCGGGGGCGGTGGGGGGGGGGGGGGAGAAACACCCATTATCTGTGTTGAACTCTCACTCTAACTTTCTGTCCAGAATTTTTCCAGGTCACAGAATACACTGACAATCTCGGAGGTATTTATTGTAGCGTAAAATAAAAACCGTGCTGGTTGAAAGGAAACAGCAGTAAGGTAATACTAAGCCAATAGTTACACTGCCTTGTAATGCCAGGGTTCATAGAGCTATCTGACTACAAAACATGAAATGAGCAGATTGTTTCTGAAGATTAAAGAAGATGAAGGGCTCTTTGAGGTGCTAGCGGCGGCGAAAGTTCTAATTAAAGCCATGCCTTAATATTAAAACAACAAAATGCCATTTTGCCTATCACATTGGCCAAGTTTTATTTTATTTTTTTTTAAAGATTTTATTTATTTATTTATTTATTTGAGAGAGAGAGTGAGAGAGAGAGCACAAGAGGGGGGAGCGGGAGAGGGAGAAGCAGACTCCCCGCCGAGCAGGGAGCCCGATGCGGGACTCGATCCAGGGACTCGATCCAGGGACTCCAGGATCATAACCTGAGCCGAAGGCAGTCGCTTAACCAACTGAGCCACCCAGGCGCCCCAGATTGGCCAAGTTTTAAAAGAATGCAAATACTCAGTGTGGCAAGGGTGAGTGGAAATAGGCATTCTCATGTATTGTTGGTGGGAATGTAAATTTTTTCAGCATCTGAAAAGCCATTTTGAAAGTCTTATCAAAGTAACTTTCCCCTTTATAATAACACATTTCAAACATGTATCAATCAGGGAGAATAGTATAATAAACCTCACGCACCCATCACTCAGCTTCGATAATTATCAACTCATGGCTAACCTTATGTCAACTATTCTCCCACCCACTCTCCCCCCTCACTGGATTATTTTGAAAAAAACCTCAGACATATATTTTCATCCATAAATGGCTTAGTAGATACCTTTTTTTTTTTTAAAGATTTTTATTTATTTATCTGACAGAGAGAGAGAGAGCGAGAGCAGGAACACAAGCAGGGGGAGTGGGAGAGGGAGAAGCGGGCTTCCCGCGGAGCAGGGAGCCCGATGCGGGGCTCGATCCCAGGACCCTGGGATCACGACCCGAGCCGAAGGCAGACGCTTAACGACTGGGCCACCCAGGCGCCCGAGCACGCAACTCTTGATCTTGGGGTCATGATTTTTTTTTAAAGATTTTATTTATTTATTTGACAGAGCGAGAGCAGGAACACAAGCAGGGGGAGTGGGAGAGGGAGAAGCGGGCTTCCCGCCGAGCAGGGAGCCCGATGCGGGGCTCGATCCCAGGACCCCGGGATCACGACCCGAGCCGAAGGCAGACGCCTAACGACTGAGCCACCCAGGCGCCCGGCTTAGTAGATATCTTGAAAGGAAAAGAACTTACGTATTTTATGTATTACCATATCTAAAAAAACCAGTCATTCTTTAGTATCAGCAAACATCTAGTAGGTGTTAGAATTTCCCCAATTGTCTCATACTGCTGTTTTTAACAGTTAGTTTGTTGAAATCAGGCCCAAACAAGGTCCACAAATCTCATCTGACTTACATGTCTGTGAAGTCTCCTTGAATCTGTAAATTCCCATTCCCCTTCTTTCCCGTCACAATTTACGTGTGGAAGAAACTCGGCCACCTGTCCTACAGATCTTCCCACAGTCAGACTGTGCTGATGGCATTCTTGTGTGTCTTTTACTTGTTCCATTCTGTCTACTGTGCTTCCTGTAAGCTGGAAGCGGAATCTGGAGACTCAGTCAGATTCAGGGTCAGTTTTTTGGGAGGAATACTTCATATGCGGTAAAATGCAATAGGAGGTACACAACACCAGGAGGCCTATAATGAATGCTTGTCTCATAGTGGTATTAATGTCCAGAGGGTGAGGTTGATCCATCCATTATAAAGTGCCTCATCAGCGTTTTCCTGATCGTTTCAGACTGTTGTTGATGATCATTGCCTAGATCCCCATTTCATTAGGAAATGAAAAATGGTGATTTCCCAAGCCAATCATCCCTTCTTTATTTATTAGTTGGAATGCTTTTATAAAGGAATTTCCCTCATCAAGTAATTGTTCACCTGAGTACATTCAGAGAGAAAGGCTGGATTTCTTCCCATCATTTACCAGTTTTTTGAATAATGTGGTGGTCCTGCAGCACCTCAAAGATTGACCAATGAGTTATTTCTTTTAATATTAGTATAAACTTATGGATTTTAAATACATTTAATGCACTTCAATCTACTGTAGATATTTTCCTGTTTTTACAGGTCAAATGCCCCACTTTGGCCCTTTCAAGATGGATCATGAGTTCTTTCCATAGAACCCCAGAAGTTTTCACTAACTTCCTTGCATTCTGATAAGACATGACATTTCAGGCACATCCTGTATATTTCATGCCCCAGAGCTAGAATCTGCCATTTGCCTAAGTAGCCCTGATTCCTTTCACTGGAAAATTGTATTAGAGACCACACTGGCTCATTGCTACGGGACTGAAGACCCTGGCTAAACGTTTTCAGTAGCCCAAACTAGAAAATACATGTTTTAAGAGAAAACACATCATGAGTTCATGCTGATATTCTAATTCAGATTTAGGATTCTGGATTTTTATTTAATTTGTTTGAGTTTTACATTTGTATCTTTTTTCACTCTCACACAAAATCTTGATTCTTAAATAATTTTGAATATGAATACCTCTAGTCTCTATCATTTCTTTTGAGGGAATTTATTCTAAGGAAATAAGCTAATATGACATCTATGGCAATGTTCTATACAGTAGCAAAAAAAAAGGAAATAACATACATATAAAACAATAAACAGAATATAAACAATAGTAAGCTCTTATAATAGAATACTGGACAGTCAATGATGAGATACAGATTTTCAGGATGCTATTAAAAGAAAAAATCAAGATGAAAGCTACCTTTGTTTTTTTAATGAGATATAATTGACATATCATATTAGTTTCAGGTGTACAACATAATGATTTAATATTTGGAAGATACTTTAAAAGAAAAAAATCAAAAAGAAAAGAAAAGCAATCTAATACTGTGGCTGAAAACAGAATGGACTACTGAATAAATATGAAAAATCCCAAACAAAGTATTAGCACATCAAATCCAAGTTCAGACACATAGGAAAAGGATCAAGCAGAGCTTATTCCAGTGCATGGCTGGCTTAATTTGTAAATAGCAATTAATATAATTCACCATATTAACAGAAAAGAGGAGAAAAAGCTCAACAGATTCAGAAAAAACATTTCATAAAGGTCATAATAATCAATATCAATTAATAATAAACACTCATTAAAAATTAGAAATAAAGAGAACTTTCTTCAGCTGCTTAAGGGTATTTTTATAAAAATCCTACACTGCACATCATTCTTAATAGTAAAAATCCTCTGAGAGCAGGAAGGAAAAAAAAAGAAACCTACTAGCACTACTTCTGTCCAACAATATATTAGAGATCCCGCCAAAAGACAAAAGAGGGAACAAAAAAGAAATAAAATTAAAAGATATAAGGTTTGGGAAGGATTGAAAAGAAAGAAAACTGTCAGTATCCACAGACAACATGACTAATTATCAAGAAAATCCAAAATAAAAGTTAAAAAATGAAAATTTTAAAAATTATACCACTTATTTTTTTTTTAAAGATTTTATTTATTTATTTGAGAGAGAGAATGAGAGAGAAAGCACATGAGAGGGGGGGGGTCAGAGGCAGAAGCAGGCTCCCTGCCGAGCCGGGAGCCCGACGCGGGACTCGATCCCGGGACTCCAGGATCATGACCTGAGCCGAAGGCAGTCGCTTAACCAACTGAGCCACCCAGGCGCCCAAAAATTATACCACTTATAATACCATCAAAACACACCAAATATCTAGGAATAAATCTATTGAAAGATGTGTAAGACCTCTACCCAAAGACAATTTTTTAACTTTTATTTTAAACTTAGGGATATATCATGTTCACAGATTGGAGGACTCAAAATTATAAAGACAGCAATTCTTCACAAACTGATTCATAGATACAATGAATTTCCACTGGAAATCCTGCAGGACTTTTGTGGAAACTTCCAGGTTGATTCTAACATGTATATGGAAAAGCAAAGGGCCAAGAAACTCTCAAAGAACAAAGTGGAGAAAGGATCACAGTCTTGAATATATATTGTGGTACATTCATAAAACTGAATACTAGATATCAATAAAACTAGAAGGAAACAAAACCCCACAGCTACACTCCGCAACATGAAGGGATCTCCCCTAGCATCACGTTAAACAAGAGAAGCGACAAAGAAAGGAAATGGTATTTCCATTTATATACAGTTCAAAACCATGGAAAATCAATCTATGATGTTAGCAAGCAGGACAGTAGTTATCTTTGAGGAGAAAGGAAGGAGAAGTGATTAGGGGGAAGCAAAAGGTTGGCTTTTAGGAGCTGGGAATGTTCTATTGTTTAATCTGAGTGCTGGTTATACCGCATGCTCACTTCATGATAGATCATTGCACTATATGCTGACAATCTTTTGCACTTTTCTTATGTATGTTAATTAAAAAGTGAGACACAGTAAGAAATATGGTGAACATAAAGGAAACTACACAAATAACTTGGAAAAGAATAGATATAATAATGATTATAGGGGCACCTGGGTGGCTCAGTCGTTAAGTGTCTGCCTTCGGCTCTGGTCACGATCCCAGGGTCCTGGGATGGAGTCCCACATCAGGCTCCCTGCTCCGCGGGAAGCCTGCTTCTCCCTCTCCCTCTGCCTCTCCCCCTGGCTTGTGCTCTCTCTCTCTTGCTCACATTCTCTCTCAAATAAATAAATAAAATCTTTTAAAAAAATGATTATAGAGGGATGCGTCAGTGGCTCAGTCAGTTAAGCATCTGACTCTTGATTTCAGCTCAGGTCATGATCTCAGGGTCCCTGGGATGGAGCCCCACGTCAAGCTCTGGGCTCAGAGGGGAGTCTGCTTGAGATGTTCTCTCTCCCTCTCCCTTTGCCCCTCACCCCACTCGTGCGTTTGTGCTCGCTCTCTCTCTCACTCATTCTCCCTCTAAAATAAATGAATCTTTAAAAAAAAGAAATGATTACCAAATTAAACTGAAAAGATTTTCAAAGGTCTGATAGATGAAAACTTTCCTGAAATAAAGTCTTAACCTATACACGAAAAGACACATACTGTCCTAGGAAATTCTGATTCATATGCTGGTGAAGTCATTAGACTTCCAAGAAAAACTTCAAGGATAAAGAAAGTATCAAGCAGGCATTAAGGTAGAAAAGGAATGAGGAAAATAAATTAGACTCAAGATTTCTACAAATTAGGGCGCCTGGGTGGCTCAGTCAGTTAAGCAGCTGCCTTTGGCTAAGGTCATGATCCCAGGATCCTGGGATTGAGCCCCACATTGGGCTCCCTGCTCAGTGGGGAGTCTGCTTCTCCCTCTGCCGGCCGCTACCCCTGCTTGTGCTCTCTCTCTGACAAATAAATAAAATATTAAAAAAAAAAAAAAGATTTCTACAAATTAAATGCCAGCAGAGAATGGAGCAAAACTCTAAATAACCGTGGTTACTGAACAGGTCATAAATTTATTAGTCACAATAATCGTGCACCTAACGACCCAGAGCAGTGAAGAGGAGAGTGGGAGGAAGTGTCCCTGTGCTAATGACCTTGTCATCACAGTACGAGCCAAGGACAACACAGGACTGATGCTTAAGTGCAGTTTAGAGAATATGATGACTCCAACCTCCTTCACTTTCACCTCAATTTCTTTTTCCTCTGCTCAAGTAAATTAAAGCATTTAGATTAATAACAGCATTTAGAGCACAATGTCATTCCCGCCCCCCAAGCTTATCTTTATTTGTATGTCTGGAATAATAGTTACCAACTACTAACTTAATGAGGTTATTTCTAGGCAGAATTTGTTTGTTTGGAATCTACTTTATGTACTTTTTTTTCCACATTGTTTCAACTTTTTATGAAAAAAAATTATTACTCCAAAAATGAGTGAATGAACTAATCATCTATGAAAGACAAAGGGATTTTTTTTTAATTTTTTTCTTGCCGAATTGTCGAAACTAATTAAACCTATCCACTGCACAATATTCACAGAAATGTGCATGATTTGTTTTTTCAAGCATATACCTAATTATTACAAAATTATTAAAATAAAATAACACTGCTATAGACTGTCTCTCCCCAAAATTTATATTTTGAAAGCTAATCCCCAAAGCTGAAACGAATATAACACCATATGTTAACTACACAGAGAATTAAAATAAAATTAAAATTGGGGCACCTGGGTGGCTCAGTTGGTTAAGCATCTATCTGCCTTCGGCTCAGGTCATGATCCCAGGGTCCTGGGATGGAGCCCCGCATCGGGCTCCCTACTCAGTTAGGAGCCTGATTCTCCCTCTCCCTCTGCCTACCACTCCCCCTGCTTGTGCTCTCTCTCTCTCTGTCAAATAAATAAAATCTTTAAAATTAAAATAAAGAAAGTTAACCCTTGGGGGTGCCTGGGTGGCTCAGTTGGTTGGGCGACTGCTTTCGGCTCAGGTCATGATCCTGGAGTCCCGGGATCGAGTCCCGCATCAGGCTCCCTGCTCGGCGGGGGGTCTGCTTCTCCCTCTGACCCTCCCCCCTCTCATGTGTTCTCTCTCATTCTCTCTCAAATAAATAAATAAAATCTTAAAAAAAAAAAAAAAAAAAGAAAGTTAACCCTTGGGGCACCTGGGTGGCTCAGTCGGTTAATCATCTGCCTTCGGCTCAGGTCATGATCCCCAGGTCCTGGGATCAAGCCCCACATCAGGCTCCTTACTCAGTGAAGAGTCTGCTTCTCCCTCTCCTCACCGTTCCTGCTCTCTCTCTCCCTCTCAAATAAATAAAGTCTTAAAGAAAAGAAAAGAAAGCTAATCCTCACTGTGATGGTATTAGGCGGGGCCTCTGAGAGGTGATTAGGTATTGAAGGTGGAGCCCTCATGAATGGGATTAGCATCCTTAACAAAAACCCAGACTCCTGGCTGGGTCAGTCTGTAGAGCATGTGACTCTTGATCTTGGGGTCATGAGTTTAAGTCCCATGTTGGGTGTGGAGCCTACTTAAAAAATAGAAAAAAAATTAAAATTAAAAAAAAGAAGCCCCATAGAGCTCACTTGCCCCTTCTTCAGTCATGTGTGGCCTGAGCAAGAAGACTGCTGACTATGAACCAGGAAGTAAGCCCGCACCAGAATCTGCCAGCCTCTTGATCTTGGACTTCCCCCCTCCAGAACTATGAGAAATAAATTTCTATTGTTCATAAGCCATCCAGTGTATTGTATTTCTATTACAGCAGCCTAAACAGATTAAGACAAATGCTCATTCAGGTTCACGGATGCCACAAGATTGTAGATTACTATCAATCAGGAATAAATTTAACCGAAAGTTATATGGCAAAGACTCCTCAGAATTCTCTCCAGATTTCATAAATAATATTAACAAAACTACTGTTCACTTTTCAAATTTTAAAATGGATGTATCTGAATCATCTAACCAAAAAAAATTTAAATGCACAAAGTGCTTGCTAATGGGAATTTACTTGATAATCACTCATGACACTCAGTGGTACAGCTAAATAATAGTCATACTAGCCAGCATGAAAATAAAACTTATTTGGATCCATAGTCCCTTTATAGTAAGACCGAGGGTATCTAGCTTCTATATCTTCTTTATCACTTTCACAATCTGGAGGAAAACAAGGAAGAAATCCCTCAAAGTCAAATAGGATGTATTAGAAATATGGATAAAAGGAAAGAAACGTTTTAAAAGAAAAACAAAAAGGGGGCACCTAGGTGGCTCAGTCAGTTAAGCCTCCAACTCTTGATTTCGGCTCAGGTCATGATCTCACAATCGTGAGATCAAGCCCCACATCAGGCTCTGTGCTCAGCAGAGTCCACTGGAGATTTTCTCTCTCTCCCTCTTCCTCTGCCCGAACCCACCCCCCAATCGCTTGCACTCTCTCTAATAAATAAAATCTTCTAAAATTTTTTAAAAAATAAAAGAAAGCTAAGAAAAATCTCAATTTTTCAGAAGCTAGAATGAGGAAGATTGCTATCAAATTTATATGTAATTTAAGCAGAAATTTTTTCAATATTTAAAAATAGACAACCTACCCAAATGTTTCCAATTTTCCAAAAAGAGACACTTATAACCTCAGGATTGTTCTTTAGAATTTGAACCAATATCCTATTAATATACTTGTTTTTTTTTTTAATTTCCGTGACAAATCATTTTTTTATTACCAGACTATTTCAGCATGTACTGATTATAATGTGTTAGTGTTGTTTTTCTTTGTTTTCATTAAAGGAAGTAAAGACCATTCTTAACACATAAGAAGTAGACAACCAGAGATGCAGAGTACAGAGGGTTGGGGTGGGTGGGGGGCGGGGAGGAGTGCATTCCAGGGAATGGAAAACAATAAAAAGGCAAAAAAGCAACTCATTACCTGCTGAGCTGTAGCATCCTGTTGGACATAAGCTACCTGCCCTGGGTCTGTAAACAGAGTCTAGACAAAAGAAACAACAATAAAAAAAACCTATCAACAAATCTTTAGACAGCTTGCCTACACAGGAAAAATTATCCTGCTGCTAAGCACCAATTCTTGACAGACTTAATTCCCATATAGCTAGTAATAATCCTTCATTAATAAAGAAGATAAAGATAGTAATCTTACTTTTAGCTAAAGCCTTTCATTCAGACGGTTCCAAAGAGATTGTATGTTAACCATTTCAACTGGCTAACATACTTGACAATTTTACTCTTCAGCAAAATCTCTCTTGAGGTTGAATGCCACGGCTAATTAAAAAGGTATGTCACCAAAACATAAGACATGGCATGAACAAGGGTGCGTATGTTCACACATAACACTATGTATCACAGGAGTCGACCCGCGATTAAGTGAAAATGGATGGAGACATACAGACACACAGAAGACTATTATATACACAAGGATATCTTTCAAATACAAATGCACTCTCATTATCAAAAAAGTAGAAGGGAAATAAACTGATTTTAATGTTCCATAGATTCATTCCTGGATAAAGTCAGTAAAATCATAATTTTTAAAAGGTCTCATCATAAACACATAATAATTTGAGTCATGATATAGCAGAACTAACTAGACAAGGAAAATCTTCAAAATTATTTTAGCCAGGGCACTGCAGAAAATCACCAATCCAGAAAAAATACTCTTTCCTCTAATCTGCCCAAGCCTTTAGCAAACCTAGAGGAATAAGAATTATGGTTAAGTTTTGATTCCAGAGGTACACATAAGAGAATTTCAGCCAGCTGTATGATTTCTTAGACTTGCTATTGAAAAATTATCATAAAGTGGTGCCTGGGTGGCTCAGTTGTTAAAGCATCTGCCTTCTGCTCAGGTCATGGTCCCAGCGTCCTGGGATCGAGCCCCACATCGAGCTCCCTGCTTGGCAGGAAGCCTGCTTCTCCCTCTCCCACTCCCTCTGCTTGTGTTCCCTCTCTTGCTATGTCTCTGTCAAACAATAAATAAATCTTTAAAAATAAATAAATAAATAATAATAATAAAAAACAATAAAAATTATCATAAGTCAGAAGAGCATGTGACTCTTGATCTTGGGGTTGTGAGTTTGAGCCCTACGTTGGGTACAGATTACTAAAATAAAATAAATAAACTTAAAAAATTATCATAAGTCAGACATTTAGTAACACAATAATAAACAAAGTTGCCTACAGGACATTCTTTACATAAACTATCTGACCTTATTTTAATATAGTCAGGGGACTAAAACTAAGCAGAGGCCCTGCACCCCTGAAACAAATAATATATGTTAATAAAAATTAAAAATAATAAATAAATAAATAAACTAAAGCAGAGGCATTCTAAAAGTACCATCTGACTACTTGGTGATTTCATCTTTATATAGATTTGAAAGTTATTAATTGGGGGCCCCATTTCTTCTTGGGAGTGATTTGAGGCTCTTGATTAATATTGCATGAGGGCAAATTTTTATTACCAAGATTCCACTACAAAAGTATGGAACTTATTTTTTTTTAATATGTTTAAAAGTGCTCTGTACATTCTAAAGTGCTAACAAACAAACATTTATATATTTGTGTCATGCATTTGGAAACTAACACTTCAAGTCCCTAAGAAAAGAAGAAAGTAGTCCTAATTGCACAGCTTTTACCTTTGCTTCTATTACAGTCCTATGAATCAGTCAATTATTAATAAATAGCAGTTATTAAGCCAGTAGGACTTTTTGCTTACACGTTTCACTGAAATAATTTGTATGTTTTTTCACTGATCCACCTGTGATTAAGCTATACAGAACTAAATGCATTTTTGACTTGGTTCTTGATACACAAGAAAAGTAACAAGTTGATAATCTAGTCAATGGTCACTGGGACAAGAACTCATAGGAGGCTAGTGCTCTAACATCTTATTACATTTAATTTAAATAAATAAGGCATATCTTCCTCTGCCAAGTTGGTTATAAGCCCCTGAAGAGCACAAATCTTATCTGAATCGTATCTTGCATCACCAGCACCTAGCACAGTGACTGGTGGAGAATAAACATAAGTCATTGGTGAGTTAAGCAATTAACAAACAAACTAGAAACAATAACCCTTCACATGCCTGTGCGGCTTCCACAGGATGGATGTACACCAGGGTATGCTCAGGACCGTCCACTGAAGTGTAGGAGGCACCATCTGCCGTGTACACCACCTGCTGGGGCGGACGAACCTGGTCATCGGTGTAGACAATCTGAGCCACAGTTCCGGCGTCAGGAACAAAGTGCACCTGGGGCAGAAAGCAGCAAGGATGTAGCGAGTGTCCTTGTAGAACAAAACCAATCTCACAAAGATACGTGGCTGACCAAGCACAATCCACAGTTGCATTTCTAAAATATCCCCAATGCAAGGAGAATGAAAATTGATACACCCTGGTCATCTACACTGTTAGTGACTTGGAGACAGGATCCAAAGACCTTGTCACTGATTTACTACTTAATATTAGGCAACTGATACAAATTCCTCTTCGCCTCAAATGTCCAGTGCAGACATCTCTTTGGGGGTTCCTGAGGGGGCAGTCAGCTGATCCTGGAAATGTGACTGAAGATTCCTGGTTGACAATATTACCAAAATACAAAATACAAATTATTCTGCAATGTAAAACAATGTCAACTCAAAAGCCAATTGCCCTCAACATGTCATAAATATTCTGCTTTACAACTAATAGTGCCTTTCAGCAGACACATTAAAACAAGGTCACTTTCTTTCCTACGTGTTTTTTTTCACGCTCCAAGGCTGTACTGACGGCATGTCGGTAACCGTATGCTGAGTCAATGAATGTTACAGAACCCTTCCTTGCCAGCAAGCTAAAGACACAGAAAATTCTAATCAAGTACTTTTAAGGGGTTTTGGAAAACTATTTCAGTTGTCACCAGGGTAAATAATTTTCTACCTACCAGGAACTAAAGCAGAAACTGAATGCTATAAAATGCTTTCTGGATAGTCAGCTTCAGAGGTTTGAATTCTTAAAGGCTAGCCTGGCACACAGCCTGATACTTGATATTGAACGTATGGAAGCAGATGGCCAAAGCACACATTTGGGAGAGAAATAATTTACGTGCTGATACTGAAGTTAGGTTGGAATCTTTACTCTTAGGCTATCTTGGCTTCGGACCTAACTCTTTTTTTATTTCAGTTCTCTCCAGCGGAAAGTAGTAGATTCTAAAGATGATATGAGTGAATTTAATCCCCAGAAAGAAACCTGGAGACCAAATGCAATCAAGCAGAAATAAAACAAACGTCCACTTTATACTCAGTGATTAGTCCAACTTCTACACAAATTTGATTTGTCCATGAAGATACAGTTTGTATGTTGCAAGAATTAGACTTTTAACAATTGGCACAGTTTTAAGTGCTGCAAGATAATTTTGTGACTTTAGATTTGTTCATTAATATCAAAACTTGGTCTCCATCACAGTATTTTGCTAAATCAGAGTTCCTGGCTAGGAAAAGAAACAACTGGGAAGAGGGAGAGCAATGAGGGGTGTTGAGCTCTGCTGTTTACTATTTGGTTACCTACAAAATGGTGACCCTGTTTTTTGAATGGACTACATTTTCATTCATAAACAAAATATACCAAAATACATAGCTACATGAAAGTTGTCTTCAAAATGGTTTCTAGAAAATCAGAACAGCATTCTCAGTTATTCTGCTGGAAGCATCACTAGAACATTTTTTATAAGTATTAAGACTCAGACTTTAAAATCATACTAGAAGATTAATTTTATTTACTGTAATATTTGCTATATTACTTAAATTAAATAAATGTGTATATTTAAGTGTTTCAGTGTTAACTTCCTGATTTTGATAATAATACTAAGGTTATGTAAGTTAATGAAAAACTAAATTAAAATTGCATATTTATTACAATGCTTAAAAATTAAGTTTTACACTTTGGCCAGACATGGCTCCATATGACTGCTGACTATTCCCAAAATTCAAATCTACACCAAAAAAGCAGACATTTGCCTTGGCTAAGAATAGTCAAAAGAACATGCAGCTGGTTATGATCGCAGTCCAAAAGGCAGTGATCACCCATCACAGCAGCATCTGGATAAGTGACTAGCCTCCCAAGTGGCTGACTCAATGGGACAACTAGACCTTTACATTCTGAATTTGAAAGAAAAGAAAAGGCCACCCTATAGACGTACTTTGTACTTCATTACACACGAAGAATCAAAACCCTACACCAGGTAACATGAAAGAAACACTCCAGTTGGAGGCTTTCAGCACCGAGCACATAAAATAAAACGGGGCAGTGAAGCAAATTATGACGGCAAGTTGCGAAAATGGCAGAGAAGCCTGTGGGTGGTCGCTGAGCCCTTCTAAATCATAGTGACCCATACTCAAAGCGCCAAAACCCCCCTATTCCTCCCGTGCACATCTTGCAGGTCTGCTCCCCACCCCCACCCCCCCAGCTACTCACTACTACAGAGAGTCTGCTATTTCTTTAGCAGTCAGCAAACTACCCAACTGAAAAACCGCTACCAACACCAAGCTGGAAAGACCACTCTTCACCTGTGCAGCATTCTCTTCGTGCTCTGCAGATGTGGGCCACACGTGTGAGCTTTCATCTTTGGAATCCATCCTTCCCCCTGCTGGACAGCTCCACGTCTGGGGCACCTAGAGCCGCACGCGGTGGAGGACAGTCATCTGTCTACCACGTGCGTGTTCATGAAGGACAGAAAGACCTCTCTGCAACGTGCCTGAAAAAAAGAGAGAAAGGGAACCAAGTTCTTTATTTTTATTTATTTTTTTTTAAAGATTTTATTTATTTATTTGAGAGAGAGAATGAGAGAGAGAGCAGGAGAGGGAGGAGGGTCAGAGGGAGAAGCAGACTCCCTGCCGAGCAGGGAGCCTGATGCGGGACTCGATCCCGGGACTCCAGGATCATGACCTGAGCCGAAGGCAGTTGCTTAACCAACTGAGCCACCCAGGTGCCCCCAAGTTCTTTAAATAGATGAATACATTTTAATAAATTACAGTTGCAACCACAAAGAGAAAAAAAAAAAGCATTGTAAAAGATAACACACCTGGACAAAAAGGTGAAAATGGAGAAATGATTTGTAATGATCATACAATGTATTGCATGCTTGCTATGTTCTAGACACTCATCAGGTAGGTGTAACCCTCACTAAAAATACTGAAGGTCTGGGGCGCCTGGCTGGCTCAGTCCGTAGAGCATGTGACTCTTGATCTCAGGGTCATGAGTTCGAGACCCATGGTGGGGGTAGAGTTTACTTAAAAAGTAAATAAATGAGTGAATAAATACTGAAGGTCAACAACATGGAATAAAATAGAAAAAAAAAAAAGTGCTGCAGGTATATCTCTGAGTTCTGCTGATGAGGAGAATGAGGTTCCTGGATGGTAAAGGCAGCTAAGTGATGGGTTCACACCCAAGCCTGACTGCGGCACAGCCCTGCTCAGCTATCCTCTGCACACTTGCTTAGATGCTGACTTCCTATACCACTTACTCGAAATGAACAGCAGAATAAAAGTCACAAAACAAGCAGAAAATGGCAGGCAGAGGAGACTGAATTTTCTGGGCCACAATCTGGTGAATACAAATGTAGACTCTGTTTCCCATTTGTTAATGCAGGATCAATTAATGAACACATCACAAGCCTTAATAAACATCAACCTGCACTAAATCTACTCTGGAAACCTTATTCTTTTCCAAAATAGGTGTTTTAAGGAAATTAATCTTCCCTTTTGATGATGATAAAACATGGACATGTTAAGAATCATGTGAGGTTTGCTGTTTAATGGATTTGCTGTTTTGCAGCCACACGCGACATGCCTCCTCCCGCCATCCCATTAAAGCAGCGCGCATACACAGGGAAGGGAAAACTGCTCAGGACACCACTACCCAAAGGTCAGGAAGACCACTGGCCCAGATCCAGTCAGAATTTCCCCGTTATTAATGGAAATAAGCCAAGAAGCACATTCTTAGGCTGCACAAGCTCCAAGCTCTAAACCAGAATAAGACTCAAAGAAGAAAGAAAGAAAGAAAAGACTGGAGGGGCGCCTGGGTGATGCAGGCGGTTAAGCGACCGACTCTCGGTTTCGGCTCAGGTCGTGATCTCAGGGCTGTGGGATCAAGCCCCACGGGCTTGGTGCTCTCCCCTCTCCCTCTGCCCCCCCACCTCTAAAATAAATAAATAAAATCTTTAATGAAAAAAAGACTGGAATATTCAATGTCTGGGCCTTACTCTGGAATACAGGAACTGCCACATCATGACTGCCTGAGACTCTCCTGAGGAGCCTGTTCCTGCTTCACCTCAGCATTGTCATCCTTGCCCCCACCCAAAACCGGCGCCCCACACATACATGTTCACCCTGCATACACCCAACTCTTCTCCTCTCCATCAGAGGGTGCTGGAAACAAAGCCCACGTGTACCAACAGGTGAATGTATAAACAAAGAGTTATGGGGGAACTTTCTGGATAAATGGTAATGTTTTATACCTTGTATCTAGACTAGGGTTGTGCTTACCTGGGGAATACATGTATCAAAAGTCATCAACCTATTCAATTAAAATATGTGTAAATTAGGGGTGCCTGGGGGGCTCAGTCTGTTGAACACTGGGCTCTTGATTTCAGCTTGGGCTGTGATCTCAGGGTCCTGGGATGCAGCCCCCGGTCAGGAATCCCTGCTCATTGGGGAGTGCTTGAGATTCTCTCTCTCTCCCTCTCCTTCTGCCCCTCCCCTCACTTGCGTGCTCACATGCATGCGCTCTCTAAAATAAATAATCTTTTTAAAATTAATTAATTAATTATGTGTAAATTATACCCTAATGTAGTTGGTTATTTTTTTAAAAGCATACCTTCCTTACATAAGAGTGCTATTTAAGCATGTATAAAAAGATATTCAGGGTGAGCTGTACAGTATGTGAATTATACGTCAACAAAGCTATTATTTTTTTTAGAGGAACAAATATATTAAGAAATCTAAGAATAAATGTCACCAAAAATATTAAGACCTACATGAAGAAAACTACAAAATTGTACACGAGGACATAAATGGCTCAATATTATGAAATCACAAAATGCTCCATATAGGAAGCAGGGTTTTTTAAAAATTTTTTATTGTTATGTTAATCACCATACATTACATCATTATTTTTTGATGTAGTGTTCCATGATTCATTGTTTGTGCATAACACCCAGTGCTCCATGCAGAACGTGCCCTCTTTAATACCCATCACCAGGCTAACCCATCCTCCCATCCCCCTCCCCTCTACAACCCTCAGTTTGTTTTTCAGAGTCCATCGTCTCTCATGGTTCATATCCCCCTCCGATTTCCCCCCCTTCATTCTTCCCCTCCTGCTACCTTCTTCTTTTTTTTTTTTTCTTGACATATATTGCATTATTTGTTTCAGAGGTACAGATCTGTGATTCAACAGTCTTGCACAATTCACAGTGCTCACCACAGCACATACCCTCCCCAATGTCTATCACCCAGCCACCCCATCCCTCCCACCCCCCACCACTCCAGCAACCCTCAGTTTGTTTCCTGAGATTAAGAATTCCTCATATCAGTGAGGTCATATGATACATGTCTTTCTCTGATTGACTTATTTCGCTCAGCATCATACCCTCCAGTTCCATCCATGTCGTTGCAAATGGCAAGATCTCATTCCTTTTGATGGCTGCATAATATTCCAGTGTGTATATATACCACCTCTTCTTTATCCATTCATCTGTCGATGGACATCTTGGCTCTTTCCACAGTTTGGCTATTGTGGACATTGTTGCTATGAACATCGGGGTGCACGTAACCCTTCGGATCCCTACATTTGTATCTTTGGGGTAAATACCCAGTAGTGCAATTGCTGGATTGTATGGTAGCTCTATTTTCAACTTTTTGAGGAACCTCCATACTGTTTTCCAGAGTGGCTGCACCAGCTTGCATTCCCACCAACAGTGTAGGAGGGTTCCCCTTTCTCCGCATCCCCACCAACATCTGTCGTTTCCTGACTTGTTAATTTTAGCCATTCTGACTGGTGTGAGGTGGTATCTCATTGAGGTTTTGATTTGGATTTCCCTGATGCCGAGCTATGTTGAGCACTTTTTCATGTGTCTGTTGGCCATTTGGATGTCTTCTTTGGAAAAATGTCTGTTCATATCTTCTGCCCATTTCTTGATTGGATTCTTTGTTCTTTGGGTGTTGAGTTTGATGAGTTCTTTATAGATTTTGGATACTAGCCCTTTATCTGATATGTCATTTGCTAATATCTTCTCCCATTCTGTCGGTTGTCTTTTGGTTTGGTTGACTGTTTCTTTTGCTGTGCAAAAGCTCTTTATCTTGATGAAGTCCCAATAGTTCACTTTTGCCCTTGAGGAAGCAGGTTTTTTTTTTTTTTAATAGTTTGACAGAATAGCTACAAAAGGGTAGAAAGAATACATGTATTTCTTCAGATTTACCAAATGTTAGCATTCTATGTGTTTATTATTCTCTTTCTCTCTTTTGATATTTGAGAGTAAGTTGCACACACATGCCACTTTATTACTGAATTCTTACATACCTATTTCCTAAAAACAGGACTTTTTTCTCACGGTACTACTACCAAAACCAGAAAGTTACAATCAAACTATTACCTAATTTATAGACCTTATTTATATTTTGCCAATTGTCTAATTAATATCCTTAAACAACTTTTTTTCTAGCCCTGGATCCAATCTGGCATTTTATACAATGCGTCCAGTTGTCGTGTCCCTCCATCCCCTCTGATCTGGAACAGTCTCCTGGTCTTTCTTAGTCATCCATGATGTTGACATTTTTTAAATACATAGGCCATTTATTTTTCAGACTGTTCCTCGATTTGAATTTGTCTGATATTTTTTCATGGTTAGATTCAGGATATGTATTTTTAGAAGGAATACCACAAAAGAGATGTTGTCTCCTTCCTATAGAGGAATTTGAGATTGTTTTTTCAACTTGGTTCACTGATTGCATAAATACTTAAGTGCATACTATGCCAGGCACTGGGATGGGACAAAGACCAAGGCAGGCTTATCCCACACACTTATGAAACATACACAGCTCCGAGTGCCATTCTGTATTTGTTTTCATTTCTAGGAAGGTGCTTATTATTTCAAATTCAAATTCAAAAGGCATAAAAAAGTATGGGCAATCTCCCTACCTGGAATTCCTTAACCACCCTTCAGAAGCAACCTATATTATCAATTTCTTGTCTACCCTTCCAGAGATATGCTAAGCATATACATGCAAAAATACAGGAGCATGTACCTGGCTCAATTGGTAGAGCACATGACTCTTGATCCCTGGGTCATGAGTTCAAACCCCACACTGGGCGCAGAACTTGCATGCATGCTTGCATGCATTTAATAAATACTCTGTCTCTCCCACCGCAAATGGCAGCACACTATTGATTCTATACAAAGTAATATCTCTTCTGAGCCATGTTTATTCTACAAAACACCATACCTTCTACACTGTTCCATATCTATATATCATTTCCTCATTCTTTATCACAGCTGCATCATTTCATTGTATAAATAGATCCTAATTTATTTAATCTCCTGTGGATAAACATTTAGGTTATTTCTAGTCTTTTACTATTACAAGCAACATTGTGATGAATAACTTGGAGGCTGTTTTACATTTGTTAGTATCTTGAATTATTTTGAAGTCTCTAAGGAAGATGGTCAATCACTTACAGCTGCTGTCTGACTAGTAAGTCGTTATTAGTTCTCAAACTCCAACAGTGGCACCCACCTCCCTGTGCCTGGTGCATGAGGGCACAGGGGACACACAGGGAGAAGTGCTCTGACCTGAAGAGAGGCAGCAGTCAGTCCAAAGCACAGTGTTTAAGAGCTTGGGCTCTGGGGGCATCTGGGTGGCTCAGATGATTAAGCGTCTGCCTTCGGCTCAGGTCATGATCCCCAGGTCCTGGGATCGAGCCCCACATCAGGCTCCCAGCACAGTGGGGAGTCTGCTTCTCCCTCACCCTCTGCCTCTCCCCCTGCTTGTGCTCTCTCTGTCTCTCTCTCTCTCAAGTGAATAAATACAATCTTTAAAAAAAAAAACACAAGAGCCTCGGCTCTGGACCTGGATTTGGGTAGCAATTCTGAAATGTAACTGACCTGGCACAAAACACATGTTCTCTAAATTCCTTCCCTAGAAAATGGGGATCATACGCTTATTGAGAGAATGACATGAAATAATTCTTAGTACAATGCCTGTTATATAACAAACACTCACATATTAGCTTTTTAAAAAAGGTATTCAATCACATTGCATTTTTCTGTCAGATTGGCTCTCCATCTCAACTATAAGTTCCTACAGGCCAAGGAATGTGTGTGTTCACAAGAGTAACTCTAGATCTGGCATATGGCAGGTATTCGATAATTTGTATGGAGTGTTTAAAAAGCTATCACAGGGGTGCCTGGGTAGTTCAGTCAGTTAAGGGTCTGTCTTCGGCTCAGGTCATGATCCCAGGGTCCTGGGATTGAGATCTGCATCAGGCTCCCTGATCCACAGGGAGTCGGCTTCTCCCTCTGCCCCTCCTCCCACTCATTCTCTCAAACTCTCTCTCTCTCTCTCTCTCAAATAAATAAATAAAATCTTATTTTAAAAAAAGCTATCACAGTATGCCATGGGAAAAAAGGATACCTAATCCCAAGTGGATGCTCAGGGATGACCTCCAAGAAGAGGACACCTGAAGGAAGGTAGGAGCAAGTAAGCAGAAACAGGAAGGAAAGGGACATTTACCCCCGACTGAAATACCCTGTTCCTTATCTTTCCCAAATAAGGAAGTAGACATTACATCTGGCATAAAATACCAGTAAACTACTTAGGACAAGAATAAAGAGAAGAAAAAAGGAAATAACTACTTAGCAGTTGTGGAGCAAAACAACACAACAGTTAATCTACACATAGGAAAGTTTGCAAGTAACATTTAGCAATAAGGATGTGAAATACTGCCTAGTCACAGTTCTCAATAGTTTTAGAATACCATTAGCAAATAAAGAAACCTAAGATGTGAAAACTCTTTAATTCAGAAAGTGTCTGGAATCCAAAGCCGTGCTAAAGAATATCCACTTGGTAGTTCTTGTTCTTTAAGATATAGTTTTAAAACCTATTGAGTTTCTCTCTCTATGAAACTACTTGATGTCCCCAGTGTGACATTCTGCAATTATTTATTATTTAATAAATTGCTCAAGAAAACTCAAGTCTAAGGACCACCTGGCTGGTTCAGTCAGTAGAGAATGCGACTCTTGATCTCAGGGTGTGGGTTCAGACCCCACAATGGGTATAGAAATTACTTAAAAATAAAATCTTAAAGGGCGCCTGGGTGGCTCAGATGGTTAAGCGTCTGCCTTCGGCTCAGGTCATGATCTCAGGGTCCTGGGATCGAGTCCCGCATCGGGCTCGCTGCTCCTTCGGAGCCTGCTTCTCCCTCTGCCTCTCTCTCTCTCTGTCTCTAATGAATAAGTAAATAAAATCTTAAAAAAAAAAAATCTTAAAAAAAAAATACTGGGGTGCCTGGGTGGCACAGCAGGTTAAGACTCTGACTCTTGGGGCGCCTGGGTGGCTCAGTCGTTAAGCGTCTGCCTTCGGCTTGGGTCATGATCCCAGGGTCCTGGGATCGAGCCCCGCATCTGGCTCCCTGCTCTGCGGGAAGTCTGCCTCTCCCTCTCCCGCTCCCCCTGCTTGTGTTCCCTCTCTCGCTGTGTCTCTCTCTGCCACATAAATAAATAAAATCTTTAAAAAAAAAAAAAAAAGACTGATTCTTGGTTTCAGCTCAGGACGTGATCTCAGGATCATGAGATGGAGCCCCACATCAGGCTCTGCACTTGTCGGAGATTTTGCTCTCTCCCTCTCCCTCTACCCCCATTCCCACTTGTTCTCTCTCTCTAAAATAAATAAATCTTTAGGGGGCGCCTGGGTGGCTCAGTCGGTTAAGCAACTGCCTTCAGCTCAGGTCATGATCCTGGAGTCCTGGGATCGAGTCCCACATCGGGCTCCCTGCTCAGCAGGGAGTCTGCTTCTCCCTCTGACCCTTCCCCCTCTCATGTGCACTCTCTCATTCTCGCTCTCTCAAATAAATAAAATCTTTAAAAAAATAAAATAAAATAAAATAAATAAATCTTGAAAAAAATTAAAAAACTAAATTCTAGACATGACTCCACTACTAAATAAGTCACTTTTTAAAAAGATTTTCATTTATTTATTTTGAGAGAGAGAGGAAGCACAAGCGGGAGAGATAGAGGAAGAGGGAAAGAGAATCCCAAGAAGACTCCACGCTGAGCTCTATCTCACAACCCTGAGATCACAACCTGAGCCGAAACCAAGAGTCGGATGCTTAACCAACTGTGCCACCCAGGCACTCCTAAATAAGTCACTTTATATCCTCTAGCATCAGTGTCCCCATTGTAAAATAAGAATGTAGAGTGGTGGGTGCCTGGGTGGCTCAGTCAGTTAAGCTTCCGTCTCTTGGTTTCGGCTCAGGTTGTGATCTTAGGGTTGTGAGATCGAGCCCCTCGTCCAGCTCTTATGGAGCCTGCTTGGGATTCTCTCCCTCCTTTCTCTCCCTCCCCACTCTGTCCCTCTCTGTGCTCTCACTCTCTCTCTCAAATAAATAAATCTTAAAAAAAAAAAAAAAGAGGGTAAAGTGGTTTCTAAAGTTTAGTCCTGCCTTCAGCTTAGAGGGGAAGCAGGAGAGAGCAGAAAAAAATCTGCAGAATCTCAGTTAAACATCCTTGCTCCCAGACTGGCTCAACTGCTCACTAGTATATAACTTTGGCCAAACCACTTATTCTCTGAGTCTCCAATATCATCATGTGGAAAATGGAGACAATAATTACCTCCTAGAGTTACTGTGAGGGTTACATGATATATGGAAAAATTCTAGGCACAAGATCTAGCACAAAGTAGTGGTCAAATATGTCAACTTTTATATTTTACAGATGAGCTATCAGAGCGTCAGAATTTTCAAAACATTTCATATTTTTTAAAACCTAGCAACTGGGGTGCCTGGGTGGCTCAGTTGGTTAAGCGACTGCCTTCGGTTCTGGTCATGATCCCGGAGTCCTGGGATCGAGTCCCACGTTGGGCTCCCGGCTCAGCGGAGAGCCTGCTTCTCCCTCTGACCCTATCCCCTCTCGTGCTGTTTCTCTCTCTCTCTCAAGTAAATAAATAAATAAAATCTTTAAAAAAAATAAAATAAAATAAAACCTAGCTATTGATCAAATATAAATTCCCTGTACACAAACTTTCTTTATATTAAGGCTTATCAGATTGGCTTCCTTTTTAATTTATTTTTAACTGCACAACTCATAGATTCCTGCTGATCTTGATTTACATAAGATGGGAGGAAGAGTCCAGGAACTACCTTAATGCTGTCTAACAGGCTGGTGCTGACAGGCTCTCTAGGGATAGATGTCCTTCCACTCCTCACTGTTTTGCCTTTTTAAAACCTGAAAGAACTGGTGAACGACAAACTACACCTTGTCTAGAAAATGGTCACCCATCTTCCCTGCTTTTACCCCTTGTGCAAAATGTTACAGACTTCATTTCTAGGAAAAGAAGGACATGATTGCATATCTATCTTCTCTTTAAGGGCTTTATTCAACAAATTTTTTTTTTTTAAGATTTTATTTATTTATTTGAGAGAGAGAGCACATGAGAGGGGGGAGGGTCAGAGGGAGAAGCAGACTCCCCGCCGAGCAGGGAGCCCGATGCAGGACTCGATCCAGGGACTCCAGGATCATGACCTAAGCCGAAGGCAGCCGCCCAACCAACTGAGCCACCCAGGCGCCCTCAACAAATATTTATTAAGTACTTAGTATATGCCAGGTACTGTTCCAGGTCCTTAAAAAACATCAGTGTATCAAAAACAAACAAACAAACAAAAAGATCCTTGCTTCCTTGAAGCTTCTAGTCTATTTTTTTCTTGAATAATGTAATAGAGTTGTAAGTATGAGTTTTAGAATCAGACAAATCTGGGTTCTACTCTCTCAAACCTACCATGTGCTTAGTAGCTATGATGTTAGTAAGCCACACGACCCCCAGTTTCCTTGTCTGAAAATCCAAATTATCTGCCCAGCATGGATGTTGTTGGAATTAACAATCTGTATTTTGTCAAGCCTATAATGCATTTTTCCCCCCCACATTTTAACATTTCTGAACTAAGGATCTATTTTACAACTGTGGTGTCCTGTGGTCGCTATCTTCAAGGTGTCACAGGACGTGGATGCCACTACCTGCTGGTGTGTGACCTTGCTCACAGCCATTTCGTAGTTCTGTCCTCGCTTCACTGAGTCGTGTGTTGTCAACACTGGACACCCTGAGTCTAACTGCCTTTTTTTTTTTAAAGATTTTATTTATTTATTTGACAGAGACAGAGATAGCGAGAGCAGGAACACAAGCAGCGGGAGTGGGAGAGGGAGAGCAGGCTTCCCGCGGAGAAGGGAGCCCGATGCGAGACTCGATCCCAGGACCCTGGGACCATGACCTGAGCCGAAGGCAGACGCTTAACGACTGAGCCACCCAGGCGCCCTCTAACTGCCATTTTAAATGTCTTCAAAGAGATCACGCTATAATTTGGCCTTAAAACTGAAAGGCATGGGAACAGCAGTTGAGCATAAATCTGATTAGGGAAGCAAATATCCATCACTGGGAAAATAACCTTAACAACCAAAGGCCTATAGGACCTGGATATGGAAGACAGTGATAGGGATGAAGCTGAAATATATACTGTCATTACTGAGATGTGTGGAAAGACTAGCCTGCCACAGGTCGAGTGAAAAAACACCAGGATCTAAACTCCCAGGGGCGCCTGGGTGGCTCAGTCATTAAGCGTCTGCCTTCAGCTCAGGTCATGATCCCAGGGTCCTGGGATCGAGCCCCGCATCGGGCTCCCTGCTCTGCAGGAAGCCTGCTTCTCCCTCTCCCACTCCCCCTGCTTGTGTTCCCTCTCTCACTGTATCTCTCTCTGTCAAATAAATAAAATATTAAAAAAAAAAAAGAAAAGAAAAGAAAAAGAAAAACCTCCCAGAATAGGTACTAGCGCTTGGAGGAGATTCCTAGAGACAGCAGTATGACCTCTTTTAAGAGACACTGCATCACCAACACTCTTTTTTTTTTTTTTTTAAGATTTCAATTATTTATTTGAGACAGAGAGAGAGAGCACAAGCGGTGGGGAGGGGTAAAGGCAGAGGGAAAGGCAGACTTCCTGCTGAGCGAGGAGCCCAACGTGGGGCTTGATGCCAAGACCCTGAGATCATGACCTAGGCCAAAGACCAACTGAGCCACCCAGGTGCCCCAAGAAACACTGCGTTACCAACACTCCTGATGGCACAGAGATATGTCAATGACTCTGAGTCAAAAGTGATTCTGAAGAGTCAGACTCTGAAAGTGATAAAATTGGGGGAATACCTTAATTGATTTCTTTCACTTACATTTTCCCTTTTATGTGTGCATAGAGTGATGTGATAAAAATCTATGTCTAAATAAATCTAAAAGAGCTCTTTCAATAAGTATATAATAAAAATTCTAAGTGGCAAAAGCACTTGTATCAGAGTTTAACTGGCAAGGCCTTTTCTTTTGTAACAATACATAAAGCAATTATGTATCTTACCGCTGACATCTCAGAGTCAATAAAACATGGTAACACTTGGGATCACATTGGCATAATGATGAACATTCAAGAAATGGTAGCAATTTTTTTCAGGCTTTGTGAACATCAGATACATAAAAAGGTGAGTAAAAACCCTGCTCCTGCAGCACTCAAGTCTGACTGGGGAGATGGACAGCCCACTTCCCAGGTCACTCCAGGTGACACTCGCATGAGAAGAGTGACAGAGCTGGAGAGGAAGGGGAAGGAAGAAGGAAAGATAAATGCCGGCTCTCCCAGCCAGTTCACTAATAAGGTTGGCTCTACATAGGACAAGGAAGTACCCTAGTGCCCCCAGCCTCCCCAAATGCCTGCCCTCCTCCTACTTCCTACAGTTCCCATCCCGCCACCTGTCCCTGAGCCATAACCCTCATCATCCACCAGCCTGGTTCCTGGCCTATAGCACTGAATGAAGCCACTCCTCTGAAACCACCAAGGATGTGAAAAGCTCTCACTTCATCACCTGCACGTAGAGGTGGAAGACAAGGCCCAGATCTGCCTTAAACGGCAGATGCGTACCCGAGATAACAGGTTTAGCTATAAATACAGTTTCACTTTAAAATGCTGTTATAGGGCGCAGGTGAGGGAGGAGGCGGCGAGGGACGGGGGTCACCTCCTGCCGCCCTCGCCCGGGCGAGCAGCTTTCCGCAGGAACTTTCCGACCCAAGTTGTTCTATTTACCAACAAACCCACCGGGGAGCGTTTCTATTTGCTGCCGTGGTGCCTCTCTCTCAGTCGTCACCGCGTGCCGGGGTGGGGGGAGAGCGCGTTTGGGAGGGCCGGAGGGCCACGGGAGGACTGGGGAGGCATCTTGCTGCTTTCTGGGAAGCCAGTGCGTGCGGCGAGCACCCCCAACCCCCCGCAATCGAGCCGTGGCCCGCACGTTAAGGGGAACCAGCCCCGACGACACCCGAAAAAACCACCATGGGGAAGTTTCGGGGCTCCCCGTTGTCCTACAAAGGGAACTGAGGACTGTAGCTGAATTACTATTGCCCAGAAGAAAAGATGTTTGGTTTTCACAAGCCAAAAATGTACCGAAGTATAGAGGGGCTGCTGTATTTGCAGAGCGAAGTCCTCCAGTTCTCGATTCACTGACAGTAAACGCTTGAAAAGGACTTCCAGAGCTGTTTTGGGTTGCATGAGACCCGTTCTGGAATCATCTGTAACGCCTGTGTCCTGCTTGTGAAAAGACTGAAGAAATTGCCAGCAGGATCAAAAAAAAATTGGAATCATGTGGTAGATGCAAGGGCAGGACCCAGTCTGAAGACTACATTGAAACCAAAGAAAGTGAAAACTCTCTGGAAACAGGATAAAAAGCAACCAGATCAGTAAACTACAGAAGGAATTTAAACGTCACAATTCTGATGCTCACAGTACCACCTCAAGTGCCTCCCCAGCTCGATCTCCTTGTTACAGTAACCAGTCAGATGATGGTTCAGATACAGAGATGGCCTCTGGCTCTAACAGAACGCCAGTTTTTTCCTTTTTAGATCTTACATACTGGAAAAGACAGAAAATATGTTGCGGGATTATCTATAAAGGCCGTTTTGGGGACGTCCTCATTGACACGCGTCTCTTCAAGCCTTGCTGCAGCAATAAGAAAACAGCTGCTGAGAAGCCAGAGGAGCAAGGCCCAGAGCCTCTGCCCATCTCCACTCAGGAGTGGTGACTGAGGTTTAGGGAGAAGGGGAAGAAAAACGATTTAAATTTTGCAAAGAAAACAAAGCAACAAAACCCTTTTATTTTTAACTCTGATACCTGCTATTCTGCCAAAAGACAATTTCTAGAATAGTTTTGAATGGGTGGTTATTTCTCCTCCAGTTCCACAAACTCTGAAGCCAGTGTCTAGCTTACTAAAAGAAAAAAAGAAGTATACATAATATTTAAGATACTGAGTATTTCATAGGAAAGCTGAATGCTGCTGTAAAGTGCTCTTTAAGGCTTTTTTTTTTTTTAATCCCCTTCTAATGAATGAAACTAGGGGAATTTCAGGGGACAGAGATGGGATTTGTTGTATGATAAATGTATGTAGTTTTAGTCTTTCTATATTGAGAAGCAGTGGTTGGGGCATTTTTTAAAGATGGCTGGCTATACTTGTTTTCCTTCATGATAATAAATTTGTCATAACTCAGTAACATGGACTTGCCCCTAGAGGTAGTTGTTAATAATTTTGCAATAATAAGGTCTTGCCAAGGTTCTGATGATTCAAACCTGTACTACTGAATATGAAGCAGGACAGACTAAGCTGTCTGGTGCAAATACCTTGAAGGAGTAATTTCTAAATACACAGAGAGGTAACTTGACTGACTGTATATGTCGCATCCTGTGTCACCTCCCTCCATATTGATATTTGATAAAGATTCTAATCTATATTGAAACTTCTAAAGCAGAATCAAAGCTCCTCTGGGGAAATGTCAGATTTTAGGATGAGCAATCCTAAATGAATAGTACCAAAGCATTACCACATGGTAGAGATCACATTCTATTAAGAAGGTTAAATTATCGGGCGCCTGGGTGGCTCAGTCGTTAAGCGTCTGCCTTCGGCTCAGGTCATGATCCCAGGGTCCTGGGATCAAGTCCCACATCGGGTTCCCTCCTCGGCGGGAAGCCTGCTCTCCCTCTCCCACTCCCGCTGCTTGTGTTCCTGCTCTCGCTATCTCTGTCTCTGTCAAATAAATAAATGAAATCTTTAAAAAAATAAAAAAAAGAAGGTTAAATTATCTGAAAAAATGTGCAAGTCTTCAGGATGGCATACACAAATAAACAAAGGTTAATGCTTCTTGGGGCACATTTCTTAGAGGGCTTGCCTAGTGTGTAAATAACTGACTTTTGTTTGTGTTACATGACTGGTGACTTCATTGAAAATCTGCACAATTCAGTTTTAGCTCTGGATTACTTCAGTTGACCTTTGTGAAGGTTTTATCTGTGTAGAGTGGTTGTTTGACTTGTTTTAATCTATTAGGTTTTGGGTTTCTTTTCACTCTATTAAAGTAAAATTCTACTAAAAGAAGAGAGGTGTGTGTTAATGCTGAGTGGGTTGGTTTAGGTTTGGCTTCTTATGGTCAGGCTTTGTGAACCTTGAGATATTAGATGATAAATCCTGAACACAGAGCTCTTCAGTTCTAAAATCTTCATTTGAAAGCCTTTTACTTGAACCCAAACCAAAGTACTCTCATTGCCTCTTTTCTAAACATTCAGGAAGAACATATCACCAGTTCAGACTTTTCATAATAAGGGAGGATCATTTGCCTACCTTACAGTAACATGACTCAGTGCTTATTTTTAAAACTGGATTTTTAAAATTGGATAGTATAAATAACAAGGAGTGAGCCACTTTCTATGGGCACCCTATAGTTTTATAGTTCTTAATCTAAACTTAAAATTTTATATTTCTTATGGCACAAACTACAAGCCACCATATGCACAGACTACGCAGTGAGTTGGGTTGGCTCTCCCACAGCCTTTGAGGTGTATTCCAAGAGTCCCAGCCATTACCATCTTCCTCCCGTTATTTTGAAATGGTTTTTTGGTTTTTTTTTTTTTTGTACATTTTGGCTACAGTATTGGTGGTAGAATATACTATAATATGGATCATCTCTACTTCTGTATTTATTTATTTATTACTAGACCTCAACCACAGTCTTCTTCTTCCCCTTCCACCTCTTTGCCTGTAGGATGTACTGTATGTAGTCATGCACTTTGTATTAATATATTAGAAATCTACAAATCTGTTTTGTACTTTTTATACTGTTGGATACTTATAATCAAAACTTTTACTTAGGGTATTGAATAAATTTAGTCTTACTAGAAAATAAAAAAAAAATAGGGCGCCTGGGTGGCTCAGTTGGTTAAGCGACTGCCTTCGGCTCAGGTCATGATCCTGGAGTCCCGGGATCGAGTCCCGCATCGGGCTCCCTGCTCGGCAGGGAGTCTGCTTCTCCCTCTGGCCCTCCTCCCTCTCATGCTCTCTGTCGCTCATTCTCTCTGTCTCAAATAAATAAATAAAATCTTTAAAAAAAAAAATAAAAATAAAAAAATAAAAATAAAAATAAATAAAATGCTGTTATAGGGGCACCTGGGTGGCTCAGCTGGTTAAGTGTCTGCCTTTGGCTCAGGTCATGATCCCAGGAGCCCCATGTCTGGCTCCCCACTCAGCGAGAGAGTCTGCTTCTCCATTTCCCTCTGCCCCTCACCCCACTCGTGCTCTCTCTCTCTCAAATAAATAAAATCTTAAAAAAAAAAAAGATTATAGGGAATCCAATTCTATGACATGGAATAACAGAATTTCTGAACAAGAAGAGAAATTCCAGGCCCATGGTTCTCAAATACGTGTGGAAGACAGCCCCGGAAATCAACGTTCTTTGCTGAGTACCATTAAATATTAATATATTTGTTAATATCACAGAATAACGATAGCTGATATTTGTAAAGTACTTACTACCTGCTAGGCATGTTCTAAGTACTTCAACATGCACTGATTCATTTCATCCTCACAACAACCTATGAAGTAGGGACATTATTACCTCCACTGTACAGGTGAGGGCTGAGAAAGAGAGAGGTTAGATGACTTGTCCGGGGAACTGAGCTAGTAAGAGCCGGTAAGTAAGGAGCACAGCTGCAATCCGAGCCTGAGCAATCTGGCTGCTGAGTCCACTTATCCGGCCACCATTCCACACTGCTTCTCGTCCTGTAAACTAAGAACGCTTCCCCTGTGTTACGATTCCAGCACAAACAACTCCATTATATGAGCTATATAAAAATCACATCCAACCTCACTTTATAATTTTTTCAAAAACTATCAAACTAAGCAGGACTAGATATTCCCAAGTTTTCCAACTTTTTCTTTTCTTTTTTTTTTTTTGGCCACTGTTCCGTCGCCGCCTCCTAGCGCTGGCTAAGATGATTGGCAGCAATAGCAACAAAGGGTTAATAAAATTTCAGGTGGTAAAAACTCAAAAGTAAGAAAATTCTTTTTGTTTTTTAAAGATTTTATTTATTTATTTGACAGAGAGAGACACAGCGAGAGAGGGAACACAGGTAGGGGGAGTGGGAGAGGGAGAAGCAGGCTTCCCGTGGAGCAGGGAGCCCAATGCAGGGCTCCATCCCAGGACCCTGGGATCATGACCCGAGCTGAAGACAGACGCTTAACGACTGAGCCACCCAGGCGCCTCCCAAAAGTAAGAAAATTCTATCCTTTATTTTTATTTAAATGAAAGGACACCTTGGTGCAGTTGTAGAACACTATTTTTTTGGGGGGAAGGACAGTTTGAGAACCACTCATCTGGAGCAACTTCTATTTTATATAGGACAAACTCACAAACCAGAGAGATAAAGCAAATCACTTCAAGTCACACAGCAGATAAAGACAGCACAAAAGTCAGAGCCTGAGACTTT
This sequence comes from Neomonachus schauinslandi, assembly GCF_002201575.2. Classification (NCBI taxonomy): domain Eukaryota; kingdom Metazoa; phylum Chordata; class Mammalia; order Carnivora; family Phocidae; genus Neomonachus; species Neomonachus schauinslandi. The sequence continues at coordinate 85,822,445 of NC_058413.1, read as the reverse complement.
TCAGTGCTCTCACCCCTCCACCACACTGGGCTGACAGTGGAAAGGATTTAGATGATGCTTTAAGCAGAGATTTCTTACATTGCCTAAACCTGTTTGTCTTAGCTCTCCTTTTTGTCTTTAAGCTTATTGTCCTTGACTTCCCAGCTAAACCATCCCAGTAAAGATGAGTACAAGACAGAAAGCAATTTAGGCATGGATTACACTCCAAACACTAAGAATTTAAATTGGTGGATAATGCTTTGTGTATTTCCTTTAAAGTTATGTTACACACTATATTTTGATTCCCTGGATAATAAAAAAATTTATTTACTAATAATTTAATCGAAATAAAATAAATTTAGCTGAAATAAAAACTTAAGGAACCATCTGTTACAATGTCAGAGGTCAGTGATTAAACAAAGCTAGAAAACAAAACTAAATGTATTAAGGAAAATCGGTTACCTTTTTATATAATAACTTCATCAAACTGCTTTCAGTTCTATATAAACTATATAATTCAATTCTACATATCATTTCAGTTCTGAATCTATAATTAAGATTAAATGATTTGGGGGCACCTGGGTGGCTCGGTTGGTTGAGCGTCTGCCTTCGGCTTGGGTCATGATCCCAGGGCCCTGGGATCTAGCCCCACTTCGGGCTCCCTGCCTGCTTCTCCCTCTGCCCCTCACCCCGCTTGTGCTCTCTCACTCTCTCTCAAATAAATAAATAAAATTAAATTTAAAAAGGTTAAAAAAGATATGATTTTTTTTTAATCATGGTACTTGTAAAAATACAGATTTAAAGAGTATAAGATAAAAGGTAAATAAAGACTCCTGTGAATATACAAGACAATGAAAAAGGACTTTGGCTGCCTCCATTTTGACCTTAAACTTCCTAGTTGGGTTCTTCTTTCCAGCAGGTCTCTCCGAGCAGGCAGAAGACCCTGCGGGCAAAACTACCCCCTCAAGCAATAAGGACTGCCCTGAGCCAGCAAGACCCCACGGGACTGACCCCAAGGCAATGATTGGCCTGACCTTCACTGCCCACCCGTACTTACCCACCCACCTTTGCCCCACATTTTCCTTATACAAACCTGAACTATTTTCAGCACTTTGGAGACAGTCTTTGAGATGCTAGTCTTCCGTCTTCCCTGTGCTGACCTCACTGAAATAAATTCCTTTCTTGTTTCCACACCACTTGCTTCTCTGCCTTTGGATTTTGTCAGCGGCCTGCGGTGCTGTTTGGGACCCCCACAGCCAGGTGCTCTTACACCCCTCTGCACAGGCTACCATGAGACTTCGGGATAAACATTTAGAGCTTGGTGGGACAAGCATTTTTTATGTTTAACTTGACCTTGAACTACAACATACCTCTGCCCTTGAGCTAGGGAGCTGCGTTCAGAGCAGGGAAGTGGATCAGGGCCCATAAACTGGAGCCATACCTGTGGGTCCCAATCCTGGCTCCGCCCTTCACTAACGGTTGACCTTGTACAAATTACCTAATCTCTCTGTGGCTCAATGTCATCCGGTGTAACATGGAAACAGAAATAGGATCTACTTCATAGAGGTATAAAGAGAATTAAGTGAGTTAGTATTTGCAAAATGCCTAGAACACTAGAATATGGTAAACACTTTAAAAGTTAAATAAAAGACATAATAATTCAGGTGAATTTTGAGCCATAAATTAAAAAGGGTACAGCAAGAAGAAATTAACTAGGGGAAAGAGAAAAGGGAATAAGAAAGGCCAGAAAAAAAGAAAAGAGGAAAGCAACGAGGAAACAGAAGATCAGAGTATTCCAGAAGAGAACAATAAGACTGGGAGGAAAGGAGGCAGGAGGACAAAGTGGAGGTGAAGAGAAGTCTAAGAAAGAAAGAACTAAACAACAAAGTAGGCAGGGGAGTGGGGCAGAGAAGGGAGAGAAAAAAGTCAAGGAGAAAAAAAGAATCTGATTGTTCTGAGGTAACAGGATAAGAATTAGAAGTGAGGGGCGCCTGGGTGGCCCAGTCGGTTAAGCGACTGCCCTCGGCTCAGGTCATGATCCCGGGGTCCCGGGATCGAGTCCCGCATCGGGCTCCCTGCTCGGCGGGGAGTCTGCTTCTCCCTCTGACCCTCCCCCCTCTCATGTGCTCTCTCTCTCTCAAATAAATAAATAAAATCTTTAAAAAAAAAAAGAAAGAAAGAATTAGAAGTGAAAGGAGAACATGAGATTATTCCCCTGATAAAGATTTCCTGAGGTAGTTACAATCGGGGTTGGGGAAAGAGACACCTGGTAAGCTCCCACCACTCTCAGACTACTAAGGACAGTGACCTTTTGAGAACAAATGGGATCCTGATAAGGTGCCCAGAACACTGCTAAAAAATGCCATACACACCATCAACAGATGAAAAGATAAACACAATCTGGTCAACACAGAGAATGAAATATTACTCAGCTTTAAAAAGGAAGGATAAAAAAAAAAGAAATAAAATAAAAATTTTTAAAAAAATAATAAATTCTAGGGCGCCTGGGTGGCTCAGTTGGTTAAGCGACTGCCTTCGGCTCAGGTCATGATCCTGGAGTCCCGGGATCGAGTCCCGCATCGGGCTCCCTACTCGGCAGGGAGTCTGCTTCTCCCTCTGACCCTAACCCCTCTCATGTGCTCTCTCTCATTCTCTGTCTTAAATAAATAAATAAAATCTTTAAAAAAAAAAAAAAGGGCGCCTGGGTGGCTCAGATGGTTAAGCGTCTGCCCTCGGCTCAGGTCATGATCCTGGAGTCCCTGGATCGAGTCCCGCGTCGGGCTCCCTGCTCGGCAGGGAGCCTGCTTCTCCCTCTGACCCTCCCCCCTCTCACGTGCTCTCTCTCTCTCTCATTCTGTCTCAAATAAATAAAAATAAATAAATAAAAATAAAAATAATAAATTCTAAAAACAAACAAAAAGGAAGGAAATTCTGACAGATGCTATAAGGTGGATGGACCTTAACAACATGATGCTAAGTGAAATAAGCCAGGCACAACAGGACACATATTGTAGGCCTCCGCTTATGAGGTCCCTAGAGTAATCCTACGCATAGACACAGAAAGCAGAACAGAGGTTCGCAGGGCCTGGGCAAGTTATTGTTTAATGGGTAAAGAATCTGTTTGGAATGATGAAAAAGTTCTGAAAGTCAATAATGGTGACGGTTGTACAACACTGGGAATGTACTTATTGTCACTGAATGGTACGCTTAAAAATGGTTAAACGGTAGATTCTGTTTTATGTATATTTTACCACAAAAACAAATAAAAATAAAAATATGCCATAGATGACTGCAGTAGAAATGCAGTCTCCGCCAGGGTGGACATGGGACTTGGCTGGTGCCCTTTTCCATCCAGACCATGAAGAAACCCCATGGTCGGGCGCCTGGGTGGCTCAGTCGTTAAGCGACTGCCTTCGGCTCGGGTCATGATCCTGGAGTCCCGGGATCGAGTCCCACATCGGGCTCCCTGCTCGGCAGGGAGTCTGCTTCGTCCTCTGACCCTATCCCCTCTCATGTGTTCTCTCTCTCTCAAATAAATAAATAAAATCTTTAAAAAAAAAAAAAGAAAAGAAAAGAAACCCCATGGTCACTCAGGGCCCCTACTCCTCCCATTCAACAATAAACCCTGCCCTCCACGGGGCCGGCCTCTGCCCAGCCTGATTGAACCTGCACTCCTGCGGTCACCACTGCAATCCCTCCCAGCTCAGGTCACAGGGGCTGACCTCCGACTCACCCCTTTCTGGAATTCCTGACAGCCAATCCGCCATTCTTTTCTTGTAGCAGGGCAGCTACCACATACAGCACCTACCAAAGTGCCTGGCACACCACAGGTGAACAATAAATAGCAGCGATTGCTCTTTTCTCTTTGAAAGATTTTATTATTTATTTATTTGAGATTTGATAGAGAGCGAGCCCGGGAGCAGGGGGAAGAGGCAGAGGGAGAGGGAGAAGCAGACTCCCCGCTGGGAGGGAGCCCGATGAGACCTGGGGCTCAGGGCTTGATCCCCGTGATGAGGGAGCAAAAGGCATGCAGAGGACAAAGCACAGGCTGACACCCTGCAACCTCTCCGCCCTTCCCCCCACTCCTGGGTGGGATATGTGACATTCCTCCAGGAAACTTCTAACTATCTTAATGTTAGTGCTTTGCTAGAGGGAAAAACAACCTTAGCTTGATAATAGCCAGGCTTCCAGTATCCTGAGGGCCTTCTTAGCATATGAAAGTCCCTTTGGACCCCTCCTTTTGTCCTTCCCTCCCCAACCCCATAGTATATAATCAGCCATTCCTCACAACCCCAGCGCAGCTCCTCTTTCTGCCCCTGGATTCTGTCCCCATGCTTTAATAAAATCACCTTTCTGCACCAAAAACATCTTTTTTTTTTTTTAAAGATTTTATTTATTTATTTGAGAGAGAATGAGAGAGAGCACATGAGAGGGGGGAGGGTCAGAGGGAGAAGCAGGCTCCCTGCCGAGCAGGGAGCCCGATGCGGGACTCGATCCAGGGACTCCAGGATCATGACGTGAGCCGAAGGCAGTCGCTTAACCAACTGAGCCACCCAGGCGCCCTGCACCAAAAACATCTTAAGAATTTTTTCTAGGCCGTCAGCTCCTGACCTCACCACCATTCCAAAACTACATCCCCAGGACCCTGGGATTATGACCTGAGCCTAAGGCAGACGCTTAACTGAGCCACCCAGGTGTCCCTTATTGTCAATGTCCAGTCAAACCTCAGTCTCATTCTTCCCACTTCTTTGGTACAAATACCTCCCCAACATGAGGGGCCTCCAAAACTCCTTTTGGCGGGGGGAGCGGGGTGGCCAAGTGAGAGGGTACAAAGGAAGACCCTTGTCCAGTTCACTTTCCTGTAGGCCCAGTCAGAACAGGCCACTCTGTGGATCTATTTCAACTGCTCCTTTTTTCCCTACCTCCTAGTTTCCTAGCTCACAAACGCCCAGGCTCTGGTTCTGGATTTATTTCTTGGATCGCTGACTCCTGATCTTACTCATCTTGGGTTTTACACCATACACCGTACTTCTTAATGCAGGGCTTGCAAAACACCCTATCCCACCAGCCACAGGAGCATCTACCGTTAACCACAGCCCTCTGGCTCTGGCACTGTGCCCTTGGGGCGTGGCCGAGGCATGACGGTGTGCACAGGGCCAGTCACGGGGACAGGATATGTGGATAGCTAACACGTGTCGAGTGCCTTCCCCGTGCTAGTCACTGGTCTAAGCAAGTAACACTTACCAATTTGTTCATTAATTTAAGGTCAGAACAACCCAATGAAGTTGTTTAAAACCTGTATCTTTGGGGCGCCTGGGTGGCTCAGTCGGTTAAGCGTCTGACTCTCCATTTCAGCTCAGGTCATGATCTCAGAGTTGTGAGATCTTGCCCCGTGTTAGGCTCTGCACCCAGTGTGGAGCCTGCTTGAGATTCTCCCTCTCCCTCTGCCCCTGCCCCCACTCACAAGCGCGCTCTCTCTCTCAACATAAATAAACACAATCTTTAAAACCTATATCCTCGGGTGCCTGGGTGGCTCAGTTGGTTGAGCGACTGCCTTCGGCTCAGGTCATGATCCTGGAGTCCTGGGATCAAGTCCCACATCGGGCTCCCTGCTCAGTGGGGAGTCTGCTTCTCCCTCTGACCCTCCCCCCTCTCATGTGCTCTTTCATTCTCTCTCTCAAATAAATAAATAAAATCTTAAAAAAAATAAAAAAAAATAAAACCTACATCCTCACAATTCAGAAAACAATAGTACAGAATCATAAAGGACTGCTCTGAACAGCTGCTGACCCCTGCATGACTAAGTGGTAATACTAAATTGGAAAGCTACAAAATTAGGCCAAGTGAAATGAAAATAAAGGGCTTCTATTACGCTCACTCATTTGGAATGGCGAGGAGAAATTTTACTTTTAACTGATTTCTGGACAAAACAGTTTTAGAACTCAGAAGAAAGGACAAAAAGCTACTGGTCTCAGCTCTTAAAGATGAACAGGAAGTGGTAGCGGACGTAGCAATGGACGAATAACAAAATTCTAGAAATTTCAGCGCAAATTCCCCATTCTTGCTGAAAAGAGGAAGCCTAAATAATCTGTCACATGAGTTTCTCAATTTTAAAAATTCACAACAAATTGCTAACACTGAGAAAAACTGGAAATGAGACGTTTAAAATAACAATACTATAACCTTGTCTAGCAAGGTGTTCCAAATGCCCTGACAGGTACTGTTGATGTGCTCTTCATCTCAACCCAGATGAGCTCCATTTCACAGAGCAGTAAATGATGGAGAGAGAGCTCACGTAACCCGCCCAGTTGTGGGTCTGCCCAGCCTGAACTCCCTCCATTTACCAACCCAGGGCCCCATCCTATTGCACCCCTCTGCCCCCAGGCTAAGGAGCTACTGGAAACCAGAGAGTGAGGGTAGAGTCATAGGATGAAAATATATTTTTAATTCCACAAGGAAGTAAAATAAACACAATTTTAATTAGGGAAAATATGCCTAAGGAACTAAAGGTTTCTGAGAGCCCGATGAACAATGAAATGTTCAAGATTGCAGAAAAATTCCCCCAGATAAAAAAGTATTTGTTTTATTGGTTGATTGATTGATTTTAAGTAGGATTCATGCCCAACATGGGGCTTGAACTCACGACTCTGAGATCAAGAGTCGCATGCCCTACTGACTGAGCCGGCCAGGCAACTCTCCAGATAAAATTTTATGCCATTGGAAAAAAACTTCAGAAAAAACTTTAGAAACTGGGTAAGTGAGCAGACGATGGTAGAAAAATTTCAGAATAAGCAGCACCTTTAATATTAGGGGACTGATGTGTTACAGACTAAAAACTATTGCAGAATACATCCTAAAGAAATTCTCCTAATTCATTGCTGGCCATCATCAAAGACAATACTGTGTAACCAGAAGAGCACTGAACTAAGGTTAAAAAAAAAAGAAATAGAAAAGAGGATGACAAAAACAAGCAAGGAATGGCTCGAGCAGATCTGAAATGGTCCCCTTGGCCTTCTTTTCTCACTCCATTTATATGTCCCTTTGCCCTTCTACTCCCCATACAGAAATCTTCCCACCAGGCACCAAGTCCTCCTCCTTCCTCAAAGAAAAGAAAAATCTAGGCTAAGAGTCTTGTTGGGGGTCTCAGCCAGCCAATTCTACATTAAAATCCTTGAGAGTTCAAAAGGAACCACCACTCAGTGTGAGTTCTAAAGAATGATAAACCTTGATGTTTGCCTTTTCCTTTTTACAAAGAAAGCTGGTTGGCTGGTAAAATCTGAAGGCAATTTCAAAGAGAATCTGTCAGGAGTCCTCTATTCTCCTCTCACAAGATTTTAGGTGCAAACCTCAAAGCAGCAGAGTGTATCACAGGCCTATGGAAAAGAGCACAAATCATGAGCATCTGACTCGAGGGATGGTCACAGAGCAATGTGGTGGGATCAAAGCATGGAACACCACCAGTGCCCGAAAGCCTCATAGCGTCCTCTCCCACAGGGAACCACCATCTTCCTCCACGATCCACCTATCCTCTGGCAGGCTGCAGATGGGCAGGGCACTCAGTCCCATGGAGCTGACTACGGGCTGGTCTGCAGATTGTGTCTGCTCCTAGGTCTGACCTTCCAGAAGTTGCAACAGAGACTCTGAGGTGTTTCCTAGGGAGCTTCCTCTTTGGTGGGCCCTGAATTTCAGTTTTTGTCTCCCCAACAATGTGAGACTACCAAAATCCCTACTCTTCTATTCAGTTACTTTTCTCTCGTTACCCTCTTGACCAGCACAGTTTAGCAGCGAATGCCTCAAGAGGAAAACCAGGGCTAATCCCAGGCTCACCTCTCTGTGTCTTCTTTGTCTCTGGGATGTTGGCCCTCCTGTTCTGACTGCCTTTGTAGTCCTTCAACTCGGATCTCTATCTCTTCAGTCCCAAGAGATTGCCTAAAGTTCTGCAGGCTTCTCTGCCTCTCAGACCTCTCAGTTTTTGTTTAGGCCCTGATAAGGAAAGCAGGTCTGACATGATGAGGTGCGAGGTGCTCTGCTAAGTCAAAGACGCTAATCACAAAGGACCACTTATCAAATGATTTCACTTATATGAAATCTGCAGAATGGCACAAGAATAGAGACAGGAAACAGAATAGAGATGGGAAATTAAGACAAGAGGTGTGGAGTTTCTTCTGAGGGTTATGAAAATATTCTAGAACTGACTGTGGTGACTGTTGCAGAACTATAAAATACACTAAAGCTCTTTAAATAAGTGACTTGTATGGTATATGAATGATACCTCAATAAAGCCATTTTTTAAAAAAGAAAAAAATGGACATTTAAGTCAATGCAGAACATCTAGGAAGCAGTTTGGCAATAAACTTCAAGAACTTTTACATGTGTGTATATGTATAATATTTATACATTCATATATTTATTTTTAACTTATTTATATTTATATACATATATGTGTATATATATATATAAATATATATTTTTTTTATAGCTTGAGAAAGTTCCAGACTCAAGAGGAATTGAGGAATGCTCAGGGCCTAGTAACTGAGAGAGAAAAGTCTCAAACAGGATGAGCCTGTAAAAGACTTCAAGTTAAAGAATTAAAGTTCCCAAAGTTCATGAACTGGTTTTATCAGAATCACCTAGGAAGCTAGGCAAAAAGACAAATTCCAGAGCCTTACCCATGAGAATTTTTTTTTTTTTTTAAGTAAGCTCTACACTCAATGTGGGGCTTGAACTCATGGCCCCGAGATCAAGGGTCAAATGCTCTACAGACTGAGCCAGCCAGGAACCCCCCCCCCTGAGAATTCTGATTCAATCAATTGCAGAGGCAGAGGGGAAGAGCAGGCATTTTGTGTTTAAGTGTGCCCAGGCAGTGCTCCCCTCCGCAGCACAGGTATTAAAATTGGAACGATACAGAGAAGATGGGCATGCCCCGCACAAGGATGACAGGCAACTTCATGAAGCATTCCTTATTTTTAAAAAAATAATAAATAAGTATCCCCATGATTCTGATGTCAGCCAGATCTGGCTAACTCTTGGACAACAAGGGAAGAAAAATCTTTTATCATGGCAATAACACTTTTTGGAAAATCATTCTAGAAGTAATATGAGACTGATTATAATGAGGCCAACACCTGCCTTTAATAAGCAAGGATCAGTGCTCTGAAGTCCTACTGGGACTTAGTGATATTAATAGACATTTATACACAAACTTTCAGTATTCAAAATCATCACCTTAAAAAAAAAAAAAGACTTTATTACTAAACAAAAACTTAGGAATAATCCTGACACCTTTGCTCAAAATACACAACTTACCAACCTCCCTAATATGTTTGTGGTATTTATGTCAGAATTCTGAAAAGGCTGAGGTGATTGTTAATTTAGGTGGTCTTCCTTGCCAACCACATCACTCTCATGAGTATTTGATTCTCCAGCTTCCCTCTCCACACGCTAACAAGCAAATCTGTTCCATCCACTTATGAGGAATATTTGAAATAAAGTTTGTATGTAAATATGGATTTATGAGGAACATTTGAAGACTGAAAGATTGCTACAAATGACTCATCAAGTAACACTGAGCGCCCCTGTGTTTCAACTCTGGATAATGGATTTACATAGCTGTAAGCACATTATCCTAGCTCCCTTTTTGAACGGTGGCCTTGTTTCACAAGACAACTAGCAGGGGCATAAATACGAGCTGTGGCCCCTGGCACACCTGGACACAGAAAGCTATTTGGCCCAAATATCTCAAGCTCTTTTGTTGAATTAGCAATTGCAGTAACTAACTAGGAGACTGGCAGGTGGGTGTTCTGGAGCCCTTAAAAGCCCTTTTTACAGATGGTTCTGGGTGATAACTATGACTCAACAATCACAATTCCACGTTGTTAGGACAAAATACTGGATAATGTAAAGAGGCATATTCTTAAGTAGTAAGCTGTTTCTTTAAATTCAAGTGCTTTAATGTTTTAAGTGAAAAAAAAAATACTAAAATTGGTTACGGGATGGGGCGCCTGTGTGGCTCAGTCGTTAAGTGTCTGCCTTCAGCTCAGGTCATGATCCCAGGGTCCTGGGATCAAGCCCCGCACTGGGCTCCCTGCTCTGCAGGAAGCCTGCTTCTCCCTCTCCCACTCCCCCTGCTTGTGTTCCCTCTCTCGCTGTGTCTCTCTCTGCCAAATAAATAAATGAAATCTTTAAAAAAAAAAAAAATTGGTTACAGGAAATTATTGTAGAACCCAACTTTTCCTTATTTAACACTACGTGTTTAATACAAGAGAAAACAGTGTAACTACCTGTTCACCATACCTCAACTCCTGAAACATTACGCAGCCTTTTGTTCAAATAGGCTGAGCCACTGTGCTGACCCAAGACTAAGAAGCAAATTGATACTAGTTTGAAGTAATTCCTTTTATATCCAATTTACTTCCTCCGAGAACAGGTTAATGAGGGTCTCACCTGCTGCTCATTTTCAAGTTCTCATTCCTCCACCTCAAGTCCCCTGTTTGCAAATTTAAATATAAAACACAGAATGGTCAAAGACAAGTGTTTGATTAACAAGATGGTGAGCCCAGACAGATGACATAATGAGGCAGTTATTGCCTTCATAAAAATTCTATCTTACTGGCATATAATTAAGACTTAAAATCTAATGCAGGATCTAGTTACAATGTAGCTATAAAGTGCTGCCTTGTCTTTGCCCCCTGCTCAAAATAAAGCTGTTACCTTTCTAGCCCTGTCCGCCATGGTGCTTAGTAGCCAGGGATGCATGGTCTCAGACATGTTTACCAAGTAAAACACTGACTTGAGAGGCGCCTGGGTGGCTCAGTCATTAAGCGTCTGCCTTCGGCTCAGGTCATGATCCCAGGGTCCTGGGATCGAGCCCCGCATCGGGCTCCCCGCTCAGCGGGGAGTCTGCTTCTTCCTCTCCCACTCCCCCTGCTTGTGTTCCCTCTCTCGCTGTGTCTCTGTCTGTCAAATAAATAAATAAAATCTTAAAAAAAAAAAAAAAAGACTTAAAATCTAAATTCAACCTTCAAATTTCATCTTCCTCCATCCTAATAAAACTAACTATAGGAGGCCAGATCCACTGGTCTAGTATTCAGAATTATCTTCTACAAGCCAGGACATTTCTTAAAATACAGAGCAGTGTAAAAATATTGAATGTGAAGGCAAATAAAAAGTTCTTTATCTTGGGCGCCTGGGTGGCTCAGTCGTTAAGCGTCTGCCTTCGGCTCAGGTCATGATCCCAGGGTCCTGGGATCGAGTCCCACATCGGGCTCCCTGCTCGGCGGGAAGCCTGCTTCTCCCTCTCCCACTCCCCCTGCTTGTGTTCCTGTTCTCGCTGTCTCTCTCTGTCATATAAATAAATAAAATCTTTTAATAAAAAAAAAAGTTCTTTATCTTAACAACTGAAATAACATCACCTGTCTTAGCTAACTCACAGGCTCACTGTTTAGAGTGGGATGTTTGTTATAATAGAGTATAATAGCATAGAGTATTACAAATGTTAATAACTATTTAAATTATGATCACCACAGGCTAAGCATTAGATCAGGAGGGTATCTTATCCAGAAAAGTCTTACTTCCAATTTTAATACATTTTCATTATTAAACAATTGATTTGAGAATAAGTATCTCTTAACTATAAGCAAGGGGTCTCTCAACTAACTTATTACACTAGAAAATATGTATATTTCAAATTAAAATGGATAGAATTTTAAAACTCTGTGATTAGCATTTTCTTCCATAAAGAGAGACAAAATAGTGGCATCAAGCTCCTGTTTAGAAGTCTCAGCCACATCTACTCTGCAAACACTTAGCTGAAACATTTCATTCAGATGCAGACTATAACATGTTGGATTCATTCGCAAATCCAGTGAAGTGGTTAAGGGAGACCACAAAATTAGGATCCCCTAGTGGGTGCAGTTTTTTATTTTAAAAACTCAGCATAATCATAGTCCATCCTAATGAAAATGTATACTGTGGAAATCCAATGTTACTTAAGTAAACACCAGTGGAATAGTGATAATTAGAGCTATTGCCATTTACTCAGCATCTATCACATGCCAGGCATTGTGAGATGGCCTTTAAATACTCAATTTCAATCTTCACAACAACCAAAAATTTGTACTTGTCCAAGGTCATAACGCTCATAAGTGGGATTTGAACCCAGATCCCTTTTACTACAGAGCTTGATCATTTCCCTCTCTGCTGCACAGCTTTCTCCTAGGCAAAACTCCGGAAACTCAAGTGAGGCTTGAATCTGCTCCTGTTGCTTTGGCCTCCCACCAGATGATGCAATCACTAGGCTCGGCTTGATCCCAAAGGAACCGGGGAGGTTATAATTTACCAAACCCCCAAAGAGATTTAAATGGGCAAATCAGTCTATAGCCAGATTAGTTGAGGTAACTACAAAGCTAGCGTGAAGAGTACCCATTATAAAAATCAAATAATAATTTTTAAAAACACAGTAATATTTATTAAATGCTTGTTCTGTGCTCAGCATTGTTTTAGGAACTGAAGAACAGACTGGATGAAAGATTTGTATAAAATTTTCAGCAGAGGGGCGCCTGGGTGGCTCAGTCGTTAAGCATCTGCCTTCGGCTCGGGTCGTGATCCCAGGGTCCTGGGATCGAGCCCCGCATCAGGCTCCCTGCTCCACGGGAAGCCTGCTACTCCCTCTGCTTGCATTCCCTCTCCCGCTGTCTCTCTCTGTCAAAAAATAAATCTTAAAAAAAAAAAAATTTTTTTTCAGCAGAGAGGGAAAATGTAAATAACATTAATTCACTGTTATACCAAGACAAAATCTACCTGTGTGTACAGAACAGAACATAGCAGCCCTCAAATATTAACTGAGTCAACTCATATCAGGAAAATTAATTACTCCAAATATCTTTTCTGCTTATCTCATGTATATGCATTTCTCTAGCAGGGGAATTGCTGGGCTTCAGAGTCAGCATATCTTTGACTTTCTAGATAATTCCAAACTGGTTTCCAAAGTAGTCATACCAAGTTATATTCCTATCAGCTAGGTATGAATGTTCCTATTGCTCAACAGCATCAGGATTCGGTATTGCCAACTGTAATTTAGGTATGCAGTAATATGGCACTATGGTTGTAATTTGCATTTCCTTGATTAACAAGGTTGAACACCTTATTATGCGTTCATTAGACATTTGGATATCTCCTTTTCTGAAGTGCCTGTTCAAGACTTCCACCCGTTATTCTATTAGTGCAGGTTAACATCTTATCTAAGATTCTATACCCAAGGGGCACCTGGGTGGCTCAGTCGTTAAGCGTCTGCCTTCGGCTCAGGTCATGGTCCCGGGGTCCTGGGATCGAGTCCCGCATCGGGCACCCTGCTCGGCGGGAAGCCTGCTTCTCCCTTTCCCACTCCCCCTGCTTGTGTTCCCTCTCTCGCTGTGTCTCTCTCTGTCAAATAAATAAAATCTTTTTTTTTTAAGATTTTATTTATTTATTTGACAGAGAGAATGAGAGAGAAAGCACATGAGAGAGGGGAGGGTCAGAGGGAGAAGCAGGCTCCCTGCCGAGCAGGAGCCCGATGCGGGACTTGATCCCGGGACTCCAGGATCATGACCCAAGCCAAAGGCAGTCGCCTAACCAACTGAGCCACCCAGGCACCCTAAAATCTTTAAAAAAAAAAAAAAGATTCTATAACCAAGACCTATACTGAGGTCATGAATATATTCTCCTATGTTAACCTCTAAAAGCTTAATTGTTTTGTCCTTCATTTGCCATGCCTCCTGGGTCATAAATTAAGTGTCTGAATAGGTGTGAGTCTCTTTCTGTACTCCTCACAGTGTTCTACTGATCAATTAGTCTATCCTGGTGCCTATACCACAGTCTTAATTATGACAGCTCTTCTTGATCTCCAGTAGAGATGTTTTTCCAATTTATTTTTTCCTTTTCAAGAGTCTCTTGCCTTTTCTTGGGCATTAACAAAACGTTTAGTATCAGCTTGTCTATTTTTTCAAATTTGCTGGGATTACATTAAATCTTAAGTCTGTTTCCAAAGAATTAACACCTTGCAATATAAATCTTCCGATCCTTGAACCAGTGTATCTTCTTCATTTATTTAGGTTTCACTTGAAGTCACTCAATAAAGTCACAGAATTTTTTCTATAAAGGTCTTTTATACATATTTTGTTAGATTTAAAATATATCTCCAATAGTTTTTTTTCAAAGATTTTATTTTTAAGCAATCTCTACACCCAATGTGGTACTTGAACCCACAACCCCAAGATCAAGTCACATGCTCTACCAATTGAACCAGCCAGGTGTCCCACATCTCCTATAAATGGTGAAAAACCATGGATCTGAAAAAAAGATATGACTGTTTCTAAATTTTATTTTTTAATTTTTTTTAAAGATTTTTTTTATTTATTTGACAGAGAGAGGCAGCAAGAGAGGGAACACAAGTAGGGGGAGTGGGAGAGGGAGAAGCAGGCTCCCTGCCGAGCAGGGAGCCCGATGCGGAGCTCGATCCCAGGACCCTGGGATCATGACCTGAGCCGAAGGCAGACGCCCAACAACTGCGCCACCCAGGCGCCCCTAAATTTTTTTATTTTTAAGTAATCTCTACACCCAACGTGGGGCTCAAACCCACAACTCTGAGATCAAGAGTTACATGCTCCATCGACTGAGCCAACCAGGTGCCCCAAAAAGATAGGATATTTTTTAATGATGTATAGAAAGATATCATTTTTTAGATATTATTATTTATTTTATTTATTTATTTGAGAGAGAGCGAGCACAAGCAGGGGAGAAGCAGAGAGGGAGAGAGAATCTCAAGCACATTCCTCACTGAGCACAGAGCCCAACACAGAGCTCAATCTCACAACCCTGGGATCATGACCTGAGCCAAAATCAAGAGTCAGAAGCTTGACTGAGCCACCCAGGCACCCCAAAAGATACCTTTTTTTGATGAGACACCTAGACTTTGGGATAACTCATATAGAATTCATATATAAATATGAATATAAGCATTCTTAAAAAAATTTTTTTTAAAGATTTTATTTATTTATTTATTTATTTATTTGCCAGAGACAGACACAGCGAAAGGGGAACACAAGCAGGGGGAGTGGGAGAGGGAGAAGCAGGCTTTCCACTGAGCAGGGGGCCCAATGTGGGGCTCGATCCCAGGACTGTGGGATCATGACCCAAGCCGAAGGCAGGCAGATGCTTAAGAACTGAGCCACCCAGGTGCCCCCAATTTTTTAATGGAACAAAGTTCATAAAAGTACAATTTCTGCTGCATAATTTAGTTTAGTTTTGGGTATTTTTTTAAGTACTCTTTACCCTCAACCTGGGGCTTAAACTCACAACCCCAAGATCAAGAGTCACATGCCCCACTGATTGAGTCAGCCAGGCTCTCCATAATTTAGGGGGAGGCGGGTTGCTGTTGTTTTTTAAGATTTTATTTATTTATTTATTTTAGAGAGAGAGAGAGAGAGAGTGTGTGAGAGGGGAGGGGCAGAGGGGAAAGGAGAGGAAGAAAGAATCTGAAGCAGACTCGGTGCTGAGCACAGAGCCCAAAGTGGGGCTAGATCCCACCACCAGGAGATCATGACCTGAGATGAAACCATAAGTCAGACCCTCAAGTGACTGAGCCACCCAGGTACGCCCCCAATTTAGTTTTAATTCTAGAATTAACATTTTATAGTTATGTCATATCTTACTTCAACAGGTTTAACGTACTTGAGAAAACTTATGTGTTACATAAACAAGTATCCTAAACACCAATTGGTTGTAGGTCCTTATATTTATCAATGTATGAAGTACTTAATTAAAATCCAGAATAGGGCGCCTGGGTGGCTCAGTTGGTTAAGCGACTGTCTTCGGCTCAGGTCATGATCCCGGAGTCCCGGGATCGAGTTCCGCATGGGCTCCCTGCTCAGCAGGGAATCTGCTTCTCCCTCTGACCCTCCCCCTCTCATGCTGTATCTCATTCTCTCTCTCAAATAAATAAATAAAATCTTTAAAATAAATAAATAAATAAAATCCAGAATAATTTCATTCATCAACTTCAAGAGAAGATGGATAAATGAGTAAAGAGACTGAAATCTAATTAATTTACACACCGTTGCCTGAGATTGAGAACCCACACACCTTGCTCCTACCCTTAGCTCCCACCGCTCTCACATCATTCACTAAATTGTCTCCTTATTCTCATCTGTAAACTAGTTACAATACTGTTCTGTCAATGTCACACATTAAGGATGAAATGTAAACAGATGCCTTAGAAAACACACTAAAAAGTTTAGTCAAACGCAAAGCAACAATTAGCCACAGGTGTTAGAGCTATTCCGCCATCAGAAGGACATGATAATAAGGTTGCCTATAATCACAGTTTGTAGTAAGACCGAAAACAGACTGGCCTCAAGATTTTCAAGCAAGAAGAGATTTGCACACAAAAAATAAAAATTTTGAAGTAAAAGGAAGAAAATCTAGGAAATCACCTCGAATATCTTAAAATTAATTACCTTCACTCCTTTATTCCTCCAAACATCTTAGAATCCAGTAAGGAAATGGCATTCTTGTACTGCATTCTATATGAGGAGGCTAAAATCTATCCATCACTTTTCGGAATTTTTAACATATTTAGGAAACAAGAAATAAGCATAAATAATTGCTACATGATACAAATTAAGTACTCAATAAATGCTATTATTACAAAACAGTACAAAAATCCTGTAGGACATTCAGAGACAAAAGGGGTCACTTTTTTTTTTTTTTAAGATTTTATTTTCTTATTTGACAGAGAGAGACACAGTGAGAGAGGGAACACAAGCAGGGGGAGTATGAGAGGGAGAAGCAGGCTTCCTGCAGAGCAAGGAGCCCGATGCGGGACTCTATCCCAGGACCCTGGGATCATGACCTGAGCTGAAGGCAGACGCTTAACTACTGAGCCACCCAGGCGCCCCAAGGGATCACTTTCAAGTAAGATGGTCAACAGGAACTCAATGAAGAATGTGTGGAGGGGTTGGCAAACTACAGCCCAAGGGTGGCTCAACACTTGTTTTTGGATATAGCCTGTGAGCTAAGAATGGTTTTTACATTTTAAAATAGTTGAAAAAGGGCTCCTGGGTGGCTCAGTCTGTTAAGCGTCTGCCTCCAGCTCAGGTCATGATCCCAGGGTCCTGGGATCAAGTCCCACATTGGGCTCCCTGCTTGGCAGGGAGTCTGCTTTTCCCTCTAGCCCTCCCCCCTGCTTCTGCGTGCGCTCTCTCTCAAATAAATAAAATATTTCTAAAAATAAGAAAATAAAGTAGTTGAAAAGACTCCAAAAAAAGAGTATTTCATAACACATGAAAGTTATAGTACATCACACTTTGGGGTCCATAAATAAAGTTTAATTGGAACACAGCCATGCTTCACATGACAGGGGTGAAGGAGCAGTTGTAACAGGGACCATATGGCCCACAAAACCACAAATATTTACTCCCCGGTTCTTTACCGAAAAAAAGTTTACCAACCAATTGCTCGAGAAAGATGGGTGGGATTTTGGTGGACAGAACTAGAGGAGGAGGTGGGGGGTTGGGGGGATGACACAAACATTCCATTTGAGAAATGAAGGTGTGAAAACATGAAGGAAAACTCCAGAATACTTCAGGGACAGTGGGAAGACTGGTTTGGCTGAAGCAGAGGGTCCAAAATCGGTAGTCACTGAGCCACTGATCACTATGTGCTTTGTTACTGAGCCATTTATATTATTGTAGTGACTGATAACAAGCATTCTCATACCAAGACTATGAGATTGGTACTATTATTATCCCCATTAATAATTAAGAACTAGTTAAATGATGGGTGCCTGGGTGGCGCAGTCCATTGAGCAACTGACTCTTGGTTTCCGCTGAGGTTGTGATCTCAGGGTGGTGAGATCGAGCCACTCATGGGGCTCTGCGCTCAGCCCTCAGCACTCGGCACAGCAGAGTCTTCTTGAGACTCTCCCTTTCCCTCTGCCCCTCCACACCAGGCTCTCTCTCTCACTGTCTCTCTCTAAAATATAAATAAATCTTAAAAAAAACTAGTTATATGATTTAATAAAGAAACTACTCTGTCAAATAAATAAATAAAATCTTTAAAAAGGGGGCGGGGGTGCCTGGGTGACTCAGTTAAGTGTCTGCCTTTGGCTCATGTCATGACCCCGAGGTCTTGGGATCAAGTCCTATGTTGGGCTCCTTGCTCAGCGGGGAGTCTACTTCTCCCTCTCCCTCTGCCTGCCTCTCCCCCTGCTTGTGTGCTCTCTTTCTCTGTCAAATAAATTAATAAAATCTTTAAAAAAGAGAGAGAAAGGGGCGCCTGGGTGGCTCAGTCAGTTAAGTGTCTGCTTTCAGCTCAGGTCATGATCCCAGGGTCCTGGGATCGAGCCCCGCATCGGGCTCCCTATTTGGCGGGAAGCCTGCTTCTCCTTCTTCCTCTCCCACTCCCCCTGCTTGTGTTCCCTCTCTCGCTGTGTCTCTCTCTGTCAAATAAATCAATAAAATCTAAAAATAAATAAATAAATAAAAATAAAAAATAAAAAAAAGGGAAAGAAAGAAAGAAAGAAAAAGAAAGAAAGAAACTAAGCTTACAGATTTTATGTAGTGGGCCCAAGATGAGTCAATTGAATCTAGTCTATGAATCTAGGTTTCTTTGCCTGCACAGCCCATGCTGTAGATGCTACAACATACCAAACCTCCATACAGGGTAGAAAGAAATATTTGTTTTCAAATACAGGCATAAAAAGAACATGATTTTATCTGTAAGCTATGACTCTTTTGTGTTTTTTTAAAAGGACAGTTGTCCCATGAGCTGGTCCAAAGTGTTCCACACTTGGAGTTAAACTATCATGGCCCTCGGGCGCCTGGGTGGCTCAGTTGGTTAAACTATCATGGCCCGGGGCGCCTGGGTGGCTCAGTCGTTAAGCGTCTGCCTTTGGCTCAGGTCATGATCCCAGGGTCCTGGGATCGAGCCCCACATCGGGCTCCCTGCCCCGCGGGAAGCCTGCTTCTCCCTCTCCCACTCACCCTGCTTGTGTTCCCTCTCTCACTGTCTCTCTCTCTGTCAAATAAATAAATAAAATCTTAAAAAAAAAATTTAATAAAAAAAAAAATAAACTATCATGGCCCTCTTCCTAAATCATAGGAGGAAAAAAAAAAAAATGTGAGCTTGATTTTCTCAATTTGAACTTTCTCCCAGAAGTATTTCTTAAATCTTTGAAAAAATGACATATTATAAAAATCAATGAGTAAGTAGCAGACCAAGTTTGGTAAAATTCAGCTGATTATGCTTAGCTTGACTTTTTTTAAATGGATTAGGTGCTCAATAGATTTTCTTTTTTTTTTTTTTAAAGATTTTATTTATTTATTTGAGAGAGAGAGAATGAGAGACAGAGAGCATGAGAGGGAGGAGGGTCAGAGGGAGAAGCAGACTCCCTGCCGAGCAGGGAGCCTGATGCGGGACTCGATCCCAGGACTCCAGGATCATGACCTGAGCCTAAGGCAGTTGCTTAACCAACTGAGCCACCCAGCCGCCCCTAGATTTTCATTTTATTATTTTAAGTTCAAATGATTAATTGAGTTTATTAATTCAGTAACAGTTAACTCAATTACCTATAAGTGGTTTTAAGGTTTTCTTCAAAAGAATAATGCTTCTGTGAGAGCTATCATAAGCATTAAGAAAAAAATCAGGCACACCTACATATTAGCAGTATCTATTAGATGAAACTATAGAAACCAAAAGATAATACATTGTATGAGGGCTTACTGCTACTTGAAAACACCCCACTCCCATTAAACTAAGTCTAAGGCTGCGCAGTTCAACAGAAATACCATGCAAGCCACACAGGCAAGCCACATATGTAATTTTAAATCTTCTAGTAGCCACATTTTTTAAAAAGTTGAAACAGGTGAAATTGCAATAATATAATTATTTAACCTAGTATATGTAACACATTATCATTTCAACATATAATCAATATTTTAAGAGCACCTGGCTGGCTCAGTGGGAAAAGCACATGACTCTTGATCTCGGGGTCATGAGTACGAGCCCAACACTGGGTATAGAGATTACTTAAAAATAAATAAATTTTATAATCAACATTTTATCAATTGAATTTTTTTTTCACACTGAATCTCAAAATCTGGCATAAAAGTATTTTACACTTACAGCACTAGGCAAATTTCAAGTGCTCCACAGCCACGTGTGGCCAGTGGCTACCATATTGGACTGCACAGATCTAAGGGATAGCTCTTCTAAAAATCACAATCGGAAAAAGGCCGTGGGTTACAACCAGCGAATCAGACCTAGAAAGTGAAAGACATGGGTCAAGAAAGGGAGCTTGTAGGGGCGCCTGGGTGGCTCAGTCGTTAAGCGTCTGCCTTCGGCTCAGGTCATGATCCCAGGATTCTGGGATCGAGCCCCACGTCGGGCTACCTGCTCCGCGGGAAGCCTGCTTCTCCCCCTCCCATTCCCCCTGCTTGTGTTCCCTCTCTGGCTGTGTCTCTCTCTGTCAAATAAATAAATAAAATCTTAAAAAAAAAAAAAAGAAGAGTCAATCTTGATTTACATTAAAAAAAAAAAAAAAAGAAAGGGAGCTTGTAGCTCCAATATTCTAATGTTGAAATAAGAGTTCAACTAGGAAATGAATAACAAACAATAATGGACCATTTTAGCAGATAATGACCTTTCAGCAATCTACTTGGGGTTCTTAAGATATTGCATAGTGTTGATCGTATGTTTGTTTTCTCTACATTGTAACTAGTCTTGCTATAATTGTTATTTGAGATTATCCATAATCTCTCCCCTCCCTCTCCATTTCCTCACCCCCACCACCCCCACCCCCACCCCCACCACCGCCAAGGAATTTTCTAACTATTTCAAAGTTATCAAAAAACAAAACAAAACCTACTTCCAGGTGCTTTCCACAACCTGAACAAATTTAAAATCTACACAGGTAATGTGTAAGCCACTGAAGGATCTGCGGAAGGGAATGGAAATAATGTTTCAGTACTAATAGTGAAGTATCCATGTCACAGAAGGAGGGGGAGGAAACAAACTGGAAAGGCACTAGTTCAGAATGTTCCACATGAATCTTGAAATATGTTGTAGCCTTGAGAACAAAAAAAGACAGAGGCCAGATTTAGCAGTGATTCAAGTAAATCAAGTAAACAGTATCATGCCAGAAGAGGGAGAAGAAGACTTCAAAGGAGACTGACCAAAATAATGAAGTCAGCACCTCCCCCTTACCTTCCTCCCCCTACACAGTACTCCAGAGAATCCCAGAGGGACCATTCTGCAAAGATTTGCTTGTAGCAAACATTTCCTTTTTCTTAAATCACTAGCTCTTTCTAAACACCAGACCACATTCTCATTTGCTAACCTATTAAAGTACCTATGATAAATTTAAGCAGTAATAAATTCTGCTTATAAAAAACATACAAATTCCTGGAGGGGGGTGTGTCTACACTCTGGGAAAAGAGGTGTGGCAGGGGAAGATTACTTTAGGTGGTAACAGGTCAAAGTACATCAGCATTCAATTTTAAAACAAACTCTGACTAAACAATTCAAACACTGCAATGACAACATGTTTAGTAATCACTTTTACCAACTGAAAGTATGTAGTTACAATGTGTTTACTAGTGCTTGAAATGTAAAATTAAGGAAACTATAATTATAGCTCAATATTTTTCAACTCTGATCAACTCTGCGTGTTACTCAGAAACCTATCCCATTAGGACATGTTTCTAAAAAGTAAAATGAATCAAATGTTACAATTCTTTCAGTTCAGAGGGTTTCATAATGCCCCCTTCAAGTAATGGGGAAAAGTACTACAGTGGCAAATCATCAGTGAAGTCATTAGGGTACCGATCTACATGAAAAACAAAACTAGAAACAAAAGCCAAATATGATGCCAAGTTTGTAAAAATGTTTCATACACACACCAAGATTTGAAGCACACTAAAATATCAGCAAGGATTATCTGTGGTAATTTTACTTTAGGTAATTTTTATTTTAACCTGTTTCTATATTTTCTGTTTTCTACAATGATCATATATTATTGTTAAAACTAGTAAGAAAAAATAAAATTAGACAAGTGGAAACTGAGGTTGTACCAATCAATTTAGTATTATATTGGATTGATAGGCTATCCCTTATACCACCATGTTCTAAGCAAAAAGCATTCAGGGCCCTTGAAGACATGAACTTTGCCTTATCTATAATACATACTTGATTACACTCACATGTACAATATATGATGTGCAGATTAATACTTGTGCTGCACAACATTTGGAAACTAAAAATGGTTCATTTAGGAAAAGAGAAAGCAGGTAAGCACCCTTGCAAAACAAAGGAGAGCCAAGAGTGGATGGTCAAGAATAAATCAGTAAGAGGAGTCACAAGGTTGGGAATAACCTCTTGGCCCAAAATTTTAAAATGTAGATCTACTACAAATTGTTTTCTTTCTTTATTTTTTTAAGATTTTATTTATTTACTTGTCAGAGAGAGAGAGCACAAGCAGGGGGCCCCACAGAGGGAGAAGCAAGCTCCCCACTGAGCAAGGAGCCCAGTGCGGGACTCCATCTATCCCAAGACCTGGGATCATAGCCTGAGCCGAAGGCAAGACAGACGCTTAACCGACTGAGACACCCAGGCGACCCTGAATTGTTCACTTTAAAACTGCCCATTTTTTGTCAGTTTCACCTCTACTCATTAAAGTAAAGGTAGACTTCTAAATATACCAGATTGAATCAGCACTACTTTAAAACGCGGCTTTGCCCCCCAACAAAGGCAATTTTCTCAATTCTAGAGTAACTATGATTCATCAACGCGTAAACTATTGTGGTGCCGGGAATGGAATGGGTAGAAGAGTACCAAAAACAGTGTACCTTCCTGCCTTCAAAGAGCTTACTGCAATAGGGAGAGGGATAACAAAGTAACGGGTGGTGGAAAGAGGTCACAAAACAGTCACGAGTGATTTTGTTGGTTTTAAAATAATGAAGGTTAAGTACTGTTGAGGTTAAAAAACTTTGTGGAACAAGATTTGAACAGACGATGGTGCAGAATTAGGCACATGGCTGAGCTGGGTGGGACTCATCGCACACTTAATCCTCGATGACAGCACCCAAACCAGCCCTCTCTGGGCTTAAGCGTACACAAACATTGATTGAAAATTGACTGAAATCCAACAAATCCGCCAAGCAAGGCTAAACACGCACGCACGCAAAATTCGACAGCGCTGCGTTCATTTTCCTTGGTAGAGTACCTAATACCTGGCTACTGACTAAAAAAGGCTTAACAAAAGCTGATGATCGGCTGGAATCTCTACACTATCAACCCGCTCCCAAAGGGCCTCTGGCTCACGCCTTTGCACGCAACACCGAGCGCAGGTTGACCTCGGCCTCCGCCCTGCCCACCCCGGGACGCTGTTTACCAAGACTGACCCAAACGTGCTACCCGCACGCCACTCCAAGCCGGGCCTCCGCGGGTCCCGGCGACGCCAACTTGTAAATATGGGGCTGGGGGGGGGGGGACCCGCAATCAATGGCAGGTGGGTGGCGCGGCCTCACGAGACAAAGCAGGGCGCCCCATCCGAGGGAGCCCTCCATCTCGCCGGCCGGCTGCCCGCCTGGCCCCGAGGCCCGGGCCGCGCCGCCACCCCCGCGCTGCCCCCCGGGTACCCGGCGGGCGGAGACCGCCCGCTGCACCCCGAGCAGCCGCCGCACCCCGAGCGCCGGCCCAACCGCTGCGGCAGGAGCGCGCAGGGCGCCCAACTGCCGTCCCGGCCCAACCAACGCGGGCAGGGGAGGAGAGGTGCGCGCGGCCGGCGGAGCGTGCGAGCCACTCGGGGGTCGCAGGGGGGAGGCTGCGCGCGGGGGAGGCAGGGGCCAAGAGGCGCCGAAGCCATCGCTGAACGCAGCGCCAGGAGGGGCTCCTTTAGGGGTTTTTGCCCCTTTCCCCTTAGAAGGTGCAGATGGTTTGACCCCCCACCCCGAGTGAGGTGCCTTGTCCCAGCCCCGGCTGGACTGTACCATCGGGCGGTGCCGCCGGGATTTCTCCCCCCCACCACCACCATCAGTTTTCCCCCCCCACCCGGGTCCGCGGTCGGTTGGCCCCGGCCGGGCTCTGAGACGCGGAAAGAGCTTGGCGCCATTTTGGGTGGGACTAAGCAAAGACGAAACACCCTCCCAGTCGATGGGGTACTCTGGACGCTGGCTTATCCGGTTCCCTTAATCCTTTAGGTACTTACACGACGTTGGGTGAGGGGAGCTGGAAGATCAGCGGGTCCCCGATCCTCTCTCCCTAGGGGTGATGGAAATCAAACCCCCCCCGCCACCTCCAGGTGGTTCTTCCCGCCGCAGAGTGGGAGCAGCATAAAAGGCGGGGCCTTATTAGCATAATCTGCCTGGCAACCTGATCTCGACGTTATATGATTGGTTGAACTCTGTAAACCCCATGCCCTGCCTAGAGACGAGTAACGCTGGGGCGAACTGACAGGCCCAGATTTAAGACTCATGACGAAGATCCTGAGACGCTTATTCAGGCGGCAGAGAAAGCCAAAAGGAGATTCACACAATGGCCCAATGACTGAAGGCCTCTTTATTTCGTGCTCTGCTGTTCATTTAAAACCCAATCAAAGAGCGGGTCTCAGGCAGCGCTCGCCTGCGTTTGTACTCTAAGCCAATCAGAAAAGCCGACTCTTCGGATTCAGGGTCAAGCCGGCCCTGAGGGTCCCGTGGCCGCCGAGGTGGGGAAACGTCCAGCCTCGGTGGCCCAGGTAGAGGGGATGGAGTGCTCATCGGGGTGCGAGCCAGCGCCCCCCCCCCCCTGACACCCGAGAGGCCCGGTGTCCTGAGACGCCGAGCCAGGGGACGTGGCGGGACGAGCGCGCCGCCGGCTTACGGGCGTGCTCCGGCTTGGCGCGCTCACACAGTTTTGCACCTGAGGCCGACCTGCCTGCGGAGCTCAGCTGAACCGATGCTACGCGCGAACCCCCAACGCAACGCGGGCCTCGGCCGGTCGGCATGCGCCTTCCTGGGCCTCGGGCTCCAGGCGTCTGGGTGTACGGCGCCCGCCGCGCGCTCATTCTGGGCTGACGGTGCCTCCCACCCCTGACCCCGCGACTGCGTACGTGCTCAGTCCTTGCCAAACCCTGGAGCGCCTCACCGCATCTCTCCTTTTCCCTCTTACCATTTTTTCAGAAACACGAAGTATTATTCGACACTGATTAACCAGTGACTCAGTCACTCATTTCTTAACCTCAGGCTTCCACATCCTACCATCCCATAAAATTGCCTTCCCAAAGGGCAGCCAAGTGCACAGAAAGGAACCCAAGCTTTGGAGCAAGACGCCCAGCCCTAGATAGCAACCCCTAATAGGAATGGCAACTAGATCTGGAAGAGACCTTGAACCTTTGAACATTCAGGGAGCAGTTTTGCCCTCCAAAACATCTACCTTGCTACATTGTTTTGAAGATTGAGATTTACATGTAAAAATACCTCCCAACGTGGAACTTAAACGAATGAAGTGTTACTGGTGATAAAACAGACAAAACTGCTAAACTAATTGGCTAACGAAGAAAAAGAGGAAGAAAGCACAACTAAGCAAAAGACTTGAGAATAGAATACATCCAAGGGTGGGGAGGGGAAACTGTAAAATCCATTCAACAATGTCCTCCTCACTGTTTTATTTTAAAAAACTGGCAACAAAGTGGAAAGAGTAGGAGAACATAGCGTTTTTAAAAACTTCAAGACAGTTGATTGCCTCGTAAGCAACTTGATAACTAGACCATGTCTTGTTCCTCCACAGGGACGAGGCTGCACAGACTTAGAATGAGGTGGTCCATAAACACTTGTTGAACTTAACTGAGAAGGAAACGTATTTGGGGTGGCGCGGGCAGGGCCCCGCGCGGTGGAGGGCTCTCCCTCGGATGGGGTGCCCTGCTTTGTCTCTTGAGGCCCTGCCACCCACCTGCCACCTGATGAGGCAGATGCAAGTAACTCTTCACTGGACACATGGAAGTCAGTTGCCTTAGGAAAGATTATATTGGTTAAGAAAGTCATTCCAGTGTTCCCCTTTAGCCCCGTCAGTGGACAGACAATGCCAGAGGCTGGACAGGTCTGCTCCTGTATCCTTTGGCCTCTAGAGAAAACTTTCCCCATTTTGAGATTTGACATATCACACTCTCTGATGGATTAAGATGGTCCCAAATGAGGTCTGCTGACCAGAAATGTCAAGGAACCCAAAAGGGGAAGTTGACATGAGGAAGGGGGCTATCTGGACTACAGAGCACAAGTTACCCTCATGGACTTTGAGAAATGGTCTGAAACTTTAGAGGGCACACATATTACAGCTGGACACCACCTCAAAAATTTTTTATTCAGAAGACCTTGAGTGAACCTCAGCAACCTGCATTTCATATATTTTTTTAAGATTGTTTTTTAAGTATTCTCTACACTCAATGTGGGGCTCAAACTCACAACCCCGAGATCAAGAGGTACACTCTCTAATGACTGAGTCAGCCAGGTGACCCTCATATAAATTTTTAATTTTAAATTTATACTCAGTAAAATTCACTCATTTTGGTATACTATTGAATTTATTTATTAATATTTAAATATTTATTGAATATGTACTGTATATGGTAGAGGGAACAGAAGAAATTAAGATAATTCCAGGTGATAAGTGCTATAAAGAAAATAAAGCAGGGGCACCTGGGTGGCTCAGTTGGTTAAGTGCCTGCCTTCCACTCAGGTCATGATCCCAGGGTCCTGGGATCCAGCCGCCATAGGACTCCCTGCTCAGCGGAGAATTTGCTTCTCCCTCTCCCACTACCCCTCCCCCTCCAACTCCCCCTTCCCCTGCTCTTGCGAGCTCTCTCTCAAACAAATCTTTTTTTTTTTTAAGATTTTATTTATTTATTTGACAGAGAGAGACATAGCGAGAGAGAGAGCACAAGCAGAGGGAGTGGGAGAGGGAGAAGCAGGCTTCCCGCGGAGCAGGGAGCCCGATGCGGGGCTTGATCCCAGGACCCTGGGATCATGACCTGAGCCGAAGGCAGACGCTTAACGACTGAGCCACCCAGGCGCCCCAAACAAATCTTTTTTTTTAAAGATTTTATTTATTTGAGAGAAAGAGAGAGAATGAGCAGAGGGAGGAGCCAAGTGGAATGGGAGAAGCAAGGCTCCATCCCAGGACCCTGGGATCATGACCTGAGCCGAAGGCAGACGTTTGACTGAGCCAACCAGGCTCCCCTCAAATAAATAAAATCTTAAAAAAAAAAAAGTAAAGCAGGAAAATGTGAAGTGTGGGAAATGCTGGCAACTTAGAGTGTCAAAGAAGTCTTGTTTTTTTTTTTTTAAGATTTTATTTATTTATCTGAGAGAGAGACAGGTGATAAGAGAGAGCACAGACAAGGAGAAAAGGGAGAAGCAGGCTTCCTGCCTAACAGGGAGCCAGATGTGGGGCTTGAACCTAGGACCCCGGGATGATAACCTGAGCTGAGCTGAAGGCAGATGCTTAACTACTGAGCCACCCAGGCACCCCCCAAGAAGTCTTTTCTAGGATACTCACATTTGGGCTGAGACTTGAATATTGGGAAAAAAAAAAAAAGGCCAGCCATTAAAATTAACAACACAGGAAACAACAGATGTTGGTGAGGATGTGGAGAAAGGGGAACCCTCATGCACTGTTGGTGGGAATGCAAACTGGTGCAGCCACTGTGGAAAACAGTATAGAGGTTCCTCAAAAAGTTAAAAATAGAACTACCCTACCACCCAGCAATTGCACAACTAGGTATTTACCCAAACGATACAAAAATATTGATTCGAAGGGATACATGCACCCCTATGTTTATAGCAGCATTCTCAACAATAGACAAATCATGGAAAGAGCCCAAATGTCCATCGGCAGATGAAGGGATAAAGAAGATGTGGTACACACACACACACACACACACACACACACACACACACACACACGAATATTACTTGGCCATAAAAAAGAATGAAATCTTGCCATTTTTAGAGTGAAAGCTCCATAAAGGCAGGGATTTTTGTGTTGAAATTTTTTTTCACACTAAAAACAATAAGAAAGCTAGAGTTGCTAGAATATAAGGCAAGGAATATAGTGATACAAGAAAACTTGAAGAGATACTAAGATCATACAACCAGATCATACAAGGTTTTGAATGCTATGGTATTAGAGTTGTTATTGTATTTTAAGTGCAATTTAAAGTAGTTGGACATTTTAAGCAGGGGTATAACTTTTTTTTTTTTAAAGATAATTCTGGCTGCTCTAGGGTGCTTATCTTGTTCGGTGAGAGGGGGAGAAATAAGAGACAAGGAGGATAGTTAGGAGACTGTTGCAATATACTCTAAGCAAGAAATTGGTGATCTTGACTAAAATAGGAGTAGTGTAACTGGGAGAAGTGTGTGGGTACCAGATATGCTTTGGAGGTAAAGCCACAGAGCTTGCAAATAGATAAGACAATGGAACAGAGTGGGGGTTTCTAGTGATGACAACAGAGTGATCAAGAATGACTTGAAAAATTGAGACTAAAAAAAAAAAAAGAAGAAAGAAAAATTGAGTCTTGAGTGACCAAGTGAATGTTGATGGCTCCACTGAAATTGGAAAGACTGGGAGAGAAATGGTAAGAAAATTAAGTGTTCCATTGTGGTCATGCTAAGTTTGAAGTATACATTTTAGAAATCCAATCGGACATACTATATTGGCAGTTGGAATTCAAGGAGAGATCAGGGCTATGATACAATTTCAGGATTCATCAGACTATAAATTGTATTTAAATACATAAGGTTGGGGCTCCTGGCTGGCTTAGTCGGTGGAACATGCGACTCTTGATCTCGGGGTTGTGAGTTCAAGCCCCATGTTGGGCATAGTGCTTACTAAAAAAAACTTAAATACATAAGGTTACATGAAGTCTAATTATTATTTTTTTTCTTTAAAGATTTTATTTATGTATTTGACAGAGAGAGACACAGCGAGAAAGGGAACATAAGCAGGGGGAGTGGGAGAGGGAGAAGCAGGCTTCCCGGCCGAGCAGGGATCCTGATGTGGGGCTTGATCCCAGGATCCTGGGATCATGACCTGAGCCGAAGACAGAGGCTTAACAACTGAGCCACCCAGGCGCCCCTACATGAAGTCTAATTAGATAAGGTCATCTAATAAGGCTTAGGTGGGGGAGAGAGTGTATATGGAGAACACAAGAGGGTCCAGGATTAAGCGGTTGGGAGCTGCTGAATTTGGAGATGAAGGATAGGAGGAGAATCAACAAAAGAGATTGTTAAGGCCAATAAAACAGGAGGAGAACAGAAGAGGATGGTGTCTGAGAAGTCTCAAGAAAGAAGTGTTTCAAGAAGGGTATAGTAGTCAGCTGCAGCTAATATTACTGAGAGGTAAAGAAAGAAAAAGTCAGGGGCGCCTGGGTGGCTCAGTGAGTTGGGCATCTGCCTTCAGCTTGAGTCGTGATCCCAGGGTCCTGGGATGGAGCCCCACATTGCGCTCCCTGCCCAGCGGGGAGCCTGCTTCTCCCTCTGCCACTCCCCCTGCTAGTGCTTTTCCCCTCTCTCTCTCTCAAATAAATAAAATCTTAAAAAGAGAAAGTCAGGTAACCTGTGGATCTGGAAAGATGGAGTGGAAGTAGCTGATAACTTGTCAATAGCAGTTTCAGGGGAGGGTTAGGAAACATAACAGGAGTTGCCGGAAGAAAGAATGGGAGGTGAAAACTGACCCCTGTTGCCAACAGTGTAGCAGATAAGATAAAATGCTGTATATGCGCTTTGTAAAGGGCCTTTCTTAAATGTATCACAGAGCTGGGGCGCCTGGGTGGCTCAGTCGTTAAGCGTCTGCCTTTGGCTCAGGTCATGATCCCAGGGTCCGGGGATCGAGCACTGCGTCGGGCTCCCTGCTCGGCAGGAAGCCTGCTTCTCCCTCTCCCACTCCCCCTGCTTGTGTTCCCTCTCGCGCGCTCTCTCTCTCTCTGTCAAATAAATAAATAAAATCTTTAAAAAAAAAAAATGTATCACAGAGCTGGCAACAGAGTGAGGAGTTTACAAAGGTTAACAACAAAGTGAGTAAAAAGGGAAAGCTCATCATTACAGAGGAAAGCAAATGAATAAAGAAAAAGGAATGCTGGAAAAAGAAAAACTGTCATTTGACAGCAACCAAAACAATTATTAAAGTTTCTCAAACAAGAATTATAGGTGTATACTGAAACCAATAGATGAAAATTTGATGGCTTGATGTCAACACAGTCTTGAAATATCTCCACAAAAGATACTTATTAGTTACAAGGAAAAAGATAACTTTATAATGGAGAAATTTGGAGATACCATCATAGTGATCAAAGTTACTATCCTAAGGGGGCGCCAGGGTGGCTCAGTGGGTTAAGCATCTGCCTTTGTCTTAGGTCATGATCAAAGGGTCCCAAGTTGGGCTCCCTGTTCGGTAGGGGAGTCTGCTTCTCCCTCTGCCCCTCCCCCTGCTTGTGCTCACACGTCTGTGTGCTCTCTCTCTCTCAAATAAATAATTTTTTTTTTTTTAAAGCGAAGTTACTATCCTATAGGACAATGGAGACCATGTGCTTCTCCCTGTGGCACTGAGAAGGTTACAGCTTCAGGTCTGCAATATGGCTGCCAAAAAAGTAATAACCCGGATCTGATTATAAGAAAACAATAGGCACACCTAAACTGAGTGACATTCTATAAGATAACTGGCCTGTACTCACCTTAGATATATTAATGTATGGGACTTTATGGTTGGCTCAATCAGTAGAGCATGTGACTCTTGATCTCAAGGTTTTGAGTTCAAGGCCCACATTGGGCATGGAGCCTACTTAAAAAAAAAATTGTTAATGTCATGAAAAACAAAGTCTGAGGAACCGTTCCAGACTAAAGAGACTAAAAAGACACAACAACTAAATGCCCCAGATTTGGATTCTGGACCAGGAAAAAACTTTTTTTTTACATGTATAGAGAACAATTGGTCACATTGGAATAAACTGTAGATTAGATAATAATACCATATAAATGTAAATTTCTTGATTTTGAGTATTGTATTGTGGATATATAAAAGTATTTTCTTACTTTTAGGAAACACACACCAAGTGAAGGGAAACTGTGTAGGCAGTTTATTCTCAAACAGTTCAGAAAAAGAAAAAAAATTCCATGTACATGTGACTAAAATATTAACATAGGGAGAACCTGCATGATAGGTGTATGGTAATTCTTGTACTATTTTTGCAACTTTTCTATAAGTGTGAAATAATAAAACAAGGTAATAGTCAATAAAAACAAAAATGCCGGTCATTTGGCTTCAGGTCTGCATCCTGAGGAAAGGGGATGACTGATACTGGAACTGGGTGGGCTTCTGAGAAAGAATCGAGGAGTTTGTGACCAGGCTAGAGTTGTTCAGAGCTTCACTCTTTTTTTTCTTTTTTTTTTAAGATTTTATTTATTTATTTGACAGAAAGAGAGAGAGAGAGCACGAGCGAGGACAAGCAGGGGGAGGGCAGGCAGAGGGAGAGAGCAAAGCAGGCTCCTTGCAGAGCAGGGAACCTGATGCGGGGCTCCATCCCAGGACCCCAGGATCATGACCTGAGCCACTCAGGCACCCTGAGCTTCACTCTTGTTCAGAAAAAAATCTAACAGGGTTCAGGTGTGGATGACTATGAGTGTAACTGAATGTTTGAAATTAATTTTTAAAAAAATTTTTAATTTAAATTCAATTTAACGTGGGCTCCTGGGTGGCTCAGTCTGTTGGGTGTCTGCCTTCGGCTTGGATCCTGATCTCAGGGTCCTGGGATTGAGCCCTGCATTGAGTTCCCCGCTGCACGGAGAGCCTGCTTCTCCCTCTCCCTCTGCCTGCCCCTCCCCCCACTCATTTTCTCTCTCTCTCTCTCTCTCAAATAAATAAATAAAATCTTTTTTAAAAATTCAATTTAATGAACATATAGTATATTATTAGTTTCAGAGGTAGAATTTAGTGATTCATCAATTGCATATAACTCCTGGTGCTCATTTCATCAAGTGCCCTCCTTAATGCCTATCACCCAGTTACCCCATCCCCCCATCCAAGTGTTTGAAATTTATACGTGTTGGATAGTGTCCTCCAAAGTTCATATCTGGAACCTGTGACTGAGATCTTATTTGTAAATAGGGTCTTTGCAGATATAATTAGTTAAGATAATATCATACTCGATAGGTTGGGCCCTAACATAATGACAGGTGTCCTTAGAAGAAGAGAAAATAAAGACACAGCACACAGGGAAAGATATATAAAGACAGAGGCAGAGGGCACCTGGCTGGTTCAGTCAGTAGAGCATGTGGTTCTTGATCTTGGGGTTGTAAGTTTGAGCCCAGTGTTGGATGTAGGGATTACTTAAAAATAAAAATACTTTTTTTTTTAAAGATTTTATTTATTTATTTGACAGAGAGAGACACAGTGAGAGAGGGAGCACAAGCAGGGGGAGTGGGAGAGGGAGAAGCAGGCTTCCCATGGAGCAGGGAACCCCATGCGGGGCTCAATCCCAGGACCCTGGGATCATGACCTGAGCAAAAGGCAGATGCTTAACGACTGAGCCACCCAGGTGCCCCAAAAATACTTTTTAAAAAAGAGACAGAGATGGACTATGATGTATCTACAGGCCAAAGAAAACCAAAAATTGCCAGCAACCGCCAACAGTTCAAAGAAGGATTCTTCCCTAGAGTCTTCAGAGAGAGAGCATTGCCTGTCCGCACCTTTAGTTTGGACATCTAGCCTCCAGAAGTGTGAGAGAATAAATTTCTATTGTTTTAAGCACCTAGTTGGTGGTACTTTGTTATGACAGCCATAAGAAACTGAGACAAAATTATTAAGTGAGTAGGAAACTATGTGGGTACAAGATTGTGTGTGTTGGGGTGGGTTACGTACTGAATGCAGATGGCAGGGGTTATAAACATTTATGAAATAGCAGCAGTATTGGGTTTGTTTTTGTTTATTTGTTGGATTTGAAAGGAAAAGTCTAAGGAATTGAGCAGATAAATATTTTTAATTGTTATTTTTATATAAAATTAAATATACTTATTATGGAGTAGAAAATAAAAATAAAAAAAATAGGGCCTGGAGTGCCTGGGTGGCTCAGTGAGTTAAGCATCCAACTCTTGATTTTGGCTCAAGTCATGATCCCACGGTCCTGGGATCGAGCCCCTGTGCTGGGGAGTCTGCTTGAGGATTTCTCTCCTCTCCCTTCACCCCTCCCCCCCAAAATAAATAAATCTTAAAAAAAAAAAAGGGGGGCCCTGGTTAGCTCAGTTGGTGGAGCATGCAACTCTTGATCTCGGGGTCATGAGTTCAAGCCCCACATTGGGTTTAGAGATTACTTAAATAAATAAAGTCTTTAAAAAAAAAATAGACAACTGCAAAAGAACTTGCTATTATGGGGTATCTGTTTTTGTTTGTGGCCCAGCCTCCGAAAGATTTTTTTTTTAATTTTTTTTTTAAAGATTTTATTTATTTATTTGACAGAGAGAGACACAGTGAGAGAGGGA
The DNA here is from genome assembly GCF_002201575.2 of Neomonachus schauinslandi. Classification (NCBI taxonomy): domain Eukaryota; kingdom Metazoa; phylum Chordata; class Mammalia; order Carnivora; family Phocidae; genus Neomonachus; species Neomonachus schauinslandi. Next base: position 85,788,933 of record NC_058413.1, on the reverse strand, counting down.
ACACAAGCAGGGGGAGTGGGAGAGGGAGAAGCAGGCTTCCTGCCGAGCAGGGAACCCGATGCGGGGCTGGATCACAGGACCCTGGGATCATGACCTGAGCCAAAGGCAGGCGCTTAACGACTGAGCCACCCAGGTGCCCCCCGAGAGATTTTTTTAAAGTTTTCTTTATTTAAGTAATCTCTACACCCAATGTGGGGCTCAAACTCACAACACCAAGATTAAGAGTTGTATGCCCTTCTGCCTGAGTCAGCCAGGTGCCCCAGACTCCTAGAGATCTTAAGTCACAAAACTGGATATTGTCTTCAGTTCAAACATCCAGAGTCATGGATGTTGAGAGAGAATTGGAAAGCAGGTGATGTCCAGAAGAAGCCTGGGAAGTTTAATAAGCAGGGAGGGAAGCATTATGAAGACTTTAAGTCAAATAGCATTTTTCCCCTGAGACACAGTCACAGTAAAAGGCAGGAAATGTATGAAATGGAAATATACTTTCCATCAAACATTGTTATTTCAAGAAAACACCTTTATGGGGCGCCTGGGTGGCTCAGTTGGTTAAGCGACTGCCTTCGGCTCAGGTCATGATCCTGGAGTCCCGATCGAGTCCCGCATCAGGCTCCCTGCTCAGCAAGGAGCCTGCTTCTCCCTCTAACCCTACCCCCTCTCATGTACTCTCTCTCTCTCATTCTCGCTCTCTCAAATAAATAAATAAATCTTTAAAAAAAAAAGAAAGAAAGAAAACACCTTTATGAATGTGACTCAGTTTGAAAATTTGGGGCCATAACTAAAATTTTGATATGAGGGAAGCTGTGGAAGCAAGAATTATTATAAATATAATGAGGATGCTATGGTTCATCTTATTTGTAGTAATCTCATTTAAGGGTAATCATTGTAAGAAAAGTCTTCTTTCAGGAATATAATGTCAACAGATACCTGAGAATAACCCAAAAGAGAAACTATAGCATGTAAGGAATCTTGGAAAGCCTCCAGCCAACTCAAATCTCCTTACACATTAAAAAAAAAAAAAATCATGAATATGGTGAATGTAGAAAACCTTTAGCCTGAAGCAATAACTTAGAGATCATGAGAAGATGCATACTGGAGAGTGTGCATTCATTCATGTGCTGAATGTAGTCAAGTGTTCTCTATTTTTTTTTTCAAGTGTTTTCTTGAATCTCATCCCTCACTCTACATTTAAGAATCTATAGAGGGAGGAAATCCTATAAAAGCAATAAATGCAGAAAATCCTTCAGCTGTAATAGAAAAACTTCATACTCATCATTCTAAGGAGAAACCTTATGAATGTGGAAAATATTCTCTTCAAATGTCATTAGACACCAAAGAAGGCGTACTGAAGAGAAACGCTATGGATATGAAGAAAGTGGGAAAGCCTCCAGTAGTGAAAAAAATCTCACAGCGCCTGAGAAAATTTGTACTGGAAAGAAACCCCTGAATGTAATCAATATGGAAGTGTCTTTAGCTAGAAGCGATACTGCATTAAAGATCAAAACATTCATATTGGAGGGCGCCTGGGTGGCTCAGTTGGTTAAGCGGCTGCCTTTGGCTCAGGTCATGATCCCAGGGTCCTGGGATCAAGTCCCACTTTGGGCTCCCTGCTCAGCGGGGAGCCTGCTTCTCCCTCTCGCTCTCCCCCTCCTCCCTGCTCATGCTGTCTTTCTCTCAAATAAATAAATAAAATCTTTAAAAAAAAAAAAACACATACTGGAAAGAAACTCTATGATTGTAATAAATGTGGAAAATCTTCACTCAAAAGGAGAAACATCATTATCAAATAATCCAGACAAAAGAGAAATCTTATGCATGTAGTGAGAATGCTTTTATTCAGAAGTCAAGCCTCATTAGACACTAGAAAAGTCATACTTGCCGATAAACCCTATTCATGTAAGGAAGGTGAGAAAACATTCAGTAATAAATTCATGCTTGAGAGATGCCTTACAAATACAATGCACATGCAAAAATCTTCAGCAGGAGCGGTACCTCATTAAATATTACAACATTCATATAGAAGAGATACCCTATGAATGTACTAAGGGTGGAAAAGCCTTCTCTCACATCACATTGTTTATTGTATATGCAAGAACCGATACAGGTAATAAACATGAATGTAGAATGTGTGGAAAAGCCTACTTTCAACTTTTAAACAATGCTTTGCATATGAGAAACAACACTGAATGGAATTTTGGTTAACAGACGAATGGGTAAAAATATGGTGGTATATCCATACAATGGAGTGCTATTCAGCAAGAAAAAATAAATAAACTATTGATACATGCAAAAGCATAAATTAAGGGGCGCCTGGGTGGCTCAGTCAGTTAAGCATCGGCCTTCGGCTCAGGTCATGATCCCAGGGTCCTGGGATTGAGTCCAGCATCAGGCTCCCTGCTCTGCGGGGAGTCTGCTTCTCCCTCTACACGTTCCCCCTGCTCATGATCTCTCTCTCACTCCCTCTCTCACAAATAAGTATATAAAATCTTAAAAGAAAAAAGCATAAATTAATATGAAAGTAATTGTGCCAAGTAAAATAAGCCAAACCAAGAAAGAGAGAGAGAGAGTACATATTTCATGGTTCCACTTGTATAAAATTCTAGAAAACACAAATTAATCAGTAGTGATAGAAAGCAGATCAGTGGCTGGGGGGCGGGTGGAGAGGCGGGGAGGGATTGCAAAGGTTCAAAAGGAAACTGGAAAATGATGAGTATGTTCACTTTGCAGTATGGATTCATGAATGTGTACATATTGCAAAGCTTACTAAGTTGCCCACTTTAAACATGTGCATTTTATTTTATTTTTTATTTATTTCTGTGTGTGGGCATTTTATTTTAATTTTATTTTATTTCTAAAGTTTTATCTATTGGGGCGGTTGGGTGGCTCAGTCCTTAAGCGTCTGCTTTCGGCTCAGGTCATGATCCCAGGATCCTGGGATCGAGCCCCGCATTGGGCTCCCTGCTCAGCGGGAAGCCTGCTTCTCCCTCTCCCTCTACCCCTGCTTGTGTTCCCTCTCTCGTGCTGTCTCTCTCTGTCAAATAAATAAATAAAATCATTAAAAAATAAAATAATAAAGTTTTATCTATTTAAGTAATCTCCACATCCACCCCAGAGCTTGAACTCACAACCCGGAGACCAAGAGCTGCACGCTCTTCCGACTGAGCCAGCTAAGTACATCTTACTTTATTATTTATTTATTTATTTATTATTTTTTTAAAGATATTATTTATTTATTTGACAGAAAGAGACATAGCGAGAGAGGGAACACAAGCAGGGGGAGTGGGAGAGGGAGAAGCAGGCTTCCCGCAGAGCAGGGAGCCCGATGCGGGGCTCGATCCCAGGACCCCGGGATCATGACCTGAGCCGAAGGCAGACGCTTAACGATTGAGCCACCCAGGCGCCCCTACTTTATTTTTTTTAAGTAAGCTCTATGTGGAGCTCAAACTTACAACCCCAAGGTCAAGAATCACATGTTCTACCGACTGAGCAAGCCAGGTGCCCCTAACCATGTGCATTTTAATGTATGTCAGGTACACCTCAATAAAGATTTTAAGATTGTTTTGGAGTTTATGATAGTTATAATAATCCAAGAAAATTTTTTAATTGGTTAAGAATTAGCTAATGATGGGGCGCCTGGGTGGCTCAGTCGTTAAGCGTCTGCCTTCGGCTCAGGTCATGATCCCAGGGTCCTGGGATCGAGCCCCGCATCGGGCTCCCTGGTCGGCGGGAAGCCTGCTTCTGCCTCTCCCACTCCCCCTGCTTGTGTTCCCTCTCTCGCTGTGTCTCTCTCTGTCAAATAAATAAATAAAATCTTTAAAAAAAAAAAAAAAGAATTAGCTAATGACAAATTAGTCTTCATTTGTTTATAATATGATTAGGATTTACCAAAATCTCTTAGATATTTTATGTAAACATAATATTAAAAAATACTAAGAGACTAAATATAAAAATAAAAATCTTCTAAGATAATCTAGGATGTTATATGTACCATCTCTTCTAGGAACTTTGGTGAACTTCTTAACCAAGATTTGAAACCAAGAAGTTACAATGGAAAAAAAAAAACAAAACCAAAATGAAGACGATAGGTATATTTTAATTACTTGTAAATAAAAACTTTGGCTATATATATATACCATAACAAAGTCAAACAATATATCACATTTTTGCTATACAGAAAACAAAGAGTAATTTCTTACAAGTTTATAAAAAGAGGTAAACAACCCAGTGGTAAAATAGACAAAGGCTAATAGGAAAATATCAGGGAAGAGCAAATCCAAATGCCCCAAATCATATTAACATATTAAAAGGTGCTCAAACTTTGAGGTGCCTGGGTGGCTTAGTTGGTTGAGCATCTGACTCTGGGTTCCCACTCAGGTCATGATCTCAGGGTCATGGGATCAAGCGCTTCATAGAGCTCAGGGCGGAGTCAGCTTGAGAGATTCTCTCTCCCTCTCCCTCCCCCTCTGCCCCTCCCCCCATTCATGCTTGTACACGCTCTCTCTCTCAAATAAATAAAATCTTTAAAGAAAAAAAAATTTTTAAAAGATGCTCAAACTTGAAGCATCAGGGAAATGAAAATTAAAGTAATTATTAGGCATTATTTTTTTAAAAAGTAATTTCCTATGCCCAACATGGGGCTTGAATTCATGACTCCAAGGGCAAGAGCTGCATGTTTTAGCGAGCCAGCCAGAATGGTAACGTCTATTGTTAGAGTGCTTTTATATCATGTCAGCGGCATATGAATTGTTCCAGTCTTTTTGGACGGGAAGGTAGTAACATCAATTAAAATTAAATTTGTATATATGTATATACATGTTATAGGAGATCCTATATAATTGTATCACTCAGCAGTCCCCATTCTGGAATTCTATCTAGAAGAAAGAGAATCACCAATATAAGGTGTTTCATAATGGCATAAAATTGGAAACAGTCAAAGCATAGTGAGTGGTACAGCACATCATAGAACAGGATGCAGTGATTAAAGAGAACGAACTGTAGTCATATCAGTGGGCTTGGATGATTTCCAATACTGTTAAATTATAAAGGCAAAATGAAAAAAGTATGTTGCATCGGTCAGGTCTCAACCTGAGAAAAAAAACCAGTAAGGACATATATTAAGGGATTTATTGTAGGACTTGTGAGGGCTAGCTAGGCAAGTCCAAACTCTGTAGGCCAGGCCATTAGGGCAGGCTGGAACTCTCTGGTTCAGGCTGAAGCTGCCATCCACAGGTGGAATTTCTTCTTTTTCCTAAAAGTCCCAGTTTTGCTCTGAAGGCCTTTCAACTGATGAGATAAGGCACTCCCAGAGTATCTAGGATATTACTTAATGTGACTGATTATGGATTTTAATCACACCTACAAAATACCCTATAGCAACACCTAGGTTAGCGTTTATTAGAGTAACCAAGGGATCGAGTCCCACGTCGGGCTCCTTGCTCAGCGGGAGCCTGCTTCTCCCTCTGCTGCCGCTTTCCCCTGCTTGTGCTCTCTCTGACAAATAAATAAATAAAATAAAATAAAGATTTTATAAAAGAAAGAAAGAAAGAAAAGCGAACACTTTCTGCACGAATGACAAGACAGAAAAACTCACATCAAAAAAGAGAACCAGAGGTAGTACTGAATGCCAGGGACCTCATCAGTGTGGACCTAAGAAAGATGTTGGCACCAGAGTTCAGAATAATGATTATAAAGATACTCGCTGGGATTCACGGTGTGGGAAGCCTGCTCAAAATTCTCTCTCTCGCTCTCCCTCTGCCCCTCCTCACCACAACCCCCCCTCCAAAAAAATTAAATACAAATTAGTAGTTTTCCTAAATAATAATAGTCATAGGAAACACCATAGAAAAATATGTAGGGATGGAGAGCATTCTACACAGAAACGAGATGCATGAGATGCATCAATTATTAAGATGGATTTTCTGGAGTCCCAGGGGTTGAGGTTTCTGCTCCAGGCACACTTGACCTGCTTTACCATGTTGCCTGTGGTCGGCTCACTTGCCAAGGTTACTTATGATCCTCTCTGCACTGCTCACTGACAGCAGGAAACACAAATGGAGATCTATGTTTCTCTTTTCTCTGAGCACACCTTTGGTTCCAAAGTGGTGTGTAAGTAACAGCCCAGCAGCCCCGGGGTTTGCTTTCACTTGTGGCTAAACTGTTAAGAGTAGCTGGATTGCCAGTTGCTTATTAGTGAAGGTTACTTTCTAGGCAGAGCCCGAGAACTGTATTAAACATAGATTGTTTTAAACAAGCTGTGGCCTCTTGCCAACTTTTTCCTCTTTTTTCTGATTTGGCTGAACCTCTAGCTGCATAGTGATGGAGAAAAATAACAGGACACAAAAGCGGATGGAAGAGGAAGACAAATGCAGATTCTGAGCCACTGTTGGGAAAAGTGGTATGGGGTAGCAAAATGGAGAGAAAAAAATTTTTTAGTAGAGTAGGCTAAGAGGATGCGAAGGACCAGTTTCCAGTAAGATAGCTCCCAGAAAACATTAAAGAAAATACTTTCTAAGAATTTTCAGCGATGAAACAGAGTAACTTTTTTGGTTCACTTAAAACTTAATTTAAAAAGATCAATACAGGGCAATTTCTATTTTGAGTTAAACCCTCTTTTTGTGTAAGTGCTCTTACAGCTTGCTGAACCTTTCATGTGGCCCCATTTGATCTGAGTGAGATTGCAAATACATTGGCTGGCCAAACAGTAAACTGGGGTAAGTCTTATGCTGAATGGGAGAAAGGAAATGGAAAATTTTTTAGAAAACAAAACTCTACGCCAAATATAGCGCAGATTAAGATCCACAGAAACATTGTTCTGAATATTTATGGGTAATCCATGAATAATCCTCAGAAATAGATATTACTGATGCAAATCAGCTTAAAAAAGTGGGATGGATTTTTCTAGTATATATGGCAATAAAGAAGAGTAAAACACAGGGATATTGAACCAGGGCTATAGATGCATAATTATAAAGACTGAGAGGAAACCAAGTGCCATTGGCTAAAGAAATAATCCTCTGTTAGCAAGGACCACATTTCTCTGATTATTAAAAGTAGAACACAGTAAAAAGTAGGGGAGGGGCGCCTAGGTGGCTCAGTTGTTGGGCATCTGCCTTCGGCTCGGGTCATGGTCCCGGGGTCCTGGGATCGAGCCCCGCATGGGGCTCCCTTCTCCGCGGGAAGCCTGCTTCTCCCTCTCCCACTACCCCCTGCTTGTGTTCCCTCTCTCGTGCTGTCTCTGTCAAGTAAATAAAATCTTAAAAAAAAAAAAAAGTAAGGGGGAAAGTCCATTGTACTTTATGGCTACCATGATACTTCATGTTTGGATTTTAAGTTGCTTGAGCTTTTGCTCCTTCTCAGCAAACATTAACAAGAGACAGGTTCTGCATAGATTTAAATTTAAGTAAGACCTTTTCTCCTCAACAGTGTTTTTTATTTACTCTACGCCTGTGGTCATGGAATGTAAATATTCTCTTAACTTCTCTTTCTTAGTGTATTAAAGTAACCAGCAGAGAGCTTGAGAATTAAGCAGGATTCCTTTCTCTCAAGGTTCCTTTTCAAATTCTAGTATGGCATCCAATCTCTTCATTTTATTCAAGACAAAATCAAGTTCTTTTAAGTTTAAATGTATTTCCTCACCAGGAAGAAACATTAATCACCAATACCTACAAATGCAATCATTGCTGGTAACTACGTTTCTAGAAAAAATACTTTTGAGGTTCTTTCGTTTCTTCATACAAAAGTCACAGGCTCACACAAACATTTCAACTATTCAGGTCGTGTTCAGGCTCTAGTCTTTCAGCCCATTCATACGCAAATTATTGAAGAGTTTTCCCCCAGGTTAGAGAAGAAAAATAAGACCCTAGCTTTTAACCTTGAAACTCTTGAATCCCTCTAAAAGTTTTATGCTAAATATCATGTTTCAGTTCATATGTGCATTTTTTCTGAGGGAAGATTTCATAAATTCCTGCACATTCCAAGGAGTCCAAAACCTGTAAAACTTTAAGAATCACCGCCTTTTAAAAATTACTAAAATCCAGGGGACTTTTACGTTGAATTTCATTTTCCTAATTGGCTACATCAGTGCTTTCCAAATTTTAATTTGCATATGAGTCCTGTGGGGATCCTGTATAAAATACAGATTATAGTTTAGAATCTGAGGTGGGATCTGAGATTCTGCATTTCTTTTTTTTTTTTTTTTTTTAAAGATTTTATTATTTATTTGAGACAGAGAGAATGAGAGACAGAGAGCATGAGAGGGAGGAGGGCCAGAGGGAGAAGCAGACTCCCTGCCGAGCAGGGAGCCCGATGCGGGACTCGATCCCGGGACTCCAGGATCATGACCTGAGCCGAAGGCAGTCGCTTAACCAACTGAGCCACCCAGGCGCCCCTGAGATTCTGCATTTCTAACAAATTCTAAGGTGATGCTGTTGTTGCTGGTCCAAGGACCACATTTTTTTTTTTTTAAAAGATCTTATTTATTTATTTGAGAGAGAGAATGAGATAGAGCATGAGACGGGGGAGGGTCAGAGGGAGAAGCAGACTCCCCGCCGAGCAGGGAGCCCGATGCGGGACTCGATCCCGGGACTCCGGGATCATGACCTGAGCCGAAGGCAGACGCTTAACCATCTGAGCCACTCAGGCGCCCCAAGGACCACATTTTGAGCAAGAGAAAAATGACACACCCAAAGGAGGACCCTATGCAGTGTTCAGAAAATTTCACTGAGTAAGAAGATTCAAATACTTATTTGTCAACATAACCTAATGTCTGACAAAGACAGGAAAGTAAACACTTACCAGCATTAACTTTTGCCATACTTAGAATAAAGAGTATATTCATGAGATAAAAAGTTACACCATTCCCTATTATTTAGATGTCTGAAGTTGATTTTTTTTTTAAGATTTTATTTATTTATTTGACAGAGAGAGACACAGCGAGAGAGGGAACACAAGCAGGGGGGGTGGGAAAGGGAGAAGCAGGCTTCCAGAGGAGCAGGGAGCCCCCTGCGGGACTCGATTCCAGGACCCTGGGATCATGACCTGAGCTGAAGGCAGACCCTTAATGACTGAGCCACTCAGGTGCCCCTTATTTATCATTTTTATGCCTCCTTTTTTTTTTTTTTAAAGATTTTATTTATTTATTTGAGAGAGAGAATGAGATATAGCGAGCATGAGAGGGGGGAGGGTCAGAGGGAGAAGCAGACTCCCTGCCGAGCAGGGAGCCCGATGCGGGACTGGATCCCAGGACTCCAGGATCATGACCTGAGCCGAAGGCAGTCGCTTAACCAACTGAGCCACCCAGGCGCCCTATGCCTCCTTTGTTATGAAGAAAGTCCTAGGAATTAGTAGAAGCCTCCTTTGTAGACTTAACTGAATTGATACAGCTCTTAACAGGTTAAAATAATGATCAATCTACCAAAAAGTATTTATTGAACACTGCTTTATGTTCAGGCCTGCCATAGGTGCTAGGAAACATCAAGAGAATGAATAAGTAGTCCTTTTATGTAGGTATGTATGTCGTATTTATAAAGTAGGCTCTACGCTAAACACGGCACTTCAACTCATGACCACGAGATCAAGAGTCCCATACTCCACTGACTGAGCCAGCCAGGCGCCCCCAATAACTGGTCCTTTTAGAAAGAGCACAGAGGGGAAGAGAATAGTGAGAAATCAAGCTGTGGGGTGCTGAGCCAGGTTACAAATGGTCTTTTATAACCTGCTAAAGAATATGGATTTTTTTTCCCCCACAGCAATTCACCGCCTTAAAATATCTTTTTTTTCCTTTTCTTTTGGCTGCACCGTAAATCAGTGGGCATCTTTAACGCACAGACATGTGTGGCATTACCTTTGCCATTTGCAGCACCATGAATCTAATTAAAATAATAAAATGTCATCATTTCTCTTTGAGTAAAAAATGTGTTTTAGAGAGATAATTCAGGAGACAGTGTGGAAAATGGATGGCATAGTGGAGATACAGGTGGAGGGTGACCACTGGGAGATTGACCGCCACAATCCAGGTGAGATGTGATGAAGGTCTGATGTTACAAGACATCATGCTAAGCACTGCAGGGAACACAAAGCTGAACAAGACACGGTCCCTGCTGTGAAGGATGAATGAAGGAAAATGCCAGATTCCATGCTTGTTTATCCTAACATGATGCCCCCGGGAATGGTGATGTAGGAAGATATGAATAAGAGAAGGTAGACTTTTATTAAAATCCTACTGAAGGTAAAGGTTACAGAAAGCAAGCACTCTTGCCTCATCTTTTCCTTTTTTTTTTAAGATTTACTTTATTTATATATTTGAGAAAGAGAGAGTAGAGGGGACAGGCAGAGGAGCAGACTCCGTGCTGAGCGAGGAGCCTGACGCGGGGCTCAATCCCACGACTCCAAGATCACCACTGGAGCCAGATCAAGAGTCGGATGCTTAACTGACTGAGCCATCCAGGCACCCCTTGCTTGATCTTTTCAATTTGACTATGATGTCTCCCATGTGTTTATGTAATGAACTTACATATCTTGCTGTTTGTGTTTTGACCAACCATACCCAACAAGGCGGGGAACAATCCAGTCAGCAGTTGCCTGGACTTGTTAGCGGATGTGATTTCAGTAACCAACTACTTGCTGACTCAGAGACAAGATGAAAGCAAAACTCTCCTCTCCCTGTTCTGTGGCCAGCCAAGCGATGACCAGACTGTCAAAGTCCACAGGAATGGGGACCTGTTTCTATTGCCCAGCTTGTTCATTTGCTGTGTCACCCATTACCTGGGACTGAAGTTTCATTCTAAATTTGAAGAAATAAGTGAGTCATGTGAACCATTTCCGGGGCTTGGCATCCAGGATGCCAGAAACAGAAGTCCTCCTTCCCTGGCTTGAGGCTCCATTACTCACCTGATCTCTTGTACGACTCCTTAGAATGAAGGAGTCACAAAGGAAAGCACCCTCCCCCATCTCTGCTAAAGGAAACAAGCATCCAGCACAGAGCCTAGTCCCACAGTAGAAAAAGGATGACTTTGGAATCAGACATGGTTGAATACTGGCTTTGTCAAGGCTGCAAATCAGTTAACTTCTTTCAATCTGAAGTTTCCCACCTATGAAGTAGTGGTTATGGTATGATCACACATATCTATGCAAAATAATATATGTACAACGCCGGGTACTCTCATCCTTTGCTGGTAGGAATGGAAAATGGTACCACCTCTTTGGAAAATAGTTTGGCGGTTTCTTAAAAAGTTAAACGTAGGGGGGTGGGGGGATGGGTTAGCCCAGTGATGGGTATTAAAGAGGGCACGTATTGAATGGAGCACTGGGTGTTATATGCAAACAATGAATCATGGAACACTACATCAAAAACTAATGATGTAATGTATGGTGATTGACATAACATAATAAAAAAAAAGTTAAACATAAATTTACCGTACAACCCAGCATTTCTACTGCTGGGCATTTATCCAAGAGAAATGAAAACATATGTCTACACAAAGACGCGTGTGTGAATGTTCATAGCAGCATTATTCATGAGTGAACCACAAAAACATTATGCTAACGAAAGAAGCCAGACAAAAAAGATCACATATTCTGTAAGTCCAATTACATGAGGGAAGGCAAATCCAGAAAAAACAAATTTATAGAGACTTAAAGTAGGTTACAGTTGCCTGAAGCTGGGGCAGAGGGGAGGGAGAGTCACTGCAAATGGGCATGGGGGATCTCTGGGCAGTGATGGAAATGCTCTCAAATTGGATTTGGTGGTGGGTGCACAACTCTGGACATCTACCAACAGTCATTGAATATACACTTAAAATGTGGGATTTTATGGCATATAAATTATACTTCAATATGGCTGTTTTAAAAAACCCACCAGGAAGGGCACCCAGGTGGTTCAGTCAGTTAAACATCTGACTCCTGATTTCCGCTCGGGTCATGATCCCAGTTGCGGGATCAAGCCCCGTGTCTGGCTGGGTGCTCAGCGCGGAGTCTGCTTGAGATTTTCTTTCTCCCTCTCCCTCTGGACCTCCCCCCTGCTTGCTCTCTCTAAATAAATAAATAAATAAATAAATAAATAAATAAATAAATAAAGTCTTTTTTTTTTTTTTAAAGATTTTATTTATTTATTTGAGAGAGAGAATGAGAGACAGAGAGCACAAGAGGGAAGCGGGTCAGAGGGAGAAGCAGACCCCCCGCTGAGCAGGGAGCCCGATGTGGGACTCGATCCCGGGACTCCAGGATCATGACCTGAGCCGAAGGCAGTCGCTTAACCAACTGAGCCACCCAGGCGCCCCTAAAGTCTTTTTTAAAAAGAAAAAAAAACAAACAAACACCCACCAGGCATGTGATATTCAGTACTATAGTGAATCCCTAACATTTAATATACATCTATTGGTAAACTACATTTTTTTGGGGGGGGGTAAGCTACTTTTTTAAAGATTTTATTTTATTTTATTTTATTTATTTATTTATTTATTTATTTATTTATTTTTTAAGATTTTATTTATTTGCGAGAGAGACAATGAGAGACAGAGAGCATGAGAGGGAGGAGGGTCAGAGGGAGAAGCAGACTCCCTGCTGAGCAGGGAGCCCGACGTGGGACTCGATCCCGGGACTCCAGGATCATGACCTGAGCCGAAGGCAGTCGCTTAACCAACTGAGCCACCCAGGCGCCCCTATTTTATTTATTTTTTAATTTTTAAAAGATTTTATTTATTTGACAGAGAGAGACAGCGAGAGAGAGAGAACACAAGCAGGGGATGTGGGAGAGGGAGAAGCAGGCTTCCCACCAAGCAGGGAGCCCGATGTGGGGCTCCATCCCAGAACCCTGGGACCGTGTCCTGAGCCAAAGGCAGACGCTTAATGACTGAGCCACCCAGGCGCCCCAAGATTTTTTTTTTTTTTAAGTAGTCTCTACACTCAACGAGGGGCTTGAACTCACAATCCCAAGATCAAGAGATGCACACTCTGTGGACTGAGCCAGCCAGGCACCTAGTAAGCCACTTTAAACACATTACATGCCTCAGCTCAATTGAACTCATATTTCTAAGGCCTATTTATAAGTTTCACAAACTTTCAGCGTTTCAAATAGCACTGTCGCTAGTTTTCCCAGTCCACTTACCGTCTGTACAATTATCAACCAAATATTTTTCTTTAAACAAAATTACTTTTTAAAACCTTATATAAGGGGGGCGCCTGGGTGGCTCAGTTGGTTAAGCAACTGCCTTCGGCTCAGGTCATGATCCCAGAGTCCCGGGATCGAGTCCCACATCGGGCTCCCTGCTCGGCTGGGAGTCTGCTTCTCCCTCTGACCCTCCTCCCTCTCATGCTCTCTGTCTCTCATTCTCTGTCTCGCAAATAAATAAAATCTAAAAAAAAAAAAAATTAAAAAAAAAATAAAACCTTATATAAGGTCATCTAAAAATAACACATTCTCTCACTATGGTAAATGGAAAAATTCATATCATTTGTCATAAATAAAATATTCTGTGAAAATAAACACAAGAAAAGCCAAACGGCCTTAGTTTGCAGACAGATGTTGCCTCAAGAAGGCTTGCTCTTTGTGCTTGAAAAAGGAGACGGAAAATGTTAGAGGTGACTTTGACATACTAGCACCAACAACCAGCGGAGAATTTCTCTTTGATGTAACCAGAACCGGCAACCAGGGATCCCAGGCTGAGAACAAAGGAGGTTTTTTGTGCCTCAACTGCCCTTATAGAGTTGAAAACAATAGAGGCCAGAAACCTTCTTAGGGCTTATCAGGAGGTAGCTGAGCCTGCTCCGGCTACTTTATCATTATGCCCCCCTAAGTCCATAAAAGCAGTTGCCTGGAGAGAGGGACTGGGGAGAGGGGTGGGGAAAATCAGTCCTGACCCCTCAGGCTTGGTCAGGTGTGAAGTAAGATGAGGGGGCAGTTCAGGAATGCTACCGCCCTGAGGCAGGGAGGGTCCTGAGAGAATCACTGGCAGAAACCACGGAATAGTAAGAAAGGAGTTAGCATCTCGGCTCCTCACTGAGGTTGGAATCAGTCTCCCTGGCCTGGAGCTGCTACCCCAGATGGGGTGTGGAGACAGAGGCTTCAGAGGAGCCTGAGTATGCCCTCCTGGAGCTGGATGTGTACATGACCCTAGTTGAGACCCCTGGGAGATGAGAATGCGATATGAGGGATGGTTGACGTGGTTAAGTCAAGGAACAATGCAGGCCCCACTGAAGCGCTCACCCTCACACTAATGTGACAACCAGAACTCGGATGCTTGGAACAAGGGAGCATCAACAGCCAAGAAGTTTTAGCCAGACAGGCAACACAGCCAAGAGAAGATCAGACATCATTTAGGGAAGAGACATTCTCCCCCTCTCCTTTCTTTCACAAAATAATGGGGGAAAGAGATTCAACTGAGCACGACAGAAGGGGAAAAAGAAAACATGTCATGTTTATTCTCCACTTGATTCAGACTGTTCAATAAACTGAGTAGAGAGGGATTCAAACAACTTAAAAAGACCTCACTTTTGGGGCGCCTGGGTGGCTCAGTCGTTAAGCGTCTGCCTTCGGCTCAGGTCATGATCCCAGGGTCCTGGGATCGAGCCCCGCATCGGGCTCCCTGCTCGGCGGGAAGCCTGCTTCTCCCTCTCCCACTCCCTCTGCTTGTGTTCCCTCTTTTGCTGTGTCTCTGTCAAATAAATAAAATCTTTAAAAAAAAAGACCTCACTTTTGGGGTGGCTCAGTCGGTTGGGCAACCGACTCTTGATTTCAGCTCAGGCTTGCTCTCAGGGTTGTGAGTTTGAGCCCCACATCGGGCTCCACAATGGGTATGGAGCCTACTTAAAAAAAAAAAAAAAAAAAAAAGACCCCACTTTCACACTGCCATTCAACTAATGCCCACACTGTAACATCTAGAATTATCTATATCTGGGGAAACACTGCTCTAGGGAAGTGTGGCATTGCCTTCAGTCCTACCTGATAGCTCTAGGGTTGCCCACTGGGGCACTGAAAATGTGGAAGAATATCTAAGCCACTTCTCTAAGTCTTCATAAACCTTGGACTGTCTTTTCCAAGCTATGGACATGGAGGCAAAAATCTGGGAACATGACATACCTAACCAAAATGATTCTTTTTCTCTCCTCCCCCTCCCCTGTTTCTATTTTTCTCAATTGCTCTAATTTTCTTCCCTCTTACTGATTTCTCAGCTCTCACCTTTCCTGAGTCAGCAAGGGAGAATTCTGTCCAGCATTTTTTTTACTCTCACTGGTGGCTCTTAGGGCTAACTGAAAACCCAGGATTCCAGTTTCCCAAGAAACCATGGCAGGCAAATTGTTGTACAAAACTCCTGCCTGCAAAGGCCAGGGAGCGAGGGCAGGTTCTACTTTTTGTGACCTATTTAGCCTTGGACAAGCCCCTGAACTTCTTGAATTATGTTGCTTTACCTGTTAAATGGAATTAATAGTGATATCTGCTTCCCAGCTTGTTTTGAAACTCAAATGAGGTAACATCCAGCTTACACCTTACATTGCACAAGAATGTTACTTTTTTTTTTTAAAGATTTTATTTATTTATCTGAGAGAGACAATGAGATAGAGCATGAGAGGGGGAAGGGTCAGAGGGAGAAGCAGACTCCCTGCTGAGCAGGGAGCCCAATGCGGAACTCGATCCAGGGACTCCAGGATCATGACCTGAGCCGAAGGCAGTCGCCTAACCAACTGAGCCACCCAGGCGCCCACAAGAATGTTACTTTTCAACATTATTGTGGTGGTGGTCTTTAATGCAGCACTTTTTTTATATAAATTTTTTTATTTTTTATGGTTTTTTATAAAGATTTTATTTATTTATTTGACAGAGCGAGACACAGCGAGAGAGGGAACACAAGCAAAGGGAGTGGGAGAGGGAGAAGCAGACTTCCCGCGGAGCAGGGAGCCCAATGTGGGGCTCGATCCCAGGACCCTGGGATCATGACCTGAGCCAATGGCAGACGCTTAACGACTGAGCCACCCAAGTGCCCCTAATGCAGCACTTTTAAGAAATAATTTGTCCAATTAAGATATGCATGTATGTTACAACATCTCTCAGAAACATAAAATTGAATGAAAAGAGTAATTTGTAGAAACATATGCAATGTAATTCATTGTGAATTTTATTTTTCCAGCTTTATTGAGATCTCAAGGACTTGTAACATTGTGTAAGGTGGGCAACATTATGATTTGATACACATATGTTGTGAAATGATTACCACAGTAGGGTTAGTTACACTTCCTTCACCTCATAATCACTATTCCTTTTTTGTGGCGAATACATTTAAGATCTACTCTCTTAGGGACGCCTGGGTGGCTCAGTTGGTTAAGCGACTGCCTTCAGCTCAGGTCATGATCCTGGAGTCCTAGGATCGAGTCCTGCATCGGGCTCCCTGCTCAGTGGGGAGTCTGCTTCTCCCTCTGATCCTCCTCCCTCTCATGCTCTCTATCTGTCACTCTTTCTATCTCAAATAAATAAATAAAATCTTAAAAAAAAAGATTTTATTTATTTATTTGAGAGAGAGAGAGAGAGCACATGAGACGGGGGGGAGGGTCAGAGGGAGAAGCAGGCTCCCCGCCGAGCAGGGAGCCCGACGCGGGACTCGATCCAGGGACTCAATCCAGGGACTCCAGGATCATGGCCTGAGCCGAAGGCAGTTGCTTAACCAACTGAGCCACCCAGGCGCCCAATAAAATCTTAAAAAAAAAAAAAAGATCTACTCTCTTAGCAACTTTCAAGGATACAATCCAGTATTGTTAACTCTAGTTACCATGCTGTGCATTAGATCCCCAGAAGTTATTAATCTTATAACCGGAAGCTTGTGCTTTTATGACCAACATTTCCCCATTTCTCCACTCCCCCAGCCCCTGGCAATCACCATTCAACTCTGTTTTTGTAAGTACGATTTTTTCAGATTCCACATTTAAGTAAGACCATACAGCATTTGTCTTTCTCTGACTTATTTTACTTAACATAATGTCCTCACACCCATATTGTCCCAAAAGGTAAGATTTCCTTCTTTTTAATGACCGAATAATATTCCATTGTATTGGATGTTTCCATGTCTTAGATATTGAGAATAATGCTGCAATGAGCATGGGGGTGGGTGTAGATCTCTTTTTGAGATAGGATTTCAATTCCTTCAGATATATATCCAGAAGTGGAATTTCTGAATCATATGGTAATTCTATTTTTAATTTTTTGAGGAACTTCCATACTGTTTTCCATAGTGATTGCACCAATTTACATTCCTACCAATAATGCACAAGGGTTCCCTTTTCTCCACATCTTGGCCAACATTTGTTATCTCTTATCCTTTTGATGATAGCTCTTCTTCTTCTTTTTTTTTTTAAATGATAACTATTCTAACAGGTACCAGTGATACCTCATTGTGGTTTTGATTTGCATTTCCCTAATGATGAGTGATGTTGAGCATCTTTTCATGTACCTCTTGGATGTTTTGTATGTCTTCTTTGGAGAACATTGTAAATTTTAAAACACAAAAAATAGTGCTATATGTTGTTCATGAATATATACGTATGTAGGAAAAATACTTCAAATGTGTGGGAAAACATATTACACTCATACTTATCGTTTCTTTTGGGGAGAAAGAAGACAATGGACTGGGGAAAGGAACACAAAGGGCTTTAGCTGTAGCTATCGTGTTTTATTTATTTATTTTTTTAAAGAAAAAAATATTCAAGGTACCTGGTGGCTCAGTTGGTTAAGCATCTGCCTTCTGGGGGTCCTGGGATCGAGGCCCACATCGGGCTCCCTGCTCAGTGGGGAGCCTGCTTCTCCCTCTGCCCCTCCCCCGCCTCATGCTCTCTCTAAGTGTCTCTCTCTCAAATAAATAAATAAAATCTTTTTTTAAAAAAGGAAGAAAGAAAGATCCAAATCAAATAGAACAGATTGTCTACAACTATTCAACCTGGGTGGTAGGTACCTGACTGTTTACCATGTTATTCAATGTGCTTTCCTCTTTTGAAAAAAAAATTTTACTTAAAAAATGCTTCAACTCAATGGTGAAAACCTGGAAAAAACAAAAGGATAAGGGCAATAACAACAGCAAACACCTAACTCAAATAACCAGTGTCAACATTTATTGGTTTATATAGCTCCCATCTTTTTTATTCATTATACATACAAATGCACTTTAAACCCAATTGGATCATTTTATTTTGTGACACTGAACTCACGTGTTGGCAGCTGGGTTGGATTGTCTTTGGCTTAGGTGTCAAATAGCAGGTCTTATACAAACAAAACCCTCCCTACCACCCCTTTATTATTGAAGCTTCTGGTTTATAAAATTGCCCTTTACAAAAGATCTGTTGTGTGGAGTGTAAATATTTAATGTAATCCACATCCACTTAGGCCTGCCCCAGTGTATTTCATTTATATTTCACCAGGTTACATAATACCAAATTCATCTGCCGATTCACTCCATTCAGTTAAGAGGGAAAAAAACAAAAACAAAATAGCTTTTTGGTGTTATATAGGTACCACATGTTCAAATGACCAACTACATTTTTCTTTTTTATCTACTTGGTTTAGGATTGTACTGTGTTCTCTCCTCCTTGCAACTCAATACTAGAAAAGGGCTTTTTTTTTTTTTCCTCTCTCTCCACCCTTTCACTTTTCAACCACTTATTTCTTTTAGTTTGGGTTTAAACTCAGCAGTTGGTTAAGATTTCCATATTCAACCAGTCAAGAAATCTGGATTTGGTGTGACTAATACCTGGAAAAGCCACATGGAAGCCTAGAGCGGCACGGTCCAGTGTGGTAGCCCCTAGCTACGTGTGGCTATTTAAGTTCATTAAAACTAAGTGCAAATTTAAATTCTGTTCCTTGGTCACACCCGGCACATTTCCATGTGCTTAATAGTCACCTGTGACGAGTGGCTTCTGTGTTGGACTGCACACACACAGAACACGTCCATACCTCTGAAAGAGCCGTTGGACAAAGCTGGTCTGAAATTATGTGGCAGACGCTGGGGTCATTTCCTGCACTTTCCGATTTCCCACTTTCATCTTCCTGGCTTCAAAACCGTGCTGGAGGTGCAACTCTAGATGAGGAAACTGTGGGCAATACATGAATGACAGAGACAAAGCTGGTCAATTAGAGCTCTCGCCACTCTTCCCTGGAGACTACCATTTCCTGGACAGGTTTCTGTCCCTAGATCTTTGAGCTGCTGTAAGATTTTTCAAATGAAGGTCTTACCAAGGAACAGAAGTTCATCCACCCTTCTGAGCATCCTCTTTATGTTTTTTGTGGGAGAGAGTTTAAGGATTTGAGACCAATGTAATAGGTCATCCAGCTTTGTCCTTGTACAAAATTCTAGTCACCGTTCCTATTTATTTCTTGGAAAGCGGACTAATGATCAACTAATAAGGCAGAGCATGGAGAACAGGGAATTGGCCAATATGTTTTCAGTGACTCCATAAGGCCAATAAGTGGTTACGGCTCAGATGCCGCTTATTTTTTAGAGGACATGCTCTATCTACTGACAGGGCAGTGAGAGAAGTCAGCACCTGCTAGTCTTTGAACCCAAGAAAAATAGTTGGCAAATGAAATTTCTGGTGAACGTGTCTTTTGAAAACTCATGAGGAGAAGATCTTTCTTACAAATCTTTCCATTGTTTCTGTGATCTTACCAAGTGCCCCATTATATAACTTTTCAGTGGGTTTATTCTCCCCATGTATTTTTCCATTTAGCTTTCACAGAAGTATGCTCCATGACTATTCTTGAATGACTCAATATACCATTTAAACTTTAAATCACCACATTTTATTAGAACACCTATAAAGTATTTATTATTTCAATTAATAAAAGCATGTCCTTTGCAATAATTGCCTTGGGGCATGAGTACAGAATTAAAAACTCTCAGAAAGTTATGTAAAACTATAAAAGCTGTCAGCTGATGATAAATGTGCACTTTGGGCATTAAGCCCTTTAAATTATTTTCAAGTGGTTTTCAGAAAATACTGTCTTATGGAAGGGCCAGCTGAAGAAAGATAAGTGTTGGTCTAAACTCTGAAGGAAGCCCAATGAGGGGCTTCCCTGGGATCGGAGTGGGGAGGAAGTTATAGAAACAAGGGTCCTCCAGGATGAGGCCTCTGTGGTTTTCTGTTCTCTCTTTTCTGGATGGAATTTGGGACCTGTACGTAGACGTGCCCTACCAGATCTCAAATTGCAGTGGCACTGTGGAGGGAGAAAGACAGTCACTAGGGCAACCGACTCTCAAACCACTTGGGCTTTTAATAGACACAGTCAATGCTTAAAATTCTTAGAAGCAAATAGGCAGCTTGTTCAGACCCTCCAAGATGAGTTCAATCTCATACTTTCAGAGTTTGAGAGGTAAAGGAAATAAATCTGATGAGTTTTAATTTAATTTTGTGAATCTTCCCCGGAACGCTAGGCAAATATTAGCGCCTCGTGTTGTCACCCTTGGCTTCTCTTCAACTCACTAGAGGCTAATCATCACTCCCAGCTCCTCGCCTTTGCCTCTTTGCAGTAACAATAATGAGCTTGGAAAGAGGGCTTGAGAAGCCTTTTTTATTTTAATCAGCCACAGAGAGTTATTAGTTACAAATAATTGCACTTGTTGTTGAGCATATTATTTAGGTCAATGCTCAGACCCTCTGGACAAGTATAGCCACATATTTATAAAAAAAAGCATATTCCTATGCTCCACCTAATATCCAGTGACTCAGAATCTTTGGGGAGAGGTGCCAGGAATCTGCATTTGAATAAGCTCTCTTCCATGATTCCTATATTAAAATGTAAGATTGAATGGATGGAAGATAAAGAGATTCTCTATGCCTTTTACCATGAAGAAACAACATGAGTCAGAAATTCAGCTAAATCGGGGCGCCTGGGTGGCTCAGTTGGTTAGGCGTCTGCCTTTGACTCAGGTCATGATCTCAGGGTCCTGGGATTCAGCCCCGAGCAGGGAGCCTGCTTCTCCCTCTCCCTCTGCCGCTCCCCCGGCTTGTGCTCTCTCTCTGTCAAATAAATAAATAAAATCTTAAAAAAAAAAAAAAGAAAGAAATTCAGCTAAATCTCTGAACCAGAACAAAGAAAAATTAGTAATTGAGAAATAACTCTAGGCAAAAAGCCGAAGTAGAATTTTAAAGCTATGAGTACATCTATGGAGTCCAATGACTTGGCAATACCTTGGTGATCATAGGTCCCTTATTTTTCAAGCTCGTTCCAGTCTCATATATCATGTCCTATTGGTTGAGACCCTCATAAGTGTCTGTCTTCTTTTTATTTCCGTTTCTCAATTTGTAAAATGAGAAAAGTAATTTCTGTCTTATATACCACATAATGTCTTGGTAAAGATGTATCAAATGAGATAATGTATGTGAAAGCAGTTTGCAAACTATAAAGTGCTTTACAAACATTATTAGGTCGAGGGAATAGTGAACTGTATTATTCTTTTATTGACCAATCCCTTGTCATTTTGGAAAAATCAGTTACTAATTCAATCTTCTCTTCTGTGAACTGGGGCCATGTCTTTGAATCATGAGTGAGCTGTATTATGGCACAATCAATTCATTCATTGTTTGTCCTTGCAATTGAGTTAACCATGTGGTCATTTACACTGATGATGGAGATATTCAGATGAGAAGTGTTACTTGGGGCTCTTCACAAATGTAGACACAATTTAAATCTTCATCCCCCTTACCATTCTTCATATTGTTTCTTTTCTGCTGTCCACTTAAATAATCTATTTGGTTTTTAAATAGGTGTCGTATTTGCAAGAATAAAAACCAAAAAGTATGAAAAGCTGTAATATGAAAAGTCTCTTTACCCCTCCATCTCCCATCCGCCTAATTCCCACTACCTTTTATGAGTAGTCACCATCACTGATTTCTTTCTTTTTTTTTTTTTAGATTTTATTTATTTGACAGAGAGAGACACAGCGAGAGAGGGAACACAAGCAGAGGGAGTGGGAGAGGGAGAAGCAGGCTTCCTGCTGAGCAGAGAGCCTGATGTGGGGCTCGATCCCAGGACCCTGGGATCATGACCTGAGCCGAAGGCAGACGCTTAACGACTGAGCCACCCAGGCGCCCCTATCACTGACTTCTTGTGTCTACTTGCAGAGACTGTGTTTATGCATACACAGATATAAATATATCTGTCATGTACATGATATAAATATATCATTCTTTCTTTTCTTTTTGTAAAAAAAGATTTTATTTATTTATTTGAGAGAGAGAGAGAGATAGCAGGAGCAGGGAGAGGGGTACAGGGAGAAGGAGAGGCAGACTCCCTGCTGATCAGGGAGCCCGATGTGGGGCTCGATCCCAGGACCCTGAGATCATGACCTGAACCAAAGGCAGACTGTTAACCAACTAAGCCACCCAGGTGCCCCTCCTTTTTTTCTTTTTAAGATTGTATTTTTAAGTAATATCTACCCCCAACGGGGGCTCGAACTCACAACCCCAAGATCAAGAGTCATATGCTCCACCAACTAAGCCATCTAGGCTCCCATCTCCTTTTACTCTTTAACATAATGGCAGCACACTCCATACACTCCACTTGCTTGCTTCACTTAACAGTGTATCTTAGAGCTTTTTCCATAACACAATATAGAGTTTCCTCAATCTTTTTTACAGCTACAATAAATACCATTGTATAGTTGCACTATAATTCATCTAACCAGTCTCATATTGATGAACTTTTTTTTTTTTTTAAAGATTTTATTTAATTATTTGACAGA
This sequence comes from Neomonachus schauinslandi, assembly GCF_002201575.2. NCBI lineage: Eukaryota > Metazoa > Chordata > Mammalia > Carnivora > Phocidae > Neomonachus > Neomonachus schauinslandi. The sequence goes on along the minus strand of NC_058413.1, from coordinate 85,766,221 downwards.
GAAAGACACAGCGAGAGAGGGAACACAAACGGGGAGTGGGAGAGGGAGAAGCAGACTCCCCGCCGAGCAGGGAGCCTGATGCGGGACTCGATCCAGGTACTCCCGGATCATGACCTGAGCCGAAGGCAGTCGCTTAACCGACTGAGCCACCCAGGCGCCCAAGGGAACCAAGTTTTTTATTTTTTTTATTTTATTTTTTATTTTTTTAAAGATTTTATTTATTTATTTGAGAGAGAGAGAATGAGAGAGAGCATGAGAGGGAGGAGGGTCAGAGGGAGAAGCAGACTCCCTGCCAAGCAGGGAGCCCGATGCGGGACTCGATCCCAGGACTCCAGGATCATGACCTGAGCCGAAGGCAGTCGCTTAACCAACTGAGCCACCCAGGCGCCCCATATTGATGAACTTTTAAGTTGATTTCAATCTTTTGCCATTATAAACAATGCTGTCATGAATAAACTTGAACATTCACTATTTCACATTTGTGTGAGTATATCTGGATGACAAATTCCATATGGCTTATTTTCTAGCCTATGAATGTTTTGATTGATTTTTTGGGACTATTCCCAAGTTGTGCACATCTTTCTTCAATTAGGGAAAACAAAATTGTACACAATACTCTATGAATAATCTCCCCAATGCTGAATATAGCAGGATTGCTTTTCTCTCTTTTGTTTTTGCCAATCAGATCTACCAGAATTGTAAACCCATTTTATTTTAAAGATTTTATTCATTATTTTACAGAGAGAGTGACCATGAGCAGGGGCAGGGGACAAAGGGAGAGGGAGAGAGAAAATCTCAAGCAGACTCCCCACTGAGTGTGGAGCCAGACCCAGGTCTCTATCTCTCGACCCTGAGACCATGACCTGAACCAAAATGGAGTCAGATGCTTAACTGACTGAGCCACTCACGTGTCCCTGCAATTTTTTTTTTTAATGACCCAACAACTGTTCTAAAAACGAAAGTTTGTTAAAAATAATGACCTAACATTGTTGAAGAATATTTAATATCTAAGCAACATGATTTCCAGTTATTTTACTGGCTTGATTAAGGTCAAGGTTGCCCAATATACAATAAAGAAAGCAATTATCGGGGGCGCCTGGGTGGCTCAGTCATTAGGCGTCTGCCTTCGGCTCAGGTCATGATCTCAGGGTCCTGGGATTGAGCCCCATATCGGGCCCCCTGCTCAGTGGGAAGCCTGCTTCTCCCTCTCCCACTCCCCCTGCTTGTGTTCCCTCTCTCGCTGTGCCTCTCTCTCTGTCAAATAAATAAATAAAATCTTAAAAAAAAAAAAAGAAAGCAATTATCAACAGGGAGTAGGATGGGAAAATATTACTCTGTCAAGTAGGTGTGGTGCTTAAATGTTCTGATTTAAAATATTTCATCTCGGGGTGCCTGGGTGCCTCCATCATTAAGCGTCTGCCTTCAGCTCAGGTCATGGTCGCAGCGTCCTGGGATTGAGCCCCACATCGGGCTCCCTGCTCTGCAGGAAGCCTGCTTCTCCCTCTCCTACTCCCCCTGCTTGTGTTCCCTCTCTCGCTGTGTCTCTCTCTGTGAAATAAATAAATAAAATATTTTAAAAAAATAAAATAAAATAAAATAAAGTGCCAGCAACTGGGTGGCTCAGTCGGTTAAGCGTCTGTCTGCCTTCAGCTCAGGTCATGATCCCAAGGGACTTGGATCGAACCCCATATCGGGCTCTCTGCTAGGAAGGGAGCCTGCTTCTCCCTCTGCCTGCCACTCTCCCCGCTTGTGCACACTCTCCTCTCTGTCAAATAAATAAATAAAATCTTAAAAAAAAAAAATAAAGTGCCAGCAATTCCTTGAGAATTTCTAGTTTTCCTTAATGTTGATTAATGCTCAACAATTCAAAGTGACTTAGTGGCAGACAAAAATAGCTACTAACTCAGGAAATTTTATAAATAATTTTTATCAGATCTGATAGATATTTATGAAGTCTGCAGCAGGCAAGTGACACTGCATTAGCTTTTGATTAGAAGTGGAGTTTAAATAATGGAAAGCCACAAACACTCCTCAACATTCACTTGAACTAATGGTCTCACCTTGATTTTCTCTATCTTACCTGTGTCTTTCTTTCTTTCCCTCACTCCCAAATCTCCTTTTGCCCAGATTTCTCAAGCAAGGGTAACACTGACTTTAAAAAAAGGAAAAGGACCCTGGCATCATGACCTGAGCCGAAGGCAGATGCCTAACTGACTGAGCCATCCAGGCGCCCCAAGCACAAGACTCTTGATCACAGGGTTGTAAGTTCAAGCCCCACTTTGGGTGTAGAGATTACATAAAGATAAAATCTTTATTTATTTTTAAAGATTTTATTTATTTATTTATTTATTTTTTAAAAGATTTTATTTATTATTTGACAGAGAGAGACACAGCGAGAGAGGAAACACAAGCAGAGGGGGTGGGAGAGAGAGAAGCAGGCTCCCCACCGAGCAGGGAGCCCGATGTGGGGCTCGATCCCAGGATCCAGGATCATGACCTGAGCCAAAGGCAGACACCTAACAACTGAGCCACCCAGGTGCCCCAAGATTATATTTATTTATTTGACAGAGAGAGACACAGCGAGAGAGGGAACACAAGCAGGGGGAGTGGGAGAGGGAGAAACAGGCTTCCCGTGGAGCAGGGAGCCCAATGCGGGGCTTGATCCCAGGACCCTGGGATCATGACCTGAGCCGAAGGCAGATGCTTAACGACTGAGCCACCCGGGTGCCCCAAAGATAAAATCTTTAAAAAAAACCATCTATCTATCTGTCTATCTGTTGATCTATCCATCCATCCATCCATCCATCCTTGGGGTGCCCGGCTGGCTCAGGTAGTAGAGCATGTGACTCTTCATCTCAAGGCCATGTGTTCAAGCTCCACATTGTGCTTAGAGTTTACTTAAAATAAATAAATAAATAAATAAATAAATAAATACATACATACATACATACATACATCCTTGCATTTTCTTAAGGGAGTGGCTAAAAAGAGAGTTGGTTTGAGGAACTAAGAGGTCACGAATAACACATAAAGTAGATGGATGGTTGAGAGCTGCCTTAGACTTCCATCAGACACCTCTGAACTCAAACGATAATTGACTTGTAACATAGCTGAATGATAGAAAACAACAGAATTCAGGATTAGACACCCAAGAAATTTTTAGAAAGAAGTAGCAAATGACAAGTTGAAAAATTAGATAGAAAGCCATTCTTTACCTATTCTTGAAGGCAAGAATCCTTAGACCTGTTTGCACCCTTTGTTACTGTAAATTCAGCCTCATGGATCCTGAAAACTTCAACCTTAATCTGCCCAGGCCAGCCGCCGAGAGCAAAAGATTGGAAACAACCACTACAAGAATAACTTCTCTTGCAAGGATGGGTTATTGCCCCATACATCAGTCTTTACAACTTGAAACTATTACAATCTTTTTATTTGGTGATGTTAACTTGATCTTGTGGTATCCAAGTATCACTTATCCTCACCAAATATGTCAGTTGATACATTTGCTTTATATTTTATCTCTCTATACATTTCAGTGTAAATAATTTCTGTCAGATCTGAAAGAGTGCATACCTAGTCAAATCTCAGTAACAGTTAAGCATTTTTAAATTATTTGTATCAAATATTCAATCTTGTCTGCTTTTCATTTAGGGGCAACCTCTTACTCTTCAGTTTCACCCCTAGATACTCTTTAGTATGTGTCACAGAGGAAAAAAAATATTTTTCTCACAAAACCATGATACTATTTTTACATCTAACAAATTTAACAAAACTTCTCAAGATGAATCTTCATAATAGTTTATCATGGTTATGTCATTTAGTGTGTGAATACCAACAAAGTACAGGTGGGTACAACCCTAATTTTCTGAAAAGATCTGGAGCAAATCTGGTCATTCCAAGATTAGCAACATCTGAAGGCATGACAGTAGCTTTAGTCACTATACGGTGATTAGCTCCTTCTCTGGTTTGCAACCCATCCCAAAAAGGAACGAAACCCAGTTTACTATGGCATATCTGGAAACAACTCAAGTCCTCAGCAGTCTTCACCATGTAAAATGTAAGGAGGGATTTAAAAGCTGATTTAAAATACGTTTCTGGGCTGCTAGATGCAGAACCATTTTTATCTCAAAATAGTACACACATCATCAAAAGTTCCTGTAGGGCAAGCATCCAGGAGCTGCTGACTGTGCTTTTAAGGAGGTGTGCTAGAAAATGTGATCAGGAACAACTTCTCATAAAAAGTCAGCAGAGAGAGAGTCACATTAAGGAGCCTCCAGAATTTGAATACCACACTGCCTTTTGCAAGTAAAGCTACTGAAAGTCGGCATATACTTATTAAGCAGCCATCCACTTGGAATAGTGTTGTGGGGGAAATTATGGAAAACACTCATTTCCAACAAGTGGACAGTAAAATATTTGGTGGCATTTAAGCAATGTGTGTTTAGTCTAGTACTTAAAAGAGACAGTTCTGGAAAGAGGCAGACCTGAGTTCAAATCCTGTTGTTTCTACCTATTTTCTATGTAACTTGGAACAATTTTTTCTAGTCTCTCTACGCCACAGAGAATTGTTGTATTTTTTTTTTTTTTTTTTTTTTTGCGAGAAAGAGAATGAGAGACAGAGAGCATGAGAGGGAGGAGGGTCAGAGGGAGAAGCAGACTCTCCGCTGAGCAGGGAGCCTGATGTGGGACTCGATCCCGGGACTCCAGGATCATGACCTGAGCCGAAGGCAGTCGCTTAACCAACTGAGCCACCCAGGCGCCCGAGAATTGTTGTATTAAATGAAAAATTAAATGAAGTAATTTTCAGTTTCTCGTATCTTGATGTTGGAAAGGATTTTCCCAAATAATATTGAGTGTTCTAGTCTCCTGAACTTTGATTGCACTGTCAATTAATGTATTACCTTTAGATCAACAAAAAGCAATCTCTCTTGAGTTTGGTTACCTTAAGGGTTCAAATAAGGGTTCAAATAAGGGTTACCTTTAAGGGTTCAAATAAGATCAAATTTCTTCCTTCCTTCCTTCTTTCCTTCCTTCCCTTCTTCCTTCCCCCTGCCCCCCTCTCTCTCTCTTTCTTTCTTTCTTTCAAGTAGGCTCCACACCCAGCATGGAGCCCAACATGGGGCTTGAACTCATAACTCTGAGATCAGACCTGAGCTGAGATCAAGAGTTGGACACTCAAGAGACTGAGCCACCCAGGTGCCCCATGATCAAATTTCTGATCTACAGAACAGAGAACTACCATATGACCCAGAAATTCTACTTTTAGGTATATGATCAAGAGAAAAACATATGTTCACATAGAAACTTGTGCACAAATGTCCATAAAAGCATTATTTATAATACCCAAAAAGTGGAAATAACCTAATATCCATCAACTGATGAATGGCTAAATGGTATATATATATAATATACATATACATATAATGGAATATTATTTGGCAATAAAAAGGAACAAGGTACTAATAAATGCTGCAACATGGCTGACCTTGAAGCCAGAGAGAAAAGACCACATTTTTTTTTTTAAGATTTTATTTATTTTATTTGACAGAAAGAGAGAGAGAGAACGAGCACAAGCAGGGGGAACAGCACAGGGAGAGGGAGAACCAGACTCCCTGCTGAGCCGGGAACCCGACTTGGGGCTCAATCCTAGGACCCCAGGATCATGACCCCAGCCGAAGGCAGACACTTAAATGACTGAGCCACCCAGGCACACCAATACTTGGTCTTTAAAAAAAAACAAAAACATAGTCAGGGCACCTGGGTGGCTCAGTCAGTTAAGCGTTTGCCTTTGGCTGGGGTCATGATCCCAGGGTCCTGGGATCGAGCCCCAAGTCGGGCTCCCTGCTCAGCGGGAAGCCTGCTTCTCCCTTTCCCACTCCCCCGTTTGTATTCCCTCTCTCATGTCTCTCTCTCTCTGTCAAATAAATAAATAAAATCTTTACAGAAAAATAAAATAAAGACCAAGTATTTTAAGATTCCATTTGGATGAAATGTCTAGAAAAGGCAAATCTATAGGTATGGAAAGTAGATTAGTGGTTGCCTAAGGATGAGGGGAGAAGAGCTGGGGAAAATGGAGTGATAAGTAATGGGTTCAGTGTTTCTTTTTGGTGGAATAAAAATGTTCTAAAATTGATTGTGGTAATAGCTGCACAAATCTGTGAATATACTAAAAGCCATTGAATTGTACACTTTAAATGTGTGAATTGTATGGTATGTGAATTACATCTCAGTAAAGCTGTCATATAAAAAACAGACCAAGGGTGCCTGGGTGGCTCAGTTGGTTAAGCGACTGCCTTTGGCTCAGGTCATGATCCCAGGGTCCTGGGATCGAGTCCCACATCGGGCTCCTGGCTCAGCAGGGAGCCTGCTTCTCCCTCTGACCCTCTCCCCTCTCATGCTGTTTCTCTCTCTCTCTCTTTCTCTCAAATAAATGAATAAATAAAATCTTTAAAAAAAAAAAAAAACAGACCAAAACAACAAACAAAAAAAACAAGAATAGACTTTGGAGTCTGCTTCTTGACCCTCTCACTCTGTGAGGCTCTGCCTGAGAAGCTACCTGGAGTCTCTCTCTCTCTCTCTGATATTTCTTTTCTTTTCTTTCTTTTCTCCTTTTTATTTTTTTATTTTTTGGACATCTCTTAATTGAAACAACAAACAAACAATATAAGCCAAGGAAGAATATGTCATATTAGCTTGTTCTGCATCTTATCTTCAACTCAAAGTTTTCAAGTAATTTTAAAGATGAGAGGCTTAAGGATGCCTGGGTGGCTCAGTCAGTTAAGCGTCTGCCTTCAGCTCAGGTCATGATCCCGGGGTCCTGGGATCGAGCCCTGCATCAGGCTCAGCGGGGAGCCTGCTTCTTCTCCCTATTGCTCCCCCTCTGCTTGTGCTCTCTTTCTCTTTCTCTGACAAATAAATAAATAAAATAAAATAAAAATAAAGATGAGGGGTTTCATAGACAATCAACATGTATTCAATGATGCACAGAATAACAAATACAGAACCAAAATAAGCATCCCAGGAAGGACATTTGAGAAGGAAGAAAGATGAAATTTGTCATTTAGCTAGCAGTAAGATCCAAACTAAATTGTTGAGAAATATGATAATTGACATTGTCTACTTCCTACCTAGTATCCTTTTCCCAATTCTCCCTTCGTATTTCATTTTCATTTGGATATCACCCTTCTTCCATGCTGCCCCCATCTCCAAATTCTGGAGGTCCTGGTTGATTTGAGACATTCAGCACATTATTTTTGCCTGTACTCAGCCCCTCCGCATCCCCTGGCTATTGATTCAGGAGAAGGTATATGACCTAAGTTGTTCAACCCGAGAATCTCAGGGCTCTTGTTTAGAAGGCTAGGGCAGAAGCTATCTTTTCTTCTGGACAATTTCTTGTGCGGATATAACATAGGATCTGAAATTTTTGCAAATGACTCATTGTTAGCCTGTGGATAAAGCTGCCTCATGAGGAGGACCAGGAGAATCATGGAGATGTGAGCTGAAGTCCTGATTGGAACCATGCCTGATCGCTACCCCTTTAGTTCTAGATTTTTCCAGTTATATAAGCCAAAAAATATTAGTTTTGTTTAAGCCAGTTTGAATAGACATTTCTATTATTTATAGCTCCAAACATAAAAATGTTACAATTCTAATAAATTTTAAACTCATGTCTGAACTTAGTATCTATTAAGATGCTTAAGACCGTGCCTGGATGTAGTAAGTGCTATATGTGTTAGTTATGGTTGTTATCAATAGAAGCATTAGTATTCTAAAGTACAGATAATAATAATGGTAAACTGATCTTCTTAACAGATCATTGTTGATAAAACAAAGAAAAACAAAAGAGAAGTGAATCATTTCTTCCTCCATTACCAAAGTATAAAAAATTTGAAAAATGCAGAAATACATTAAGAATAGAACAATCTTGGGCGCCTGGGTGGCTCAGTTGGTTAAGTGACTGCCTTCGGCTCAGGTCATGATCCCAGGGTCCTGGGATCGAGTCCCACATCGGGCTCCCGGCTCAGCGGGGAGCCTGCTTCTCCCTCTGACCCTCTCCTCTCTCATGCTGTTTCTCTCTCGCTCGCTCTCTAATAAATAAATAAATAAAATCTTTAAAAAAAAAAAAGAATAGAACAATCTTTTACAATTCCACTATCCAAAGAAACAAAACAAAAAAACCCCCCAAACCCCTGATGTGTTGGTTTATTTTCTTCCAGTCTACTTTAAATGTGTAATTGGAATTATTCTATATTTACAATTTTGCATTTTGCTTTTTGAAAGTTTACCATCTCTCATAAGCGGTTTTCCATGATTTATTCTCATTTTGGATAATTTTCCTAGGAGGGAGTCCTAGAAATGAAATAAGTAAGCCTTACAGCATTCTTTTGAAGATGAAGTGAGATAATGTATAGAAAAGAAACCTGAAAATTGAAAAGCACTATACAAATATGAGCTACTGTCTTACTATCATTATCTCTTCCCCAAACTTGCTCTTCCCCCTGCATTTTCTGTTTTGCTGACTGGCGTCAGCATGATCAGTACCACCATCAGTACTACAATTACCTGCTGTCCTATATGCAGCACTTACATGCTATGTACTGGGCAAAACATGTAAGTACTTTACCCATTACTCCATTCAGTCTCTATGGGATCCCTGCTAAAAAGGTGGTATTATCCTATTTTGCAAAGAGAATGCTGAGCTTTGATGAAATTAAGTCCTTTAAGGTCACACAATCAGAAAATTGTAGAGCAAGGATTCAGGCCCTGAAATTCATCTCAATCTAAAGTCCCTGCTTGAACTACTGTGTTATTTGCTACACTATCCTGCCTTTCTCCCAGGGTGCATTTCTTCTATATCTCTCAGGTCATCAGGTGCGGCAGTGTCTAATCCCTATATTAACCCTCCACTGCATTTCTACCTTTTTTGCTCTGGTTCAGGCTCCCATTGCATCTTCCTGGATTATTTCAATAGTCTCCTGGCCTGGCCTATCCCCATTCTGTCCTCTGGCTGGCCGAGTGATTTTCCTAAAATGCAAATCTGACCATCATTTAGTTTTTCCCAATGGCCATGAAGACAGGGTTCAAAATCTTTAGCTGAGCACTCTTATTCTTCATGACCTCTCTTTTCTCTGTCGTGCCCATATGATTCTTGCCACTTCATGCTGCCCTGTGTGTACCTAGACCGATGCCTCGGCTTGGCTCACACCTGCTTGACTGACACTGGCTAGCCAGAGCCACATTTGTCCAGGTGACTCATATCTTTTCAAACTCAGTTAAAGCATTTCTCATTTGGGAAGATTTTCCTGTTTTTTTTTTTTTTTTAATTTACTTATTTATTTATTTGAGAGAGAGATAGCAAGAGAGAGAGCACGAGTGGGGTCAGGGGTGGAGAGAGGGAGAGGGAGAAGCAGACTCCATGCTGAGCAGGGTGCCCAACATGGGGCTCGATCCCAGTACTCTGGCATCATGACCTGAGCCGAAGGTAGCCGCTCAACCAACCGAGTCACCCAGGCACCCCAGTTTTTCCTGTTATCCTAACACTTTTTAACATTGAACAAATTGCCTTTATTGATTAAGCAAATCAAAAACAAGAGCATATCATATTTTCACTTTGTATCCCAAGAAAAATATGTGGCACACACACATATATTTATAAATAAATAGCTGTTGCATGAATTATTTTTATTTATGTATTTATTTTTAAAGATTTTATTTATTTATTTGACAGAGAGATAGAGAGACAGCACAAGTAGGCAGAGCGGCAGGCAGAGGGAGAGGGAGAAACAGGATCTCTGCTGAGCAGGGAGCCCGACGCGGGGCTCGATCCCAAGAACCCGGGATCATGACCTGAGCAGAAGGCAGATGCCTCACGACTGAGCCACCCGGGCGCCCCTGTTGGATGAATTATTATGTGACTTTGGTATTGATGCCTCATCAGGAAATGTTAGGCTGTCTTAATAAAATGCACACTGTCCAGGAAAAGGCCATTGTACTCCACATGGCATGTGAAGTACCGTGTTCAGTTTTGGAGACCACATTTTAAGAGGCTGACTGGTAAATTGGAATGTATATAGAAGTATATAATACATGGTAAAAAGGTCTGGAAATAGTCACAAGTATAATGGTTACAGAAATGAGCCTGTTTACATTAAAGAAAAGTCTTGAGAACGGGGAGGGCAGAATGGAATATGACAGTCATCTTCAAATACATGATGAAGATTAGCTCAATAAAAAGACAGAGTTTCTAACTGTAGAGCTCTGAGTTTCTCCACCCTTCCATTATGGATCTGGTAGAAAGGACTTCTGCTCAGGGTAGAAAGATCACCCAAATATATTCAAATTCTTTGATTGGTGGCTTCTCAAGGTGAGTGATTTCACATCAGCTTTTCCGAAAAGCAAGTGCCATGTAGAAAGCACCAACAATAAGAACTTTTAGTGCCAGCAGTTCCCAGCACTGAGGGTTTTATCATTGCTTTGTATTTTCTGCACTGAAGGCAGAAGAAATCATTCAAAGAGGCACCAAGCAAGAGCCCTAAAACATGTGGCATCATTACAGACAGCTGAGAAAATAGCCATAGCATAGAGGCAGAACAGACCAAGCACAAGAAATGGGATGGCTTTCTTCTTCTTCTTTGTCGTCGTCGTCGTCATCTTCTTCTTCTTACCAAGCACAGGAAATGGGATGGCCTCTTTCTTCTTCTTCTCCTTCTTCTTCTTCAAATGGGATGGCTTCTTCTTCTTCTTCTTCTTCTCCTTCTCCTCCTCTTCCTCCTCCTTCTCCTCTTCCTCCTCCTCCTTCTTCTCCTCCTTCTTTTTAATATTTTATTTATTTATTTGAGGGGGGGCAGACAGAGGGAGAGGGAGAAGCAGGGTCCCCATTGAGCAGGGAGCCAGATGCGGGGCTCAATCCCAGAACCCTGGGACCATGACCTGAGCCGAAGGCAGACACTTAGCCGACTGAGCCATCCAGGCGCCCCAGGATGGCTTCTTTCAAATCAATACTCAGAACAACAACAAATGAAGAATGGTAAACAAGGCAGGACTACATGCAGTAACATTGCCTCCAAAGTGATCTGCAACCAGAGGCAGCTTTTCTGCAGAGCTAATATGGAGTAAGCTTTAGGGACACCCTTTTGCCCTAGTATCCTCCAAGGTCCTGGCAGGAACCCTAACGATCTTACATTGTTTGTCTTTACTAGGGCACCCAGGATTGTGTATGTCTGGGGCCTTACACAGCTTGTTTGCCTCAAGCCTGTAAACCAGTTCACAGCAAAACAGAACTTAGTGTATGTGTAGTGTGTCTACAATTGTTTTTCAGGCATTTTATTTCAGACACACCTACATATCCAGATTGTGATCAGTTAAATCAATATTATCTTTGAAAACAAAAGATATTGACGTGTATACTCTAGGGCTGGATTCCTTTCCATGTCGAGACCCTGAATGTGGGTGCTCTGTATTGATTTTAAGTACTCGGTCGTTTTATCTACTTGAATTGTTTGGAAACCAGATTCTTCTTTCAGTGTAGACCTGGAGGTAGGAGAAAGGCTTTATACATTAAAATATTTAAATCTTAATTACCTAGTCGTGTAGTAAAGGTGTAAATCATATACGGTTAAACCTGTTCCGCTTCAAGCTGAACATCTCTCTCAGAAGTGACTCCACCTGTTCAACATCAGCGGCAGAAGGAACACGGAAGCCTTTAAGCAGGAGAGAAATGCGGTTCAGCTGGGTTACTTTCTAACTCCTGAGTCACATTTTTATAGAGCGACTTCTCTGCTTATTAACAGAAGTGTGGTTTTAGAAAGTATCACAAAACTACATTAATATACAAGCAAAAAGAATGGCTAGCTGTTGATATATTTTCCATGTATCTACTGAGAGATTTATTAAACTAATATTTCCTGATATTCGGTAAGGAGTTGATTAGTATGATATGAGCAGAAGACGTTAAATCCTTTTTTTAAAAGTAATCTCGGGGTGCCTGGGTGACTCAGTCAGTTAAGCGTCTGCCTTCGGCTCAGGTCATGATCCCAGGGTCCTGGGATCAAGCCCCGCATCGGGCTCCCTGCTTGGCAGGGAGTCTGTTTCTCCCTCTCCCTCTGCTGCTCCCCCTGCGTGTGCTCTCTGTCTCTCCGTCAAATAAATAAATTTAAAAAATAATAATAAAGTAATCTCTCTGCCTAACGTGGAGCTCAAACTTACAACCCCAAGATCAAGAGTCGCATGCTCTACCGACTGAGCCAGCCAGGTGCCCCAGACCTTAAGTCTTTGAGTCATACAAACCAAGGTTCAATTTCCTTCTCTGCCAGTTACTGGGTTTTGCCTGTGGGCAAGTTATTTCACCTTTTTGAGCTTCCGTTTGCTCCTCTGTAATATAAGCATAATGCTCATGTTACAAATCTCAGTGGTCTCTCTAGCATTTTCAGTTTCTCCCCTTCGCCTAGTACCTTCTATCAGTGAGAAATAGCAATGATGATATAACTCTCCACTCAGGCCCAAAGAGAGTCTTTCAGCAGGTAACATCTTGGAAGAGATAACTGTACTTGTTAGTTCTCCTTCACCAGCCAATTAGCTTTTATCCTTAAAAGCTTTTAGTTCCTGCAGGTGGCTTTACTTTTACTTTACTTCCTTTACTTTTGCAAGTGGCTTTTATCCTTAAAACAAGTGACCATTGACCAAGTTCAATGTCTCCCAGTTCAGTGGTCCTTTCTTAGTCTTCATTCTACTTGGCCTATTCTAGCGTGGGACTCTATACTGTGATGATAAACACTGGTTGAATAGAACAATAATATAACCTTCTGGGTTTCTTTCTGCCTTTCTTGCGGCTGTCCCCACCAGCTATCTCGTGGATTTAACTAACACATTTCTGGGTAGGTAACTTCCCCAATTCTAATTCTAATTCCAACTCATTTCCAAGTTTACTTTCTAATAATTGCTATGCATCGCGTATTAGAGATTTTGTTGGCATTTACCATCTCCACCCTCCTCCCATCCTCATGATCTTCTCCTTTTCCCCTATTTCTGCCAATGGCACTGTCATCACCAAATTCTCCCAGGCACCATGTTTGCACACTTAAGGTTCTTTCTAGTCCTCTTCTCCTTCTCCTCTGCTGACTCCTGGGGTTAATGACTTATCTTTTGCACCTGTCTCCTTTCCAATCCTGCTGCATTTCTTGTAGTTCTGCCCCTATTTACTCTTTCCCCAATAGCACAATAGGCTCCTAGTTGGCCTCCTTGCCTCTAGGCTCTAGCTTATTCCTTCTATGGCCATCCTACTCAATTTGCCTAAGAGCCAACTCTACCTATATCTTGGTCCAAAGGTTTCTATGGCTTCTCTTTTAGGCAAACACATCCTATTTATTTATTTATTTATCTATTTATTTATTTACTCATTCATTCATTTATTTATTAAAACTCTGCTTTGCTATTTATTACAAACTCTGCTCTCTGATTAAGTGAAATACTCACATATTCTCTTCATGTCTTATGTTTTTCCCATGCCGTGCCTTTGATCCCATGGTTCCTTCTATGCTTCTTGTTCTCTCCTGACCCTGTATATGCACATCCTGTGTCTATTCCCCAGAAATCTCAGATATAATCTCCTCTGTGAGCCTTGTCTGATGTCTTTAGTCAGATCTAACCAACTTCTTCCTCCTCTTCATTCCATAAGAAAGACAGGTTTCTCTCCTCTCAGGTCATTTGTGAGTTTCCATCTAGCACTATACTTATGCATGCACATTTTTTATCATCTCTGCTAGAGTGTAAAGCTCATTTAGTTCTGTGTCCATTCAGCAAATATTTTTTGAATGCCTATTAATAGAAGTTCAATCACTATGTTAGATTGTGGAGGTACAGAAATGAGGAGAACATAGTTCCTTCCCTCTAAGGACTCATGATGTAATTAAGACGACAGTAAAGAAAATAAATGATGAATATTGGATTTACAAATAGTATGTCAGAGGTGTGTACAGAATGTTCTGGGGAGCATGAAGGAAGTGCACAAACTCAGAAGAAGGGGAAGAGCAGAAAACTTCCATGAGCAAGTGATACTTGAGTCAAGTCTTAAATACTGAGTCACTCATGGATGGGGTGGGGGATTGTGGGGGTGAGGGGGATGCATTCTGGATGTGGCATATTTAAAGGCTATCAGTTATAGGCTGAGGACAAGACATATAACTGGTTCATATTTACTTCCAGTACTGCAACATCCCAACCTGTGTTCCATTATGAAATGTTCACCATTCTGGTTTGTAATGAGAAAAACAAGGCAATGTAGTGAGTTGTCTAAAAGTTACATTGTATCCAACTTGAAAATTTTAAAATCATGACCATTCTTAGTTTTTTTGTTGTTAAATGTTCTTTCCTTGGGGTGTCTCAGTTGGTTATGTGTCTGACTCTTTGTTTCGGCTTGGGTCATGATCTTGTGGTCATGGGATCCAGCCTGCGTCGGGCTCTGCATTCAGTGTGGAGTCTACTTCAGAATCTTTCTCCCTCTCCCTCTCCTTCCCCCTCTGCCCCTCCCTGCTTATGTGCTCACTCTCTCTCAAATAAATAAATAAATAAATAAATAAATAAATAAATAAATAAAATCTTTTTAAAAAGTTCTTTTCTTAATAAAACAGTGGTGATAATACAGAGTGGTATCTGTTTTTAAAAAAAAATTTTTTTTTAAGGCTTTATTTATTTATTTGACAGAGACAGAGATAGCGAGACCAGGAACACAAGCAGAGGGAGTGGGAGAGGGAGAGCAGGCTCCCCGCCGAGGAGGGAGCCCGATGTGGGACTCGATCCCAGGACCCTGGGATCATGACCTGAGCTGAAGGCAGATGCTTAATGACTGAGCCACCCAGGCGCCCTGTTTTTTAAAATTTTTTAATTATTTAAGATTTTATTTTTTTAAGGAATCTCTACACCCAAGGTGGGGCTGTTTTTTTTTTTACATTTATTTGTTTTTTTATTCCAGTATAATTAACATATATTGTTATATTAGTTTCAGGTGTATAACATAGTGAGTCAACAATTCTATACATTACTCAGTGCTCATCATGATAAGTGTACTCTTTTTTTTTTTTTTAAAGATTTTATTTATTTATTTGAGAGAGAGCACAAACTAGGGGGAGAGGCAGAGGGGGAGGGAGAAGCAGACTCCCCGCTGAGCAGGGAACCTGATGCAGGGCTCCATCCCAGGACCCTGGGATCATGACCTGAGTAGAATGCAGACAATTAACCAACTGAGCCACCCAGGCATCCATAAGTGTGCTCTTAATCCCCTTCACCTATTTTACTCATCTCCCTACCCACCTCTTCTCTGGTAACCATCAGTTTTTTTGTTTTTTTTTTTTTAGATTTTATTTATTTATTTGACAGAGAGACACAGCAAGAAAGGGAACACAAGCAGGGGGAGTGGGAGAGGGAGAAGCAGGCTTCCCTCTGAGCGGGGAGCCCGATGTGGGGCTCGATCCCAGGACCCTGGGATCATGACCTGAGCCGAAGGCAGACGCTTAACGACTGAGCCACCCAGGCGCCCCGGTAACCATCAGTTTATTCTCTATATTTAAGGGTCTGTTTTTTTGTTTGTCTCTTTTTTCTTTGTTTGTTTTGTTTCTTAAATTCCACATATAAGTGAAATCATATGATTTCTCTGACTTATTTCACTTAACATAGATCCACCCATGTTGTTGCAAATGGCAAGATTTCATTACATTTTATGGCTAATATTCCATTGTGTTTGTGTATGTGCATGTGTGTGCATGCATTTGTACCATATCTTTATCCATTCATCTACAGATGGACTTTTGGGCTGCTTCCATATTTTGGCTATTGTAAGTAATGCTGCAATAAACATAGGGATACATATAACTTTTTGAATTAGTGTTTATAGATAATACACAGTTGTATCTTAATTTAATGTTTTAGTTGGAAAACTAAAACACTGGTAATTTTAAATTAGCTACTACACATATATTTTTTTTTACTAGTCCCAATGATATTCGAGAATTAAGCTCTCAAAAGTACTAGTGGATTACAATTCCCTAGAAAGCTTTAAGGAAAAAAGAAAAAAAGACTGATTCCCTTATGTCAGTTAGGCTTAGTGATTCAGAATTTCTGAAGTAGGAGCTCAGGAATTTGCCTTTTTATAAGTCTTCTTAGATGATTTGGAAAGCATCCTGATTTGGGAGCAACTGTTCTAGCCTGGCTTACCCCACCCTGAACAGGTGTTGGATAAATAATTGTCAAATGAATGCATGCATACTACTCATGTAAGTATACACACTTAGGGACATGAACTTTACTTTTTTCCCCAACAGTGAAATGCACACATCTTTTTATTATTATTATTATTATGTTATGTTAATCACCATACATTACATTAGTTTTTAAAAATTTTTTATTGTTATGTTAATCACCATACATCATTAGTTTTTGATGTAGTGTTCCATGATTCATTGTTTGTGCATAATACCCAGTGCTCCATGCAGCACGTGCCCTCCCTAATACCCATCACCAGGCTAACCCATCCTCCCCCCCCACCTCTAGAACCCTCAGTTTGTTTTTCAGAGTCCATTGTCTCTCATGGTTCATCTCCGCCTCCGATTTCCCCCCCTTCATTCTTCCCCTCCTGCTTTCTTCTTCTTCTTCTTTTTTTTTAAACATATAATGTATTATTTGTTTCAGAGGTACAGATCTGTGATTCAACAGTCTTGCACAATTCACAGCGAAATGCACACATCTTAAGGGTACATGGAAGTTAACCTCTTTTAGGAGAAATCTTTTTTTTAAGATTTTATTTTTAAGTTGTCTCTACACCCAATGTGGGGCTTGAACTCACAATACCAAGATCAAAAGTCACATGCTCCACTGACTGAGCCAGTCAGGCGCCCCAAGAACGTCTGATTTTTAAGAAGAGAGACAAAAGAAGAGGTAATTTTAGGGCCTTTTCCTTTTGCGTACTAAGGGTAATAAAATGAAAACGTAGCACTCCTCAAACAACTTGTCACCAACATGAGCAGATTTAGGATGAAAAATTATTGCTTGAGAATCGTAGGACTAGGTATGCTCCTGTCAGTATTATCTGATAAAAAGAGGGTAACATTTTAAAGTCAAAACCACTGATGAATGGGGTAATAAACTCTTATTAATGATCCTTCGGTGACCTGAAAATGCAAATATATAAACTTCTTCCAGGAACTAATTTTGGATTGAAAACCCCTACATCATTTTTCTTTATTTCCTGGTCCCATCCCACGCTATTAGAGCTCAGTCTTGAATATTCAGTCCCAAGAGCATGAAGATCAAGCTCACAGTTCTGAATTCAGGTAATTTTACTTGCTTTTCTCTCAACATTTAAATTCATAGAAATTTAGAGATCCTTTTGTGGGCAAGGAAACAGGCCCCAGAAGGACTAAATGACTCACGGAACCTGCTCCACAGAACTGGAACTTACATAGTCACTTGATACTGTTTCCACACATACTTTCACAGAAACTTGCACTTGGTAACATGTTGCTTCACACTGCTTTCACCTTTTAGGTTTAAGTCTCTTCCTGCTTTTCACTATTGTACATTCACTTTTCATTGAATCACATAAATTGGTGAGGTGAGACAGGTTTGTAATATCCACACATGACAGAGAAGAAAAGGGAGTCCCTGGGTGGCTGAAACAACAGACATTTCTTTTTGGGAGGCTGGGAAGTCCAAAATCATGGGGCTTGCTGATTTGGTTCTTGGATGAGGGCTCTCTCCTCTCCTACTGTGTCCTCACATGGGTATCTCTCTGGTCCCTTCTTCTAAGGGCACTAATCCCATCATGAGGGCCCCACCCTCATGACCCAATCTAATCCTAATTACCTCCCAAAGGCCCCAGCTCCTAATGCCATCACATTGGGGGTTAGGGCTTCAATATGTAGGAACTTTGTGGGAAGGACACCAGTAGTCATAGCAACTGTTCCAGAACTAAGACCAGAGCCCAGCATCATTGGTTTCAGTGTCACTGCACAAACGTGTGGAGGTCTCCACCGCAGGAGGTCCTGCAGTAGGACATAGCCCAGTTCTTATCAGTGGCATAACAGAGGTGTGGAGACAACCAAGGAAGCAAGTGCCATAATGGAAAACATTACATCTAGGGGACAGAGGAAGAATGACAATGTTTTCAACAGGTAGGTATTGGAGAGAGGACATTGCAGGCATAGAAAGGGCTCGAAAATGGAAAGGCGTGGGTTGTCTTTGGGAAATAGGGACAGAGCCTGTTTAACCACCAAGAACTGGGCATTCAGGCAATAAGGCTGGAAAATCCAGCGTTCTTCTCACTATTCCACTGTTTATTCTGTGGACACTCTCTTTCTTTTTACTCTCTGTTTCCTAGGGTAGAGACCCTGTTCTCTATTTATTTGTTTGAACCTAAAGGGACTAGCAAGGGCTCTACAAAGGGTGGTGTATAAATCACATGGCTATTGAAAGGAAACAAAGCCAGCAGAGAGCCCTCGCAGTGGCGAGACCGTGCCAGTTGTGAAATGGGGCAGCAGAACGTTTTCCCAGTTGAAGTGGAAATGCCGTGGAGCAAGAAAGCAGAGAAGCAGGTCTCCTGCCAATTATCTTAAACTGAGTAATGAAGAAAAACGATCTTTCCCTAAAACATACGAGGAAGGGGACGTGGGCTTTAAGATGAACGTGGTCGTTGCCCCACTGGGCTCCAGTGGGAGGCAGCTGTCCCTGGCTCGAGTGGCTGCTGGGAAGGAGGGGAAGGATGAGGCCTAAGGAACAGAGGTCAAAAGCGTGGAAACACCGCCCAGCAGTCTCGGGGAAAGGGCAAACCCGGCTCTGGGCGAGCAGAGCGCCGACACCCGCACGCCTAGAGCAGGGGTCGGGAGAGGAGGAAAGCTCCCTCATTCAGCCGGTCCCCAGCCTCGGGGGAGGCCTTCGGTTAACCTGCCTGGGTTCGGAACAACAACAACAAAATTTTTTTAATTCTGTTTTTAATAAAACCATTTTCAGAACCTCACAGAGGGCGGTACCCAAAGGAATCTAAAAAATACCCCGCAGGGCTAGGCGAGCGGGGCGTGCCCCGAATCAGGAGGCTGCAGGCGGACACACCAGCGTAGCGCGGCCAGATTACCTCTCACCGTGCGGGAGGCCAGAGCAATTCCCCACCCTCCGCGGAGCCGCGGCCCCCAACGCACCCTGCGCACACCCCCTCGCTACGCGGCCGCAGGGTCCCAGGCGGGGGCGGGGCCGTCAGAGGCCGGAGGCGGGGCCTGGCGGGGCTCGCTGTTGGAGCGGGCGGGAGGTGCAGGCTCTTCTGTTCTTTGATTGGGTCTGGGTTGAACAAGGGGCGGTGTCTTGGAGAGGCTCTACGGCCCGGCATTGGGCCCCGAAGAAAGAGGGTGTGGCCTTGTGAAGTCAGTTCCGGTTGGTGTAAAACCCCCGGGGCGGCGGCGAACAGGCTTTAGATGCTTCTGGGTCGCGGTGGGGAAAGGTTCTGAGTTTTCGTGTGTGAGCCTGAGAGTCGAGCACTAGAGCGACCCGGCGAGGGATGGCGGCCACCGGGACCGCGGCCGCCACGGCCACCGGCAAGCTCCTGGTCCTGCTGCTGCTCGGGCTCACGGCGCCTGCCGCGGCATTGGCCGGCTACATCGAGGTGGGGACCGGGCGAGCGCCGGAGCGCAGTCTCCTTCGCCCGCCGTGGGAGCGCGGCCTGCGAGCCGACGGGCGCGCCGCGGGGTCCGGCCGGGCTGGGGGCGCGGCGTGGAGAGGGGGGAGGGGGGTGGTCCGGCGCTGCGGCGGGTCTGGCGGCGTCTCCCCCGCCCGCCCCTGCTTGGCGCAGTGCTTAGCGCTGGAGGTCGAGCTGCCTCCAACGCCGCAGAGGCCAAATGAAAGGCATCGGGGCTGCGGGGCGCGGGGGGCGGCGGGCCGTCTCGGCCGCCCCAGCCCCCATCCCGCCCGCGGCGCCGCCACATCCTCTGGGGACCCTGCGCGGCTCAGACGCCCAGCCCGCCCTCCCCCGGGATACTGCGAGGCCCTGCGCCCTGCGGCCCCGCCGGCGGTCCTCAGTTCGGGACCTCGGTGCGGCGCGGCTCCCTCCGGGGGTGGCTCCGCGCAGACCCCAGCTCCCGGGTTGCGGCGGGCCCCGCGCTCTCCGCGTCAGACAGTGGGGCTTCCCACCTGGAAGCAGTAGATGCAGCCTTTGTTGGCAACGCGGGCTGGGCTGTGGGGATGCAGGCTTCCCGGGTTGGCCCTTGGAAAGTGCCGGGTGCTGGGGCGAGCGCCGCTTTGGCTGCACCGGGAGAATGCTCCTGCACCAAGCAGCGGGTGTACCTTCTGTTTCCTGTGTGCCTGCCTCTCAAAAGATCCAGCGCTCTGGCATCAGGCCTTTGGGAGGAATTGTTAAATATAGCTGTTTGCCTAAGTCTAATAAACAAGGGGAAAACCCCTCTCTGGTGTTCGTGTTGCGCCCCTTTTTTTGTGGGTTCCAGCGAGGAGGAAAGGTACCGATGAATATGGTGTTAAAAACTCTTGTTTAATCATACTTTTTTTGGTGTTAGAATTTAAGTAGCTGTTATGCATCTGACAACCCCATAAACATCTTTGTGCTTCGAGGTGGTTAAGTAGCCCGGATTCAGGGGTGGTTCGCTGGAACGGGCAGGGTTGCCGGGGTCCGAGAGGGTTCTACTGCGTGGTCTGGACCTTGCAGCTTCATGAAAACCTTTCTGTTCCTGAGGGAGACGTGGGACTTTATTTTTACTTGCCTTCTCGAAATAGTGCTTGAACGGTTGGACTGGAATGTGTTTCGGGTGAAGTTTCTTTCTTTTTCCTCTTCTCTATTTTTAAAATTACAATGGATTTCTGCGTATTTAGCTAATTTCAGAGACAAGTGAGACTGGATTTGATTACATAGGCATTGAACGAGAAGTTTCTAGCAAAAACCCATAGTTAGAATGTGTTCTTCTACAGAATGTTCAAACATTTCCAGGATCAAATCTAATCAAGAACACACCTCCGATGGAACGGCTTAAAAATGTTTGTATTCATCCTGCTTAGAGCTTTAGGATTCTTTGGAGGAAGGGGGGAAGGAAGTTGTATTTTAAGTAGAGTTAATGTTTATATATACGTGTTTTTAGATGACGATTATTTTAGTTTCCACACAATGGTTAGATCAGTATCTGTGATTCCTGATAGGATGTTGCACGCTAGATCAGCAGGATGGGAAAGGAAGGGAAAAAAAAAAAAAGGATTTTGTATGGAACATAGAACTTTTAGGTCAGGGTGTCAAAAACCATTTTGCACACTCTTTTACCCCACTTCCAGGCGGATGTGTAGTTTCAGGCACTAGTAGATTCACAGTAAAGGATTCGTCCGTTTTAAAGAATATCTTCCTTTCAAGTTGAAGCAGAATATTAACACCTGTATGTACGCCTGCAGAGAAAGAAAAACTAGCAATATCAGAATTAGTTGTTGTGGATTAAATTCAGTTGTTACCCACAACATTGTTCAATTGAAAAGTCTGGCTAAGCAGAAAGTAGGAATTAGACATTTCCCTAAAATGGTTTTTAAATGCTATTTTATGATTACTGTCCTTTGGAACTATATTTTTGACCACACTAAGTTATCTTTCAGATGGTTTTTTTCTTTTGTCAAGCAGGCAAAATTTGTGTGTATATCATTTCATTTATTTGCTGTCAGGCAAAGGACTGCCTAAACCTTAATTTAGATGAGAATGGCCTAAATCAGGATGTCTTTGGGAAGGTCTTTATTGAGATTAGCCAAAGGGATTCCAGCCAAATCCCTGATCAAGTTGCTTGGCGCAGAATTATTGATTGGCAAATCTTTAGTGTTGCGTGGTGTTGACTGAATTAATCTCTTACACCTGTTTAAAAAGAAAAACCCACCTCTGTACTGAGGACATTTCTTTAAATCCAGGATATGTTCTATTGTGTGCAGGCTCCCATTTGGGATTCTCAGACAGTATTTGTGCTGAAACCCTGCACTCTGCTTCTGAGAGCCAGAACTCGGGTTCGTTCTGCTCCATTTAAAAAAGGGCCATTTGGCAGACAATTTACAGGAAATTCAACTACAAGGTATGACAGCTGACTTAGAAGATAAAGAAGGCTTTGTGTTGGTATTGCTGAGTGGTGGTATATGGGATGTCTGATTATGACTTGGGGAGATGCCAAAGCTTCTGCCACGATTGTCAGTCAGTCATTTTATCATAACTACTAAAAATCTTTTGATAAATATGATGAACTGAGTCTTAGCAATTAGATCCTTCTGTCATAGAGGGAATTTGTTTCATCATCTAAAGCTGGGCTGTCTTACGGTGTAACCACATGTGGCTACTGAGCTTTCAGGGTGGCTAGTATGATTGAGATATGAGTGTTCCACTTTATTTAATTTTAATTAATTTAAGTTGACATTTAAAACTGATAGTTCAGGGATTGGAAAACTTTTAACTGTATTTGAAACAACTTGGTTACGTGGATCCACTTTTTGAACTGTAGATTTAATGAAATTTAAACTCAGATCAAGTATTTCCTATGCAAATTTAGCATCTGAATTGCCTTGTACTGTAAGTGTAACATGCACACCAGATTTTGAAGACTTAGAATGAAAGAAATTGTAAAATATCTCAATAATTTTTATATTGATTACATCAAAATGATCCTTTAAGCCTTGGCTAAGTAAAATATGTTAAAATTAGGGGCGCCTGGGTGGGTCAGTTGTTAAGCGTCTGCCTTCGGCTGAGGTCGTGATCCCCGGGTCCTGGGATCGAGCCCTGCATCGGGCTCCCTGCTCCGCGGGAAGCCTGCTCTCCCCCACTTCCCCTGCTTGTGTTCCCTCTCTCACTGTGTCTCTCTCTGTCAGATAAATAAATAAAATCTTTAAAAAAAAATGTTAAAATTAGTTTCACCTGTTTCTTTTTATTTTTTAAAGATTTTATTTATTTATTTATTTTAAAAAGATTTTATTTATTTATTTGACAGAGACACAGCGAGAGAGGGAACACAAGCAGGGGGAGTGGGAGAGGGAGAAGCAGGCTTCCCGCGGAGCAGGGAGCCCGGCTCAATCCCAGGACCCTGGGATCATGACCCGAGCCGAAGGCAGACGCTCAACGACTGAGCCACCCAGGCGCCCCAGATTTTATTTATTTATTAGAAAACGATCTAGGGTGGGAGAAGGAGAAGCAGGCTCCCTGCCGAGCAGGGAGCCCGACTTGGGGACTTGGGGGCTCAATCCTAGGACTACAGGATCACGACCTGAACCAAAGGCAGACACTTAACCGACTGAGCCACCCAGGCACCCCTGTTTCTTTTAATTTTAATGCAGCCAGCTCATATTATATTTCTTCTGGACAGTGTTAATGTCTTGCTTGAAGTTAGACCAGCATGCTCTTAAGTGCTTCTTAGGACAGTTTTGAATGTTATTTTTTGTTTTTAAGTTAAAAATGTTATTTAGAAATAAGTTCAAGCTTACAAAAGTAGCGAAAATCATACAAATGACTCTAATACCCAGCTTCACCAGTTGATGTTTTTCCTGTTCATCATTTGCTTTATCTTTCTATTATGTATTTTTTGCTGAAGTATTTGTGAGTTGCATACATCCTGTCCCTTGATCCCCTCACTGTGTATTTCCTAAGAACCAAGGACATTGTCTTACATTACCTTAGTACAGTTATCAATTTAAGGAAATTTAACATTGATACAATACTTTGATCAAATCTACTGTCTGTATTCCACTTGTCAGTTGACCCGATAATGCTTTTTATAACCTTCAAAAACATAGTTATTTTTAAAGCTGAAGAGCTTTAGAAGTCTTGGCAGTGAAATGTGAAGGGTTATTCATGTTTTCCAAATATAAAAAACAGATTTTTAAAAAGGATTTATTTATTTATTATTTTAGAGAGAGAGTTGGGGGTGGGGGACAAGAGACTGGGAGAGGGAGAGAATCTCCAGCAGACTCCCTGCTGAGCTGCGAGCCCGTTGCAGGGCTCAATCTCACCACCCCGAGATCGTGACCTGAGCCAAAATCAAGACTCAAGACTCAGTGGCTTAATTCATTGAGCCACCCAGGCACCCCCCAAAATCGGATTTTTAACTTCTGATGTTTTTTTGACTTTGGGAAAATCAAAACTTAAACTTTTCAAGATTCTTTAATTATGTTACTCACCATTACTGAATTCTTGGGCTTCTGCACTTTTTTTTTTTTAAAAGATTTTATTTTTAAGAAATCTCTACCCCCAACGTGGGGCTTGAACTTAGCTGAGATCAGGAGTCGCATGCTGTCCTGACTGAGCCAGCCAGGCGCCCCATTCTGCACTTTCTTTTTAAAATAACAGAAGAGGGGCACCTGAGTGGCTCAGTCGGTTAAGCGGCTGCCTTGGCTCAGGTCATGATCCCAGAGTCCTGGGATTGAGCCCCGCATCAGGCTCCCTGCTCAGCGGGAGAGCCTGTTTCTCTCTCTCCCTCTGCCTGACTCTCTGCCTACTTGTTCTCTCTCTCTCTGTCAAATGAATAAATAAAATCTTAAAAAAAAATAAATAACAAGAAAGATTACATGGGTAGTACACATTTATTGTAAAAATTAAAAAATACAGATAAATAAAAAATGAAAAATAATCTCAAAACATATTTTCCAGGGAAACCTCATTGTAAACATTTTAGTGGTATATATCTTAGCAGATACATCGAGTATGTATGTTTTATAAAACTGGCATATATTGCATATTGGAGCTGGTACCTAACAGTTACTATTTTGAATTGTCTTAAAATGAACTAGTGAAAGAAAATCAAGTTTTCTGTGTGACAAAATGTAGGGATAAATATTTGTACAGTAATTGTAGCTTCTATGGGGGGGTCATTTGAGAGAGAATTTGAAATTGTCTATAATTCAATTTTCAAGAGTTGTTTTTTAGTGAGATAAAGTAGATTACCTTGATGCTTAATTAAATTTAGTATCATGTACCTTAGATGGAAAGTGAACCATATAGCCCCATTCAAATACAAATAGGTTCCAGTCCTTTGTGTCAACCACAACTAATTATTTTTGCTAAGAGAATTTTTCTTATGTAAGCCATCATGAAATTTTTTTATAATCTTTTTATTTTTTTAATTCATTTTATTTATTATTATTATTTGGGAGGGTACAGAGGGAGAGAGAGAATCTTAAGCTGGCTCCATGCCCAGCGCAGCCCAACATGGGGCTCAATCTCAGGATCCTGCCTGAGATCATGACCTGAGCCAAAATTGAGAGACGCTTAACTGACTGAGCCACCCAGGCGCCCCAACTATAATCTTTTTTTAAAGTAAGACTTTTCATTTGGCATTTATCCTACTAGTGTTTGTTGAATCACTGTTGTGAGGTTCTGTTTTAGATGCTAAATGCTACAGTAGTAAAAACAAATATGCATCGTGCTTTTTACTCTACAAAATGCACTTGCCTGTGATTTCTAGGCCCCACCCTCAGAGGATCTCATTGAGTACATCTGGGATTCTCAGTTTTAAATGCTCCCCAGGTGATGCTTGTGTGCAAGTACAGAAAAACAGCAAACAAAAACCCTAACAGAACTCATTTGGGTACATTATCTTTTAAGTCTACACAAACAGCCTACTGAAATAGGTATTGTTATCCTCACCTAAAAAGGGAGTCAGTAGAGGCCAAGGGTTTAAGGCCATGCAGCAGGGCCAGGGTACGAATCCATCTGTCCTCTTTTAAATCTGTTGCTCTTTCTCTCCTCTGTGTCAGGGTGTTTCATAATGTTTCTCTTGTGGTTGCAGATTTCCTTTTTTATCTTCCCCATTACCAAAAAATCTGATACAGGTATTTGCTTTAAACTTTTTTTTTAAAAGATTTTATTTATTCATTTGAGACACAGAGATAGGGAGAGAGCATGAACAGGGGGAGAAGCAGAGGTAGAGGGAGAAGCAGGCTTCCTGCTGAGCCAGGAGCCACTGTGGGGCCCTATCTCAGAACCCTGGGATCATGACCAGAGCTGAAGGCAGACGCTTAACCATCTGAGCCACCCAGGTGCTCCTAGGTATTTGCTTTAAAAGAAATTAATTTCATAGAAGTTACAATGTATCATGAACCAATATATACCACACTGTTAACAGTGGTTATCTTTGGAGGGTGTAATTACAGGGGACTTGGCCTTTTTACATTTTCCTTGGGTTTTTTAAAACTTCTAATGCTGTTTTACATAATGTGCCAGTTCTCTGTCTCTATTTAAATAGTAAGTTTGTTTCATCTTTGTATTCTGCAAAATTTAAGGAAAGGAAATTTAAAAGACTCCCTGTGTGTGTGTTGGGGGAGGGGAGTCTAATCAAAATCAGGGTATGGGATTATTTGGAAGAGAGAAGGCTGCCAGCACCAGATTTACAACCACTGGCCTAGTTGATAGACAGCCATAGGACGAGGTTGACACTAATCACTGTGACTGGGATAAGATTGTGGTCCAGAAAAAAGTGAATCGGCACCTGTGAGGTTAGTTAATTGAGCAGCTCAGTGCAACCTTTCCACTGCTCCTTTCTCAGCTCAACACCTCTTGTGGTTACAGATTGGATGGAGTTCCAGAGGACACACTCTGATATGATTAAGGTCCAGGGGAGGAAAGAAACTATCTCTTCTTGTATATTGCCCCTTAAGGGTGAAGAAATATTTCTCAAAGCCTACCAGCACAATACCCCTCAAATCTTACTGGACAGAATTTTATCAGATGCTTCTAGCCAAACTCGATGTCTGCAGGGGAATGGTACTGTGGGTTGGGTTCTGTTGGAAAAGAGTGTGGTGGTAGTTGGGTAGATAACACATGCAAGGGCATTCTCTGTTTGGGATCTTATAGAATAGGTGGGCTGGCTGGAACGAAAAATAACTAATTCATTCTTACCTAAATTATCTGCGAGTTAAATGTTTGCTGGCAAAATTGAGAAATCGGAGGAACCTCACACAGGGCATTGATTAGGATCTTGGCCCTTCATTTTGAGGGTCATTGCTGTCTAGAACAGAATGGCTGGAATGGTGAAGAATATGAAAAATTTGACATGAAACATGGATGAACTGTAAGGGAGATACTTAGCCTGGAGAAGAAGAAGAGGTGGGATTTAGTGGTGGGGGGAAGGAACATAAGTATTTGAGAATATTTTATAGTTTGCTTCTGGAAGTCTAAGTAGGAGACTGAAGCAGAGTTTTTCCATGGAGAAATGAGGTGATAAGAGTGTAGGACGTTCTTTTACTTACTTTAATTACGAATATTTCCAACATAGTATAGTAAAAATATAGATACTCCTCTATACGCCACCCAGTTCTGTTAAATTTTAACACTTTCCGTATTTGCTTTAGCCATTTTTTTTTTTTTTTTGAGTAGTAAAGCATACATATAGAAATAAGATGTTACAATAGAAAGGCCTCCTTTGAACGTTTTCCAATCCCATTAACCTTTCTTTCCTGAAGTAATTCTTATCTTGAGTTGGGAATTTAGCATTCCCATTCATGTTTTCATGCTGAGAGAGACCCTTTCTTCTTTTTGGATTCCAAAGAAGTTTGTTCAGGCTCTTAGAGTGGTAATAAATATTTATCAATGCAGAGCATTAATTGTTCGAACATACTATGATTTAAAAGCTAAGATACTTGAAGTGGAAGTAAAGACAGCCACATACTTATGAAGGTGCCAAGCATGCATGGCACTGTTGCAACCCCTACATCAAAAGCCCTTGAGTATTTTTGAGCTTTTAAAAATTTATAGCTCAGTGTGTTTTCATAAAACACATACCTGTGTAACTACTGCCAAGGTTACAAAAAATAGAACATTCCTACCCTAACCACTCCCTCTAGCAATTATTACACTGACCTTTATGGTAATTATTTATTTTTTATAGTTTTTACCATCCAACCATTGTCCCTAACCACTGTAGTTTATTCTGTTTTCTCGATTTATGTAAGTGGAATCCTTCGGTGTGTATTCTTAAGTATCTGGGCTGTTTTAATAAACATGTTTTTTTTTGTTTTTAATTAATTAATTAATTTATTTGTAATCTCTGCACCCATCATGGGGCTCAAACTCATGATCCTGAGGGGCGCTTGGGTGGCTCAGTCGTTAAGCGTCTGCCTTCAGCTCAGGTCATGATCCCAGCGTCCTGGGATTGAGCCCCACATCAGGTTCCCTGCTCAGTGGGGAGCCTGCTTCTCCCTCTCCAGCTCCCCCTGCTTGTGATCCCTCTCTGTCAAATAAATAAATCTTCAAAAACAACAACAACAAAACAAACTCATGACCCTGAGATCAAGAGCCATATGCTCTTCCAGCTAGGTATCTTTCTTTCACTAGATGTGTTTTTGAGAGTCACTGGTATTGTTGAGTGTAGCTGTATAGTAGTTATGTATGAAGAAACGATGATTTGTTTTGCTGATACGCATTTGGGTTGTTTCCAGTTTGAGGTTATTGGGATACTGCTGTTTTCTCTGGCTTGCCTTTTTACTCTCTTAATGATTTCTTTGGAAGTTCTTAATTTTGAGGTCTAACTTATCTCTTTCTTCTTCTTCTTCTTCTTCTTGTGATAGGTGCTTTTTGTGTACTATTTCAGAAGTCTTTTCCTACCCTGAGGATGTAAAATTATTCTCCTAGATTGTCTATTAGGAGCTTCTTATTTTGCCTGGCACATTTAGAGCTACAGTGTACCTGGAACTGATTTTTGTGTAATAAGAAGCATGGGTCTTTTTATTTTTATCTTTTCCATATGGTATGTGGCCCATACCATATGGCTATCCAGCTTGCACCATTTATTGTCAAGGTCATCCTTTCCCTTCTGTTCTCCCATGGCACCTTTGTTGTTAGTTAATATCTCTGTATGGGTGAGTCTGTTTTTCGGCTCTCTTTATCACTGCTGTCTGTGTGTATCCTTGCACCAAGTCTACACTGTCTTATAATAAGGTTATATCTACTAGAGCATGCCCTTCTACCTTGGTTGTCTTTAATAGTGTTTTGACTTTCTGTAATTCCTTTCTTCCCATATACATTAGCTGCATTTCACCGAAAACAGCCACTTACCGGAATTTTGACTGGGATTTGCATTTAGTCTGTAGTTAATTGGGGAAAAATTGATTTTTTTTTTTTTTTTAAATATTTGAGTCTTCCAGGGGAACCTGGGTGGCTCAGTCAATTGAGTGTCCAACTCAGATCTCAGGGTTGTGAGTTTGGGATCCAAGTTGGGCTTGGTGCTGGGTCCAATCTAGAGACATGGCACATGCCTTTATTTAGGTCTTCTTTCATTACCCTGAATCTTTTGTATAGCTTTCTGCTTAGAGATCTTGTACCATCTTGTGTTAGATTTCTTCATAGATATTTATTTTTAATGCTATTTAAAATTTTTTTGTTGTCCTTCTGTGGTTGTGGAAATGCAGTTGATATTTCCAAATTCACTGTGTATCCAGGAGACTTGCTAAACTTGTGCACTAATTCTAATAATTTATTAGTAATTTTGAAAATTCCTGAATATATTCTATGGATTATGATAGTTTTTTCCCTTCAATTCTTACAGCTTTTATTTTTCTTGCTTTCCTGCACTGGCTGAGACTCTAGTAAAATGTTCAAGAGAAGTGGTAATATCTGGTATCTCTTTTCAGCTCCTGATCTCAAGAGGGAAACTATGTTTCACTGCTTATATGATACTTGTAGGTTTCTTTGTAGATACCATGTCCTTCATTAGATTAAGGAAGAGCTCTTCTATTCTCTGCTAAAGATTCTTGTCATGAATGAATGTTGAATGTTTTTCACTTTTTTCCCAGCTAATTAGATAATCATATGATTTTTCTTTTAATTTTGATAGTGTGAAATATATTAATTGATTTTTAAAATATGTAAGTAACTTTTGCATTCCTGAAATGAGCCATACTTACTAAATTTTGTTCAGGATTTTTGCCTCAGTGCTCAAAAGTGGGTTTGGGGGTGCCCAGGTGGCTCAGTTGGTTGGACTGACTCTTGATTTTGGCTCAGGTCATGATCTCACAGTTGGGAGATCAAGCCCAGTGTTAGAGATTCTCTCCTCCCTCTGCCCCCACCCTGCTCGCACCCTCTTTCTCTTTGTCTAAAATAAATGAAATCTTAAAAAAAAGAAAAAAAAAATCATAAAAAAAAAAGTCGGTTTGACCTGTAATTCTTCTCTTTTATAATGTATTTATCAGGTTTTGGTTTCAAAGTTTTATGGCCTCGGGCGCCTGGGTGGCTCAGTTGGTTAAGCGACTGCCTTCGGCTCAGGTCATGATCCTGGAGTCCCGGGATCGAGTCCCGCATCGGGCTCCCTGCTCGGCAGGGAGTCTGCTTCTCCCTCTGACCTTCCTCCCTCTCATGCTCTCTGTCTCTCATTCTCTCTCTCTCAAAGTTTTATGGCCTCAAAAGGACTTGGAGAGAGGGGATATTGCCTCTTTTCTATTCTCTGGAATATTTTACTTAAGATTGGCATTTTTTCTTTTAATGTTTGGAAAACAATTTACCAGTGAAGCCATCTGTACTTTTCCTGTGGTAAGGTTTCTAATTATGCATTCAATTTGTTTTCTTATTGTAAGATTAGTCCTATCTTGTGTGAGTTTGGTTAAGTTTCCCTAGTAATCTATTACATTGGATTTTTTAAATTGGTATCATTTGATCAAAGTTGTTTATAATATACTCTTAATGGTCTTTGTAATATGAGTAGAATCTGCAGTGATGTTCCCTTTTTTCATTACTGACTGGGTATTTTTGTGTGTTTTTGTTTTGTTTCAGTTGGTCTTAACCAGGTGTTAAGTCTTTTTAAATAATCAGCTTTGGCTTTTGTTGATCCTCTCTGTTGTCTCTTTATTTTGCATTTTCTTTCTTCTTTTTTTAGAGATTTTATTTTTAAGTAATCTACACCCAACGTGGAGCTCAAACTCACAACCCCGAGCTCAAGAGTCACATGCTCTGCAGACTGAGCTAGCCTCCATTTTATTTATTTCTGCTCATTATTATTTTCTTCTTTCTACTTTCCAGAGGTTTAATTTATTCTTTTTCTAACAATTTGATATGACTGCTAAAATTTTTTCAGCCTTTCTGCTTTTCTATTAATTTAAAGCTATAAATTTTCCTCTGAACAGGGCTTTAGCTGCAGTTCACAAAGGATTTTTGTTTTTAGCTTTCTATTTAATTTATTTTCTTTTTTTTTTTTTAAAGATTTTATTTATTTGAGAGAGAGAATGAGATAGAGAGAGCATGAGAGGGGGGAGGGTCTGAGGGAGAAGCAGACCTCCCGCTGAGCAGGGAGCCCGATGCGGGACTCGATCCGGGGACTCCAGGATCATGACCTGAGCCGAAGGCAGTCGCTTAACCAACTGAGCCACCCAGGCGCCCCTCTATTTAATTTATTTTCAAAAGTTGAGATGCAGTTGACCTGTAACACTGTGCAAGTTTAAGGTGTGCAGTGTGTTGGTTTGTATATTGCAATATGACTACCGCTGTCATGTTAGCTAATACCACTATCATGTAATTATATCTCTTCTGTAGTGAGAATAATTAAGATCTAGTCTCTTAGCAGCTTTGAACTTCATAATACAGTATTGTTGATTGTAATCACTATGCTGTGCATTAATCTCCAAAACTTATTTATTTACTAGTTGCAAGTTTGTACCCTTCAACAGCATATACGTTTTTTTAGAAGATTTTATTTATTTATTTGAGAGAGAGAGAGAGAGAGAGAGGGAGGGAGTGCAGGCTCGCACGTGAAGGGGGTGGGGAGCAGGGGTCGGAGCGGCAGAGGGAGAGGGAGAAACAGACTCCCTGCTGAGTGTGGAAGATTCGGGGGGGATTGATCCCAGGACCCTAAGATCATGACCTGAGCTGAAGTCAGATGCTTAACTGACTGAGCCACCCAGGCTCCCCCAGCATATAAGTTTTTGTTTTTAAAAAGATCTTATTTATTTGAGAGAGCGAGAGCGAGAGAGAGAGAGAGAGAGAGAGAGAGAGAGAGAGAGCATAAGCAGGGGGAGGGGCAGAGGGAGAGGGAGAAGCAGACTCCCTGCTGAGCAGGGAGCCCAACTCAGCGCTTGATTCCAGGACCCTGGGGTCATGACCTGAGCCCAAGGCAGACACTTAACAATGACTGAGCCACCCAGGTGCCTGAGCATATGCGTTTTGATACATAATATTTTCATTATCATTCAGTAGAAAAATTGATTTTCCATTGTAATTCTATTTTTTTTCTCCATGGGCTATTTAGAAGTACATTTGCTGGGGCACCTGGGTGGCTCAGTTGGTTAAGTGTCTGACTCTTGACCTCAGCTCAGATCTTGATCTCAGGGTTGTGAGTTCGAGCTCTGCCTTGAGCTCCTCAGTGGGCGTGGAGCCTACTTAAAAAAAAATATGTTAATTTCTTTCTTTTTTTTTTTTTAAAGACTTTATTTGAGAGAGCATGAGAGAGAGAGAGAGAGAGATCACGGGGGCAGGAGGGGAGAGCAGGGAGCCCCATGTGGGACTTGATCCCAGGACCCTGGGATCATGACCCGAGCTGAAGGCCGACACTAAACCGACTAAGCCACCCAGGCACCCCCTCCAACTGTGATTTTGGACAACTTTTTTCCTATGTAGTTTTGACAGGTTTTTTTGCTTTATTTTGAGGTTGTTCTTAGGTGCGTACAGATTTAGAATTACTACCTTTTCCTGAAGAATTGAATCTCTCATATAGTTTCCCTCTTTATCTCCAGTAATGTTTTTTTGCCTTTCCTAATATTTTGTTTAATATTTCTGTGTGTTTTAGATGTGCTATGGCTTTTTTCTTTTTATAACCTAGCACCTGTGTTTTACTGGAGTATTTAGTACATTTATATTTAATGGGGCTGTTGATATGCTTGGGTTCTCATCTACCTTCTTATTTAGTGCTTTTTGTTTGTTCTGCCAGTTCTGTGTTTGTTTTTTTCCCCCTTAGTTAATTACTTTGGAATTTGTTACTGTTTTATTTCTCTTATTACTTTGGAACATATTTATATAGTCTTTTATTATTGCTTTAATGGTTACTTTAGAAATTTCAGTATCTTTCTCTCAGTATCTTGTATTAATTGGTATTTTTATCCTCTTCCTGGACAATAGAAGACCTCAGAACACTTTTAACTCCATTTAACCCCATCTCATCTTTTTTTGTCATTGTTGTTATATATGTTAATTTCATTTTATTTATTTAATTAATTTATTTTTTAAAATAATTTATTTATGTGAGAGAGAGAGAATGGGAGACAGAGAGCATGAGGGGGAAGAGGGTCAGAGGGAGAAGCAGACCCCCCGCTGAGCAGGGAGCCCGATGTGGGACTCGATCCCGGGACTCCAGGATCATGACCTGAGCCAAAGGCAGTCGCTTAACCAACTGAGCCACCCAGGCGCCCTGTTAATTTCATTTTAAACCCCAGAAGGTGTTATACAAGCCATGTTCTATACTGTCAAATGAATTTAGGTAAGTGGTTATTGACTCCGGAGGCACACTGGTATCATCTGGGGAACTTTTGCAAAACACAGATGGCTGGCTGCAATTCAGACAAATGACATCTGGATCTTTGGACAGAGGGGGTCAAGCATTAGTATTTCCTAAAAAACTCCTCAGGTAATTCAAGTTTGTGGTAAGATTGAGAGCCTCTGATTTAGTTTTCCATATTTATTGTTTTTATTATTTTTTATGCCTCTTGCATCTCTGAACTTTCCTGGATAATTTTTTGTCTTCCAAAACACTTTAGAATTTTCTTAAGGTTAAGTTGGCTTTTGACATATTCTTTTACCAAATATCTTTTTCACTGTCTTTCTTTCAAGATAGGTTCATTGGGAGTAGAATTTCTTCCATCATCTTAAAGCGTTTACTCCATTCCTGATATTTTATGTTACCAATATCCTGATAATGAATGTTATCAATAACTTACTGGAATTTGTGTCTGTATAATTATCCTCCTTTGAAGGTAATGTGTTCCTAAGTCTCTGTCTACTTTTAAGCTTTTCTCTTTGAATCTGTTTTTCAGCACTTTTGCTATTATATACTTAGGTGTAGTTTAAAAAAAAAATGTATTCTCTCTTTGGGGCTCCTGGGTGGCTCAGTCATTTAAATGTCTGACTCTTTTTTTTTTTTTAAGATTTTATTTATTTATTCATGAGAGACAGAGAGAGAGAGAGAGAAGCAGAGGGAGAAGCAGGCTCCCAAGGAGCAGGGAGCCCGATGTGGGACTCGATCCCAGGACCCTGGGATCATGACCTGAGCCGAAGGGAGATGCTTAACCATCTGAGCCACCCAGGCGCCCCAAAATGTCTGACTCTTGATTTCAGCTCAGGTCATGATCTCGGGGTCGTGAGA
Source organism: Neomonachus schauinslandi (assembly GCF_002201575.2). Lineage (NCBI taxonomy): Eukaryota > Metazoa > Chordata > Mammalia > Carnivora > Phocidae > Neomonachus > Neomonachus schauinslandi. Next base: position 85,731,908 of record NC_058413.1, on the reverse strand, counting down.
TTGAACCCCATGTTGGGCTCTGTTCTGGGCATGGACTTAATATTCTTTTTTGTCCTCTCCCTCTGCCCCTCCCCACTTGAGTGTTCTCTCTCTCAAAAAAAATTTTAAAAAATGTATTCTTGGGGCGCCTGGGTGGCTCAGTTGGTTGAGCGACTGCTTTCGGCTCGGGTCATGATCCTGGAGTCCCTGGATCGAGCCCCGCATCAGGCTCCCTGCTCGGCGGGAAGTCTGCTTCTCCCTCTCCCACTCCCCCTGCTTGTGTTCCCTCTCTCGCTGTCTCTCTCTCTCTGTTGAAAAATAAATAACATCTTAAAAAAAAAAAAATGTATTCTTGTAGAGCGTCTTGAGTCTGTGGTTTGATACCTTTCATCAGTTTTAGAAAATTCCCAGCTGTTTTCTTTTTAAGTATTTAAATATTGTTTCTGCCTCATTCTCTCCTTTCCTGTGGGACTCCAAAACAAACATCTTAGACGTTGTCATTGTGTCCTCTGTGTCTCTCCATGCCTCATTCGATAGATTTTCTTCTGGCCCATCTTTGTTTTTACTAATAATTTTTCAGCGGTATCTGATCTGCCTTGAAGTCCATCCATCGAGTTCTTAATTTCAGTTATTGTAGCTTGTTTTATAATTAAAAAATTAAAAAAAATTATTTATTTGCCAGAGAGAGAGTGAGAACACAAGCAGGGGAAGCGGCAGGCAGAGGGAGAAAACTCCGCTGAGCAGGGAGCCCGATGCGGGGCTCGATCCCAGGACCTTGGGATCATGACCTGAGCTGAAGGCAGACGCTTAACCAACTGAGCCACCCACGTGCCCCATAATTAAAAGATTTTTTAATTGTTTCTAGATCACAGCTGAAATTCTCAATTTTTGTCTTCTGTGTCTTTGAACATGGAAAATGTAGTTGTCTATGTCTGATAATTAGAGTATCTTGGGGCCCCAAGGGTTTTTTTTTTTTACTATAATTTACTTCTTTCGGTTTTCATATTATCTTACATCCTTTTTTGTCAGATAATTTTTGATTATGTGCCATTTTATTTACACAGATGCCTTATAGACTAATTTGAGTCCTAGGCTAATGTTACACTGCAAGAAGCAGTCCATTTGCTTCTATCTGAAGCTTGGGGACACTAGCAATCCAGGATCTCCTTTTCATTTCATGGATTTAGATTATTGGAAGTTGAGCTGCAGTCTCTGGGAAGGCCTGTCAATTTCTGGAATACCATTCTTTGTTCAGCCTGCTTTGTAGTATCAACTGCAAATCTTTGGGCTCTCCAAGTATACTCCCCTTCCCCTTTTCCTCCAGCCCTGGACTCCAGTCCCTTTAGTCCTTCTCTGCATCAAAAGCACTACTTAGCTACTCTCCTCAGAATTTTTCAGCTTCCAGAGAAAGAAAGCTCTGCAAGCTGTGCCTATCTCTCTGAGCCTTTATCCTCCCCTAAGTATTGACCCATTTAATCTTTACTATCTTTTTAGATCTCTGCTGCCTTTGAGCAGGTGATTTTCATATTTTGTATTGCTCTTCTTGTTGTCCTCATTAGGGTGGTTGGTCTGAATTATCTAGCTGACCGTAACTGGAAGTTAATTCCCTTGAAATTAGATATTTACTGGGAACTTACAGAGAAAACCTATGTGAATTTATGTAGTTAGGGAGGAACAGACAAGCAGGAATAGAGTAGCAGATTCTAGTGGTTGTTGGAGTAATGATAATTCTATTTATGGTGCAATTACTATGTATAGTGTTTTACATATATTCATTGAAATCTTGGAACAGTCTTGAGAAAGGAACTATGTTTATCCTTGTCTTTCAGATGCAGGAACTGGGGAATGTACAGGTAAAGTAACTTGACCAAGGTCACAAATCAGTAAGTGTTTAACTGGCTCTCAAGTTCGTGCTAACTGGTGGGACAGATGTCCTGGGTCAGATCCCTGGGGAAGGGATAGCTCAGTTTGACATGGGAGTACCAGACATCTCTTAAGAGAAGGTTATCAGACAGTCAACATTTATATTTTTAAATTTATCTTTGTAAGGTTTTATTGTTATTCCAATTATCATACAGTATAATATTCAGTAAAAATACGGAACGCTTCACAAATTTGCGTGTCATCCTTGTGCAGGAGCCATGCTGATCTTTGTATCGGCCCAACTTTAGTATATGTGCTGCTGAAGCAAGCTGCTGATAGCCAACATTTAGGTAAAACATTGCAGTAGGTGATTCTTAGTAATCAGAAAGTCAAGGGAAACTCTTCTGAGGCCCTTAGTTTCTCCACCATCAAACCATTATCCGTACTTGTCCATTTTGACTCTAACGGGTATGATCATCTCAGGAACCTATTTGTCACTTCTTAAAATCTTTTATTAAAAATGGCTGAGATGGGGCGCCTGGGTGGCTCAGTCGGTTAAGCTTCTGCCTTTGGCTCAGGTCATGATCCCAGGGTCCTGGGATTGAGCCCCACATCTGGCTCCCTGCTCCGCGGGAAGCCTGCTTCTCCCTCTCCCACTCCCCCTGCTTGTGTTCCCTCTCTTGCTGTGTCTCTCTCTGTCAAATAAATAAAATCTTTAAAAAAAAAAAAAATGGCTGAGATTCTGGGGCACCTGGTTGGCTCAGTTGGAAGAACACATGACTCTTGATCTTGGGGTCATGAGTTGAAGCCCCATGTTGGGTGTAGAGATTACTAAAAAAAATAATAAACTATTTAAAAAAATGAGATTCTAAATTGACTCTTTACAAATGATTATTAAGGTGACCCTTAGTGTATGTGTTAAAGAAGAAATAGATGGTCGTTGTGAAAAATTTAGAAAAAGGTAAGGCAAAACAAAGAAATTAACCGATTAAAGAATTTACATAAATAACTTGTTTTTCCACTCCTGTTTTTTATACATCTTAGTTTTAAAAAGTGGATTCCCCTTTATATGTTTATAACCTGTTTTCACCCCATTTCACATATTGAATAATTTTCCAGGGCATTAAATATTTCACATCACTTTTAGTTGAATAACCATTCATGGTTTGGGGCTTTTGAACTCCCTGCATTTTTAAAAATTTTATTATTATTATTTATAGCTGATGTTACTAAAAAGTAACGTGATTAAGATAGAACAGAACATGCTTACTACATATTGGTGCATTTGGAAAGCAATTAAAAGAAAGGAGTTACAGGGGTGCCTGGGTGGCTCAGTCATTGGGCATCTGCCTTGGGCTCAGGTCATGATCCCGGGGTCCTGGGATCAAGCCCCGCATCAGGCTCCCTGCTCTGCAGGAAGCCTGCTTCTCCCTCTCCCTCTCCCACTCCCCTTGCTTGTGTTCCTGCTCTCGCTGTCTCTCTCTCTGTCAAATAAATAAAAAAAAGAAAAAGGAGTTACAGGCACCTGTTCAGTAAATGCCCCAGAACCCTTCTCTACTTGTGTCCTGGGGCCAGCACACTGAGGGATGTGACATCGCCTGGGCAGGGCCACCCTTCCAAGGCTTAGGAACTCTACAAGGGGGAGTGGGGTAGGAGAAGGGCGACGGAGCGGACCAGCCTGTCACAGGGTCCTCTGTGCATTCTGGCAGCTGGACTTTACCATGGAGGTCTTGCCCAGCCAGGGGACAGTGTATACCTGGAAAGAGCAGAGCGCTTGCTTGCTTTGTCCGTCCATCCCTCCCTCCCTCCCTCCCTTCCTCCCTTCCGTCTCTTTTCTTTTCCTTTTTTTTTTTTTAAGATGTTATTTATTTGAGAGAGCGAGTGAGAGAGAGCACGAGAGGGGAGAGGGTCAGAGGGAGAAGCAGACTCCCCACTGAGCGGGGAGCCCGATGTGGGACTCGATCCTGGGACTCCAGGATCATGACCTGAGCTGAAGGCAGACGCTTAACGACTGAGCCACCCAGGTGCCCCTCTTTCTTTCTTTTTAAAGATTTTATTTATTGAAGAGAGAAAGGGAGAGAATAATTTGGGGGAGGGGCAGAAGGAGAAGCAGGCTCCCCACTGAGCAGGGACCCCCCCCCCAATGTGGGACGTTATCCTAGGACCCCGGGATCATGACCTGAGCCAAAGGCAGAAGCGTAACCGACTGAGCCACCCAGACGCCCCCAGAGCATTTTCTTCATTAAGGTGTGGCTGGTCATGAAAGGGATGGCTGTCCAGGTTGGGCTGGGACTTGGTACATCTGGTTTGGCCAGTCTTCACGTCCAAGAAGTATTTCATCCCAGCCACAGCTTGCTTAGGCGAGTACCACCTGGAGTGCGCAGCTGTGGTTCATGCCCTTGCTCGCCTAGTTGAACTTGTTGAGGGTGAAGTTCAGCGCTTGCTGCACATTCTCCTCGTTGACGTGGTCAGCATCCTATGGGGCTCCCACCATTGGACACTTGGTCCTGCCTGTGCCAGGGCCATGGCCAGAGCCAGGGTCAGGGCCAGAGTAGCCAGCAGGAGCAGCAGGGTGTGCAGGGGCCTGGCCATGGTGTGCTCGGAGGCCGGTGAAGCTTAGAGGGGAGTGATCCAGCAGCGGCCCTCCCTGCATTTTTTTTATTTATTTTTTTTAAAGATTTATTTATTTATTTATTTGACAGATAAGAGAGAGAGCACAAGTAGGCAGAAAGGCAGGGAGAGGGAGAAGCAGACTCCACTGAGCAGGGAGCCTGATGTGGGCCTTGATCCCAGGACATTGGGATCATGACCTGAGCTGAAGGCAGCCGCTTAACCGACTGAGCCACACAGGGCCCCTATTATTACTAATTTATTTATTTGATTTTATTATTTTTTAAAAAGATATTATTTATTTATTTGACAGAGAGAGACACAGTGAGAGAGGGAACACAAGCAGGGGGAGTAGAAGAGGGAGAAGCAGGCTTCCTGCTGAGCAGGGAGTCCAATGTGGGGCTCCATCCCAGGACCCTGGGATCATGACCTGAGCCGACGCGGATGCTTAACTGACTGAGCCACCCAGGTGCCCCAACTATTTGTTTAATTTTAAGTAGCCTCTAGGACCAACCTGGGCTTTGAACTCATGACCCTGAGATCAAGAGTTGCATGCTCTTCTGACTGACCCAGCCAGGCGCCCCTATGATGGAATGTTTTTAGATTCTGGAATTAAGTTTTCCAGGGTATTTTTTGTCCTGAAAGACTGGGAGTAATTGAGATTTGTATAAATCATTACCTTTCTAGTAGCAGAACCCCCAAATAACATGCATATCTTTGAACTTGCCCATTTTTTCAATAATATATATAAAAGCAGGGATCTTCTTATTCTATAATTTATCTCTAATTTATTGAATTCATTCCTTTATAATTGGATATTCATATTTCTGGTTTTCTCTAAACAATATGCAATGAATGACGCCTTTTTTTTTTTCATTTTAGCTGTATCTTAAATTGACATTTAAAAGAACCTCTGTAATAACTTGTTCTAAATTTGAAGACTCTGTGGTAACTGGTTCATTTGAAATTCTTCACAGTCATCATTATTAGCCCATATTTATTAAATTGCTATATGCAGGGCATTGTGACAGCACAAATAACACTATAGCTGAAAGCAGCATATAGCTACTAAAATCATAAATGAAAGAAGCCTTTTAGGTTGTTGGAAAAATGATAGTTAACACTTCTCCAGTCTTTTAAAATAGATGATTTTACAGTGCACAGAAATCAGTTGCATTTCTATACACCACCACCAAGACAGAAGAAAGAGAAATTAAGGAGTCGATCCCATTTACAATTGCACCCCAAACCATAAAATACCTAGGAATAAATCTGACCAAAGAGGCAAAGAATCTGTACTCAGAAAACTATACAATACTCGTGAAAGAAATTGAGGAAGACACAAGGAAATGGAAACATGTTCCATGCTCATGGATTGGAAGAACAAATATTGTGAAAATGTCTATGCTGCCTAGAGCAGTCTACACATTTAATGCAATCCCTATCAAAATACCATCCACTTTTTTCAAAGAAATGGAACAAATAATCCTAAAATTTGTATGGAACCAGAAAAGACCCCGAATAGCCAGAGGAATGTTGAAAAAGAAAAGCCAGGCTGGTGGCATCACAATTCCGGACTTCCAGCTCTATTACAAAGCTGTCATCATCAAGACAGTATGGTACTGGCACAAAAACAGACACATTGATCAATGGAACAGAATAGAGGGCCCAGAAATGGACCCTCAACTCTGTGGTCAACTAATCTTCGACAAAGCAGGAAGGAAGGTCCAATGGAAAAAAGACAGTCTTCAGCAAATGGTGTTGGGAAAATTGGACAGCCACATGCAGAAGAATGAAACTGGACCATTTCCTTACACCACACACAAAAATAGACTCAAAATGGATGAAAGACCTAAATGTGAGACAGGAATCCATCAGAATCCTTGAGAACACGGGCAGCAACCTCTTTGACCTCAGCTGCTGCAACTTCTTCCTAGAAACATGGCCAAAGGCCAGGGAAGCAAGGGCAAAAATGAACTATTGGGACTTCATCTAGATAAAAAGCTTTTTTTTTTTTTTTTTAATGTTTTAAAGATTTTATTCATTTAAGGGTGCCTGGGTGGCTCAGTTGGTTAGGCGACTGCCTTTGGCTCAGGTCATGATCCTGGAGTCCCTGGATGAGTCCCACATCAGGCTCCCTGCTCAGCAGGGAGTCTGCTTCGCCCCTGACCCTCCCCCCTCTCATGTGCTCTCTCTCTCTCATTCTCTCTCTCTCAAATAAATAAAATCTTAAAAAAAAAAAGATTTTATTCATTTGAGAGAGAGAGAGAGAGCACAAGCAGGGGGAGAGGCAGAGGGAGAAGCAGACACCCTACTGAGCTGGGAGCCCGATGCGGGGCTTGATCCCAGGATCTGGAGATCATGACCTGAGCCAAAGGCAGATGCGCAATCATCTGAGCCACCCAGGCACCCCAAGATAAAAAGCTTTTACATAGCAAAGGAAACAGTCAACAAAACCAGAAGATACTTGCAAATGACATATCAGATAAAGGGCTAGTATCCAAAACCTGTAAAGAACTTATCAAACTCAACTCCCAAAGAACAAATACTCCAGTCAAGAAATGGGCAGAAGACATGAACAGACATTTCTGCAGAGAAGATATCCAAATGGCCAACAGACACATGAAAAAGTCCTCAACATCACTCGGCATCAGGGAAATCCAAATCAAAACTTCAATGAGATACCACCTCACACCAGTCAGAATGGCTAAAATTGACAAGTCAGGAAATGACAGATGTTGGCGACGGTGCGGAGAAAGGGGAACCCTCCTACACTGTTGGTGGGAATGCAAGCTGGTGCAGCCACTCTGGAAAACAGTATGGAGGTTCCTCAAAAAGTTGAAAATAGAGCTACTCTACGTCCCAGCAATTGCACTACTGGGTATTTACCCCAAAGATACAAATGTAGGGATCCGAAGGGGTACATGCACCCCGATGTTTATGGCAACAATGTCCACAATAGCCAAACTAGGGATAGAGCCAAGCTGTCCATCGACAGATGAATGGATAAAGAAGATGTGGGGTGTGTGTGTGTGTGTGTGTGTATATATATATACACACACACACACACACGCACAGACATATAGGGGAATATTACGCAGCCATCAAAAAATGAGATCTTGCCATTTACAACGACGTGGATGGAACTAGAGGGTATTATGCTAAGCGAAATAAGTCAATCAGAGAAAGACAAGTACCATATGATCTCACGGATACGAGGAATTTGAGGACGAAGACAGAGGATCATAGGGGAAGGGAGGGAAAAATGAAACAAGACTAAACCAGAGAGGGAGACAAACCATAAGAGACTCTTAATCTCAGCAAACAAACTGAGGGTTCCTGGAGTAGAGGGGGGTGGGAGAGATGGGGTGGCTGCGTGGTGGATATTGGGGAGGGTATGTACTATGGTGAGCACTGTGAATTGTGTAAGACTGATGAATTACAGACCTGTACCCCTGAAACAAATAATATGTTAATAAAAAATTAAAAATAATAGATGATTTTAATCCAGTTTATCTTTTTTTAAAACACTTATTTCTAGGGTTTACTTCCAGATACTTTACATACGTCAGCTCAAAGATATAAAATTTCTCTAAATTGTACAACTGAAATTTCTTTTCCTTCCTTCCTTTTTTTTTAAAATTTCTTTTCCTTCCTTCCTTTTTTTTAAAGTGCACACCGGATGTGTGGGGGAGGGGTAAGGAGAGAGGAGGAGAGAGAATATTAAGTAGGCTTCACACCCAGCATGGAGCCTGATACAGGGCTCCATCTCACAACCCTGAGATTATGGCCTGAGCCAAAATCAAGAGTTGGACGCTTAACCAACTGAGCCACCCAAGCGCCCCATAATTTTTTTTATTGTAATATATACGTAACATAAAAATGCTTAAAGTGGTCAGTTTTAAGTGTGTAGTTCAGTGGCATTAAGTACGTTCACAGTGCCCTGCAACCATCAGCACTGTCCATTTCATCATTCAAACAGAAACTCTGAACCCATTATAATCCCATTAACTCCTTGTCTCTTGCCCACCCCAAATCCCCCTGGGAACCTCTTCTTACGAAGTTGCTGATTCTTATAAATGTTCTTATAAAGCATTATACTGTTTTCAAAGTAAATGTATCAGAATGGCATTCCTTTTTAAAACTGAATAATATTCCCTTGTGTGTGTGTATACCACATTCTGTTTATTCATTCATCTGTTGATGGACATTTGGGATGTTTCCACTCTTTGGCTGTTGTGAATACTGCTGCTGTGAACATGGCTGTACTTGTATCTGAGTTCCTGTTTCAATTCTTTTGGGTATGTACTGAAAAGTGGAATTGCTGGGTCATATGGAAATTCTTTGTGGAGCTTTTTGGGAACTGCGAACTGTCTTCCATAGTGACTGCCCCATTTTACATTCTCACCGTCAATGCGCAAGGGTTCTAATTTCTCCACATTCTTGCCAGTGGTTGTTTCTGTTTTTTGGGTAATAGCCATCCTAATGGGTGTGAAATGGTTTCTCATTGTGATTTTCATTTCCCTAAAGCTTAGTGATGTGGAGCATGTTTTCATGTTGGCCATTTGTGTATCTTTGGAGAAATGTTAATTCAAGTCTTTTTCGCATTTTGAGTTGGGTTTTGTTGTTGAGTTGTAGTTCTTCAAATTTTTTTTTTAAGATTTTTATTTATTTATTCGACAGAGCGACACAGGGGGAGAGGGAACACAAGCAGGGGGAGTGAGAGAGGGAGAAGCAGGCTTCCTGCGGAGCAAGGAGCCCAATGCGGGGCTTGATCCCAGGACCCTGGGATCATGACCTGAGCCAAAGGCAGACGCTTAACAGCTGAGCCACCCAGGTGCCCCAAGTTGTAGTTCTTTATATGTTCTAAATATTCATCCCTTATCAGATATGTGACTTATAAATATTTTCTCCCATTCTTTGGGTTGTCTTCACTCTTTTGATATAGTGTCTTTTGTAGAGAAGTTTCTAATTTTGATAAAGTCCAGTTCAGCTATTTTGTGTGTGTGTGTGTGTGTGTGTGTGTCTGTGCTTTTGGTTTCATTATCTAAGGAATCATTGCCAAATAAAATACGAAGATTTGCCCTTATGTTTTCTTTTAAGATTTTTATCTTTTGGGGTGCCTGGGTGGCTAAGTCGGTTAAGCATCTGACTTCGGCTCAGGTCATGATCTCAGGGTCTTGGGATTGAGCCCCACGTCAGGCTATACCCTTAGGGTTTTGTCTTTATAGTTTTTGGGTTTAGGTCTTTGATCCATTTTGAGTTAATTTTTGTTTGTGGTTTAAAGTAAGGGTTCAACTTCATTCTTTTGCAGGTGACTCTGAGTTCTCCATTCTGTATGTCCATTTTTATGCCAGTACCCCACTGTTTTTATTTCTATAGGTAGCTTTGTGGTAAGTTTTGAAGTCAGAAAGTTTGTCTTTCAACTTTGTTCTTTTTCGAGAGTGTGAGATTCCATATGAATTTTAAGATTTCTAAAAAAATTTCTGCAGGGGCACCTGGGTGGCTCAGTCACTTAAGCATCTGCCTTTGGCTCAGGTCATAATCCCAGGGTCCTGGGATCGAGCCCCGCATCGGGCTCCCTGCTTATTGGGGAGCCTGCTTCTCCCTCTCTCTCTGCTTCTCCCTGCTTCTCCCCCTGCTCATGCTCTCTCTCTCTCAAATAAATAAAATCTTAAAGAAAAAAAAAATTTCTGCAGAAAATTTTGATAGGGATTGCCCTGAACTGCTAGATTACTTTCAGCAGTATTGTCATCTTAATATTAAGTGTTAGGTCTTTAACATGATTTTCCATAATCAAGTTTTTTCTAATTGATATATGATTAATTGTAGTTTATACTATAACTTCTGGGTACTAGGTGTTTGATGACTTTTAGGCTTCTGAAATTAACTGTCATCCCTACTAACTGTGATTCCTGGTACATAACCACCAAATGGAGGTGGAAAACCTGCAGTCGGCAGACAGCATGTGGCCTGGACTTCTGTTTTATTTGTCTCTCACCAAGTTGGGCTTCATTGTATTTTAAATTCAAATACAAAATTGAACATCACCATTTCCGGTGCGCCTGGCTGGCTCAGCCGGTGGAGCATGTGACTCTTGATCTCAGGGTCGTGAGTTTGAGTCTCACATTGGGTGTAGAAAAATAAAATCTTAAAAAAAAAAAAAACCATCACTTCCAAATAACATGGATTTTTATGTTAAAATTCCTTTCCAGTTTTAAAAAAAATTGGAAGATCTGGCAGCAATACCCAAGTAGCACCGGCCTCCTTCAGATGGGAAGGAGACTCTGGGTTCTTGAGGGAGGTTGAATGTGGGTTGCCATTTTTGTCTTATACTCCGCCGCTATCACCTCTGTGTTATCCATAGGCAGAGAATTTTCAACCCTCTTGAAAAGAGGAGAAAGAGAGTTGGATTGAAATGATCTCTTGCAATAAATGTTTATTACTCATGGCAGGTTTCAGGTGACCTGAAAACCACCTTTCATAACAGAATCTTCTTTGATGGTCTGGTTGGACTCTGCCCTGCCCCCACTCCCTTTGGAAGATGATTTCTGCTTAATGCTATGTAAATGTCTTTCCTTATAGCAGCTCTTTTTTTTTTTTATTCTTATGTTAATCCCCATACATTACATCATTAGTTTTAGGTGAAGTGTTCCATGATTCATTGTTTGTGCATAACACCCAGTGCTCCATGCAGAATGTGCCCTCCTCAATACCCACCACCAGGCTAACCCATCCTCCCACCCCCCTCCCCTTTTTTTTTTTTAAGGTAATTGTCTACACACAGTGTAGGGATCAAAGTCATGACCCTGAGATAAGATTTGCAAGTTGTACTGACTAGGCAAGCCAGGCACCTCTTTTTAAAGCAACTCTTAAGATAAATGAGGCTTGATTAGATTCCTCAGAATATACATTAATAAAATATCCTGCTGAGCTATCATTATGAAAGATTAATTTTGTGAATTGATACAAGTCATTGAGATTGAAGATTGGTTAGTGTTGTTTTTAAACAAGGGAAATAGTAATCAGGAGAGATTAAAATCAGTAAAATGTTTTAAGTATTGATTTTAAAAGATTAGATGCAAAACCTGATAAGCTCCTAGCCAAGCTGAGCCATTACATGTGGTTTTATGTATGTATATGTAGTGAGTGAAGAAGTTGAACTTGTCACAGAATAATGGAAGTGAAGGCATATTGTAGATACACTGGATGGATGGATTTCATTAAAATATCCATATGGTAATCTGATATTACGAGAGCAGGATTTACATCTGTCTCCAAGAAGCTAAAGGAAATAGAACATAAACTTCAAGTCCCATTTGAGGTAATGATGGTTGCTTCAGTACACATTATTATTTTTATTTTTATTAAAGATTTTTTTTAGGGGCGCCTGGGTGGGTCAGTCGTTAAGCGTCTGCCTTCGGCTCAGGTCATGATCCCAGAGTCCTGGGATCGAGCCCCTCATTGGGCTCCCTGCTCTGCAGGAAGCTTGCTTCTCCCTCTCCCACTCCCCCTGCTTGTGTTCCCTCTCTCGCTGTGTCTCTCTCTGTCAAATAAATGGTGCTCTCAAAGCATATTCAATTTTCATTGGGTAAATTTTTAAGAACTGTTGAGTTTGTGTATACGTACATATATATATGTGTGTATACATGACACACATACACATATATGGTTGTGGATTGTAGTGATATATTAAAGAATAAAGGCTTCTTACTATTTGGTGAGACTTTTTTTTACTATTTGGGAATATATAAAATCAGTTTAGCAAGGTGGTTGTCAGTTTTTCATCCAAAATACAATGGTTTGAAATTTGCTGATGGTTGCCAAGCTGTCATCTGCCTTTTATTGATTTGCTTTTATGATGTGTTTGAATTCAAATTAAAATGGCAGGTTATTGTAAAGAGTAAGTGATTATGCTTGGTCTGGGCAATGTCTGTAAATCATCAAAGGAAAGAGGTTTTTAGCCCAAGAAAAGGATGGTTTGATTGCTCCAGGAAAAAAAAAAAATGATTAGGTGGATTTTTTACTTATTTATTTAAAAAAAATTTTTTTTTTTAAAGATTTTATTTGCGAGAGAGAGAATGAGAGACAGAGAGCATGAGAGGGAGGAGGGTCAGAGGGAGAAGCAGACTCCCCGCTGAGCAGGGAGCCCGATGTGGGACTCGATCCCGGGACTCCAGGATCATGCCCTGAGCCGAAGGCAGTCGCTTAACCAACTGAGCAACCCAGGCGCCCTAGCCCTAGGTGGATTTTTAAGAAAATCAGCATTCGGGGCACCTGGGTGGTTCAGTCGTTAAGCAGCTGCCTGTGGCTCAGGTCATGGTCCCAGGTCCTGGGATGGAGCCCCACATTGGGCTCCCTGCTCAGTGGGGAGACTGCTTCTCCCTCCCTCCCTCACTCCCCCTGCTTGTGTTCCCTCTCTCGCTGTCTCTCTCTCTCTCTCTGTCAAATAAATAAATAAAATCTTAAAAAAAAGAAAAAAAAGAAAAAATCAGCACTTGGGAAGGCTACAAGGGGTATGGAAATGCCACAGAGTTCTCCAGAAAAGTTAGTTGAATTTGGAAGTAAGGAATCCCTAAATATGTATCTTTGGAAAAATGCCTGACTCCTTCCTTGACGTGATTGACGAATTCTTGCATAATGAATCAGCAATGAGAATCATCCCGGTGTGTAAACTTGAGGGAAATACTAAGGTTTTTAGAGCCACAAAGGGTACTCAAGCTTGTTCCAGGGAAATTTTCCAGGAAAAGATGTCATCTCTCTGTACTTCCTTAGATTTAAGTATTTTAAGAAGCCTCAGCCACTCTAGCCCATGAAGGACACACTCCAAAAGAACTTTTATGATCGAAATACTTAAGTTTATAACAGTATTTGTGTCTGCTCTTTTTTCTCTTATTTTCATATTTGTTCAGGAATAGACTCCCAGTTTATAATAATAAACCTGTAGATCCCAGGGGTACCATCACTGCACCTTTTATTTGGGCTTAACTTTTAACTGTCATTTAGGAACCAGTCAGACAGAAGTTGGGGACCTCCTATATGACAGAGTTTAAGAAGCTTTCCTTCTTTATTAGGATTATTTTGTTTACAGAATTGTCTCCCTGACCAAGCCAAGCCTCCGTGCATGTGAGGACTTGTTCGTTTTATTGTCTTTAGAGCCTGCTCTTATAAGGTCCTTAAAATGTTTACTGACTTAAAACAAATATAATTGAATCAGCAATACCTATGGGATATGAACATCATATCATGTATGCTCTGTTCTGGTTATTTTTTTTGTCTTTGGACGGCCCTTGGATTGTGTTCTGTGGTTGTCAGAAGCCTGGAAGAAGAGGGATTTGTTTGTTTATGTCTCAATGACGGTTTCTTTCATATTTGTGGATCTAAGAAGTTTGGGGGATGGAGGAGAGTGTCCACCTCCACTCCTCCGGCCCCCCCCCCGCCCAGCCCCAGGAATTGGATAAAATAAGAACTTCGGCTCTTGGCACTTAACCCACTTACATAACCTATACTGAATCCTCTATGCCCCCCTCCCCTGCTTTTAATACTGAATCTCTTATAAGGAGAAATGTCTCAAGAAATGTCTTTTTCCTGTTTAATTTCTGTTCATTATTTTACTTGGAACCACTTGTCTCTTTTGAACTAGCCTAGCCTCTTCAGGGAAGCTTTGTGGCTCTTAACCCATTTAATTCTTGGCAGCCTGAAGATTGCTCAGGGAACCATCTGAGTACCTACCCCCTTCTTCCAATCACCGGAAACTCTTGCTAGCCTTAGTATTTTTTTTTTTTTTTAAGATTTTATTTATTTTCTGACCGAGAGACCACGAGAGAGGGACCACAAGCAGGGGGAGTGGGAGAGGGAGAAGCAGGCTTCCCACTGAGCAGGGGGCCCGATATGGGGCTCAATCCCAGGACCCTGAGATCACGACCTGAGCCGAAGGCAGACGCTTAACAACTGAGCCACCCAGGCGCCCCTAGCCTTAGTCTTCTTGATGAAAGAAAGGAAAATGCATTTATATGGAATGTAAAGGTGAATGAAAAAAGGCATTCAGGTCATACCTCCTAGCACAATGTTAACTGAACATTGAGCACAGTGCTCAATGCCAGCCACATATATATAGTTAAAATTTTTCTAGTTGACATTTTTTTAAAAACCAAAAAATAGATGGGGGATCCAGGCTGGCTCATTTCATAGAGCATGTGACTCTTGATCTCAGGGTTGTGAATTCAAGCCCCATGTTGAATGTGGAGCCTACTTAAAAAAAAAAGTAGATGAAATTAGTTTAACCATTATATTTTATTTAACCCAATGTATCATTTCAATATATGTAATCATGTTATAAAATCAACATGTAATAAAATTGAGGTATTTTGCATATTAAAAATTTACATACTAAGTCTTTGAAGTTCTGCATATATTTTACATTTATAGCCACATCTCAACTTGGATGGCAGTCTTCATCGGAAATACTTGATTTTTATTTAGATTTCATGAAATTTACAGTTGGCAAAGTAGACATTCTCAAGTTGTTCCAAACACAAACGTTTTGTAATAACTGAGTGGAGTTTAAAAAAAAATCGTGTTCCTTTGATATTTGTGTCTATATTGATAAAGCTGGTTCATGTTCTTTATTTTTTAAAAAATATTTGGGAAAAAGAGGTGCGCGTGAGCAGTGGGGGTGGGGGAGCAGAGGGAGAGGGACAAGAGGACTCCCTGCTGAGTGTGGAGCCCAACTCGGGGCTCGATCCCATGACCCTGAGATCATGACCTGAGCTGAAATCAAGAGTTGGATGCTTAACTGACTAAGCCACCCAGGCGCCCTTAGAATCAATTTCACCTTGAAACAAAAGTCTGGAAATTCAGAACTATCATTTAAGTAAATCTGCTAACTCTTGTATCAGCTCAGTACTATTTTTTTTTTTTTTTAAAGATTTTATTTATTTATTTGAGAGAGAGAATGAGATAGAGAGAGCACATGAGAGGCGGGAAGGTCAGAGGGAGAAGCAGACTCCCCGCCGAGCAGGGAGCCCGATGCGGGACTCGATCCCAGGACTCGGGGATCATGACCTGAGCCGAAGGCAGTCGCCCAACCAACTGAGCCACCCAGGCGCCCCAGCTCAGTACTATTAATATCAATTTAAAGGAGCATTGCAAAAGTTGAAAAGCCTAAATGTAATCATTATCAACCAACATTCTTCAGATTTTTCTTGTAGTGTTTGTAGCCAGTTCACATCACACTATGCTTTTAATTAAAGTCTTCTGCATATTCATGTTACAAAATGAGTAAATTATTAATTTATATTCTAAAAAGTTTTATTTTTTTTGTACCTATGTAGCCAAGGCACAAACTTTCCTTTGAACGTTGTATTCATATGCAATGTGACAGTGATGTGATTGAATTAGGTTTGCTAGGGCCACTGTAACAAAATACCACAGACTGGGTGGTTTAAACGAATAAATTTATTTTCTCGCATTTCTAGAGGCCGGAAGTTCAAGATCAAGGTGTCAGCAGGGTTGATTTCTGCCTTCTCTCTGTGTCTTCACATGGGCTTTCCTCTGTGTACAGGAGGGAGAGAGATTGATTCTGGTGTATCTTCCTCTTTTTTTTTTTTTTTAAGATTTTATTTATGTGAGAGAGAGAGCGCACATTAGCAGGAGGGAGAGGGAGAAGCAGACTCCCTGCTGAGCAGGGAACCTGATGTGGTGCTCGATCCCAGGACCCTGTGAGATCATGACCTGAGCTGAAGGCAGATGCTTAAACAACTGAGCCACCCAGGCACCCCAAGAAAAATATGTTGACTTCTTTTTTTTAAAGATTTATTTATTTTAGAGGGGGGAAGGGGCAGAGGGAGAGGGGATCTCCAGCAGACTCCCCACTGAGCATGGAGCCCACATGGGGCTCTATCTTACAACCCTGATATTATGACCTGAGTGGAAATCAAGAGTCGGATGCTTAATCAACTGAGCCACCCAGGTGCCCCTTAACTTATTTCTCAATTCCATGACTCTCGCAGGTACTTCACCACGAAGCGACCAAGAGAGAAACTTCTGTGTGGTACGATAGATTTCTATGGTTATTGCTCCTCCCACTTCCAACTATTGTAAACATTGTCCTGCTTCGAGGTCTTGCAGTGTGCAGAATGAAATCAACACAGTTGTAGTATTTCTGTAGTGGGGGGGACCTGGCACACCCAACTTGGAGATCCCTAGTCTGTACTCCTAGGCTGTTTCCTCACCTCTCATTTGTCACCTGGGTTCATGTGACCTTGTTTCTAGCACTGCCACCACATTGAAGTGACTGGTGATTTCATGACCACCGAAATTTCCTGAGAACATTTGAATCTGCTGCTTCAGCTCTTTTGATAGGGCTTCTCTGACATACTTTCCTGGTCCTTCCACCTCAGTCACTGACCTTCCTTCTGTGCATGCCCATTAAATGTTGATATTTCTTATGGTTCTGTCCTTCTTTTTATTTTTTAAAAGATTTTGTTTATTTGAGAGAGAGAGAAGCACGAGCAGCAGGTAGGGGCAGAAGGAAAGGGAGAGGGAGAAGCCAACTCCCCACTGAGCAGGGAGCCTGACGTGGGGCTCCATCCCAAGACCCTGAGATCATGTCCTGAGCTGAAGGCGGATGGTTAAACTGACTCAGCCACCCAGGTGCCCCTTCTCCTTTTTAAATGCAGTCGCCTCAGATGATCCTATCTATTCTCTGGGCTTAAAATTCTTTCAACCTGTTATTAAATTGCAAATTCATGATTCCAGCCCACATTATCCTCCAATCCCCTCCTTCCTACCCTTTTCAGTTCCTTTGGTTATTAGCTCCACTGCTCTCTAGTTGCCAGAATTAGAAAGTTGGCATCATTTTGACACTTCTTTCGTATCTCTTGTTCAAATCCAGTCCACATTTCTCCAGTCCCTTTCCTGCCCACGCTGCTCGGGTGTTTGTTCATCAGCCTTTCTTCTGGGTGAATGCAGCGGCTTCCTACCTGACTTCCTGTCTCTACCTCATCTTCCCAGGTCATACCCTTCCACCTTCTCAAGTATGCCTAGCAAGTCCCACTCGAGCTGGAGGAGAGCCCAAGCCCAGTTTTTCTGGAGGAGAGGGTCTGAAGGCTTGGCCCTTCGCCCTCCCCCGCCAACCCCCCCCCACCCCTGCCTCCCCGGCTGTTCTGTCCTGTGCCCTGCCCTGTACCTGTCTCCGCTTGTAGCTCTTCTCAGAGTACACTGCACTCCGTCTCCACTTCCTCACCTCTCATTCATAATGCATGTGTTATAGTGTAGTTCTGGGTTTCTCTGTGCCTGGCTCTTGTCTCTAAGACTATTAGCTCCCCAAATATGGATCCTGAGTCTACCGGTTTGCCCAGTGTATTCATTTTCTAGGGCTGCTGTAACAACGTACCACAAACTGAGTGGCTGAAGGAAGAGAAATGTATTGTTGGACTGGTCTGGAGGCTAAAAGTCCAAGCCCAGGTTGTCCGGAGGGTAGGGCGGTGCTCCCTCGGAAAGTGCTATTGGAAGGGTCTGTTCCCGGCCTCCCTCCTAGCTTCTGGCGGTCCCTTGGCTTTTGGCAGCACTGCTCCAGTCTTTACACGGCCTTCTCCGTGTGTGTATGTGTGTGTGTGTGTGTGTGTGTGTGTGTGTTAAGGGCAGCAGTCCTATTGGATTAGGGGCCCACCATACTCCAGTATGACCTCACCTTAATTGCATCTGCAGTGACCTGACTTCCAGATAACATCACGTGTGGAGGTAGTGGGGGTTAGGACTTCAAATACGAGTTTTGTTGGGGATACAGTTCAACCAATAATATGTTGACTGTAGCATAATTGTAAAGTGATCCAATGACATATCTTTTTAAAAAAATTTTATTTATTTATTTGTCAGAGAGAGAGAGAGAGCACAAGCAGAGGGAGTGGCAGGCAGAGGGAGAAGCAGGCTCCCTGCTGAGCAAGGAGCCTGATGCTGGACTTGATCCCAGCACCCTGGGATCATGGGCAGACATTTAACCGACTGAGCCACTCAGTCGTCCCCAATGAAATAATCTTTGAATAAAGGATCAGACTTTTATTTTCTTAATGGGCGTTATATTTAAATAATAAAAAATAAAAGCTTATGATTTTGTTCATACTTTCCTATCTCTAGTTTTCCTATATATTCGTATTTAGCGGCTTTTGAATTGTTGCACCTTAAAAGATGCAGGTGGATGATTCTAGTTGTTTTTTTTTTTTTTTTTAAGATTTTATTTATTTGACAGAGAGAGACACAGCGAGAGAGGGAACACAAGCAGGGAGAGTGGGAGAGAGAGAAGCACGCTTCCCGCTGAGCAGGGAGCCCGATGCGGGGCTCAGTCCTAGGACCCTGGGATCATGACCCGAGCCGAAGGCAGACACTTAACGGCTGAGCCACCCAGGCGCCCCTGATTCTAGTTGTTCTGACTGTCCTGATGAGAGAGAGAATGTGGCTTAGCTTTTGATATATTTAATATATGAATAAGCCAACAAGGACAAAGAAGTGGAGAGGAGAGATGTCCACAGAATCTTGAAGATGGAAAGCAGATGGATCCTGAGTAGCAGAGTTATTAGCAGGCCAGAAGGAACTGAAATGTAAATGCTGGCGGAGAAGCCAACTAAAAGCAAACTGATTTGCAGAGCAGGACTTGACTGAGGAACGGGAAGTGTCAGGGCTTCTGAGTGGGTGAGGGAAGGGGTTGAAACTCAATGTGAGGAATCAGCCCAGGAATACCCCTCTCACTGCCCCCCTCCCACCCCTAGGAAAAGACTTCTCCCGATTTACCTGGGGACAGCAGGCCCAGCAGAAAATGAGAGGCTGAGAGGTGGCAGTCTCCTTAACTGGGTCACCAGTCCCCTGACAGCCTGACTGGTGGGCCCCAGGTGGGGAACTTGTTGCCTTGTCTGGATAGGTCACTCATTGAGTGGTCCTTTCCAGGTGCAGAAAACTTCTAGCCAGGGGCACCTGGGTGGCTCAGTCTGTTAAGCATCTGCCTTTGGCACGTGTCATGGTCCCAGGGTCCTGGGATTGAGCTCCCCACTCAGTGGGGAGCCTGCTTGTCCCTCTCCCTCTGCCCCCCCCCCCGCCTGTGCTCTTGCTCTCTTTCTCAAATAAATAAAATAAAAAAAACCCCACAAAAACAAACTTTGTAACCAGCTTTTTAGTGCCCCCTTCTTAAATATTAAATTGGATGGCTTAGGAACACCAAAGACTTCAGGAATGCCATGAACATGATCAAGAACAAAAACAGATGAGGGGGGAAAAAAGCAACTTGAAGACAAGGCAGGGAACAAATAAGTTTAGATGAGTTCTTGATATTTACTTCAAAGAGGGGAGGGTATTCCATCTGTTGGACAGAATAGTCTCTAGTAAAATAAGGCAGGGAACAAGGAAGAGTTCTTGAAGATGAGAAACATGACACCAGGAATTTAAAAATATAGTAGAAATCTTTCAGAGAGAACACTAAGAACCTAGAAAGGAAAATTAAGAAAAGCAGGGGATTACTGTAGAAGGTCCGAGAAGCATGGAATAAGAATTTCAGGAAGAGAATAGAGGAGATATGTAGGATTGAGTGTGTCTGGGTTGACTTGGCCCACAGAGAGCTCAGGTCGGGGACAGAACCCCACACCGAGGCACATTATGTTGAAATGTCAGAATAGCAGAGATTGGGAAGAATCTTAGAAAACTTACTTTCATATAGAAAGAGACCTGTACAAAAGATTCCGAGTCAAATTTCCTTTAGATTTATCAGCAGCAGTGCCGGAAGCTGGAAGATAGTAGCACCAGGCCTTAAATGCTGAGGGAAAATTGTGTCTAGCTTACAATTTAGTTCTTGTCCAAATTAGTGATAAAGTGTGTGCATAAAATAAAAACTTGTTTTGAGACCTGTCGTGTTTGAAACTTCCTGTTCACACAGCCTTTCTTGGGAAGCTGTCAGAAGGTGTGAGCCCCTAAACTAGGCAGTAAGTCAACATAAAGGAAGGATGGAGTCGGAACAGGAGGAGGGGGAAGGCAGGAATGGCAGCTGTGCGCAGGTCTAGAGAATAATCAGTGTAGATGAAGTAGGAAAATGACAGGCCTGACGGAGGCCTGTCTTCAAGAAAAAAGGAATTGAAACCATTGGATCACCTCTTGCGTCAGACTGCACCGAGGGAGCTTTGCGGACCTTTTCTGACATCTCAGAGCCTGCATTGATCAGTACATGTAAAACCAAGCAGGTGAAAGAAAAGGTGCAGTTGCTATCTCTAAGGGGGAAGATAGATGCCAAAGAAAGGAACTGTAATCAGAGTACATTTTTATGGTATAATAATGTAAATAGTATTGATTTGACCAACAGGGCAAGGGGAGGTGAGTGCGTGAACATTGGGTATGGTGGTTTTTGAGTGAAACCTTTTTTTTTTTTTTTTTTTTTTTTTTTTGGAGAGAGAGCGAGCGAAAGGAGGAGGGGCAGAGGGAGAGAGAGAATCTCAAGCAGACTCTGCACCAAGCACAGTGCCGGACGCAGGGCTTGATCCCACGGCCCTGAGATTGTGACCTGAGCCAAAATCAAGAGTCTGATGCTTAACCGACTGAGCCACCCAGGCGCCCCTGAGTGAAACCCCTTTTTACTAGGGAGTTACTAGATAATGTCTGGACTGAAAAGGGTACAAAGATAAAGCATGCTGTTCAACAAGGTGGAGGTAAATAGTGGAGGAAAGACAAAGTGCTGCCTCTCAGGAGCGAGGGCCTGTTGAGGTAGAGGACTGCTCTTCTGGTACAAGCCTGTGTTATGTGGCTTTTCAGGCTGTGTACATGGGTGCGCTCAGCAATGATTTTTAAAAACTGAAACTTGTTGGGGCACCTGGCTAGGTCAGTCGGTAGAGCATGTGACTCCTGATCTCAGGGTCATGAGTTCAAGCCCCCACCGTTGGGCACAGAGCTTACTTTAAAGAAAAAATTGAAACCTGTTATACTGTGTAAGTTTCTTCTTTTCATTTAATTTATCATTATAGATCTACTTCGTTGAAACTTGTACAGGGTTAATCATTTGAGAAATTGTTGAGTGATGGGCCGCCTGGGTGGCTCAGTTGGTTAAGCATCCGACTCTTGGTTTTGGCTCAGGTCATAATCTCAGGGTCATGAGATCGAGCCCTGCATCAGGCTCCTCTGCTGATCCAGGGGTCTGCTTGAGATTCTTTCTCTCGCCCTCTGCCCCTCCCCCACTCGCATGTGCTCTCTTTCTCTAAGTAAATTAAATCTTTAAAAAAGGGGGGTGCCTGGGTGGCTCAGTCATTAAGCATCTACCTTCGGCTCAGGTCATGGTCCCAGGGTCCTGGGATGGAGCCTTGCATCGGGCTCCCTGCTCAGCGGGGAGTCTGCTTCTCCCTCTCCCACTCCCACTGCTTGTGTTCCCTCTCTCGCTGTGTCTCTCTCTGTCAAATAAATAAATAAAATCTTAAAAAAAAAATTGCTGAGTGATATCTGCTAATTAGTATTAGTTTAAATGTCTTGGAAAAAACCAAAAGTGCGGGCTTTCGAGTCAGTCACTTACTTGGCTGTGAATGACTACTTACTGTTATTCTAGGTGCCGTGTCCAGATACGGTTCCTCTCCCCTAGAGGAACTCACATTCTAGCAGAAGGGAGGTGGACCATGCAGGTGAATTGGCAAGGGAGTTTAGATTGCTTGAGGGGAAAAGAAAACAACCAGTGGGTTGGGGACTGTCCTCAGGAAGGGTCTGCAGAGGATGCACATTTGAGAGGAGTCTTGACAGTTGAGACTGTGCCTGCTCGGGGAAGAACAGGGGAAGGGAGTGCTAGGTGGAGAGCCTTGAGGCAAGAAAGACCCTGGCTTGTGTACAGACCCAAGGACCGGAAGGGTGGTGCTGAGCCCGGGGCTAGGTGATGGAGTGAGAGGGGGTGTTGTGTGAAAGAGTTTGAATCTTGGGGCACCTGGGTGGCTCAGATGGTTAAGCATCTGCCTTTGGCTCAGGTCATGATTCCAGGGTCCTGGGATCGAGCCCCACATCGGGCTCCTGGCTCAGCAGGGAGCCTGCTTCTCTTTCTCCCTCTGCCTCGAGCCCCACATCGGGCTCCTGGCTCAGCAGGGAGCCTGCTTCTCTTTCTCCCTCTGCCTCTCTCCCTGCTCATGCTCTCTCTCTGTATCTCTGTGTCTCAAATGAATAAATAAAATCTTTAAAAAAAAAAAAAAAAGAGTTTGAATCTCTCGCCACAGAGGAGTGATTGATGTGTTCTGACTTGCGATGATTCAGAATGTTGGGGTAAAATGGATCAGGGAGGGCAAGAGTGGACGCGGCTCCCCAGAGGCCCACTTGACAAGTAGCACAAAGTGCGGGTGTACTTCCATGGTGGGGGTGCGTTCGTGTTCATGTGCGTTCACTCCCACACTTACGTCCTTTTTATTCATTCTTTTTACTTGCACGGAGTGTTTCCCTTTTTCCTTGATGCATTTTAGTAGTTCCAGTGGCTTGAACCCAGGAAGGTTAATTAATGGTTGAGGCAGCAAGCAGTAAACATACCGACCAGCAGCTCATACTAGCTTTTATTACTTTATTTTTTTAAATTGCTGATAATTACAATAATGCACATGGGCACGGGTCCCAGACAGGAAGAATCATTGTCTGCAAGCAGATCTGGTGTGAGCTGATAATCCAGTCTGTATTTACTTTTAAATTTAAATGCTACATAAATCATAGGAAAGATGCCTTTTTGACTTGCTTTGAACTTGGGGGGAAGGTGGAGCTCTTTTGTATTTTTGTTATTTTCACAGTTTTAGTGGACATTAGAAGTTAAAGTAATTTGCTTCATCATGATTGGTTATCTGAATATGGCTTGCACCTAGTAAACATAGTAAAATGGTTAGCAGAACAGCACATAGAAAGTGCCTTTGTAATTTGAAATGTCATTTCCTCCCTCTCTGCCCTGTAAAAGTCATTTTGGCAAATTGTCTTATTTTCTAGTTATAAACAGATATGGTTACTCACCTAAGAATTTCTGCCCTTTCTTGACTTTCAACGTTACAGAACCTCAGAAATAAAAAACCAAGCCTTTGGTTTTCATGGAAAAGTAAAAAATTAAGAAATTTTTAGATAAGGCCATTAATTCTTAATAATACAGACTATCAACTTACTATTGCTATCATTTTATAAAAAAATTTTTTAAAACAAAAGATAAAAAGATAATCATAGAATTCAGAGCACTCTTTCCTCAAGACAGCAATTCCATATCCTTAGACATTCAGGTGCGTACACACATACGTGCACACCAGACCCTTCTTATTTTTCTCATTTTTCAGGCCATTGAATACTTGTCATGGACCTTATTAGCCCCCTAATGAGTGTTAGGGAACCTCCACTTTAAAATGCCAATAAAAGCCATCTTATATATTAAAACGTGAATGTTTTCAGTTGCATGGATTTGTTTTTGTTTTTAAAGATTTTAATTTATTTGAGAGAGCAAGAGAACACGAGCAAGGGGAAGGGGCAGAGGAATAAGCAGACTCCCCGCTGAGCTGGCAGCCCATTGCGGGGTTCAATCCCAGGACCCCAAGATCATGACCTGAGCTCTTATCTTTTCTTGGATATAGTAAAGGAAAGGAGACCTAGCAGAATCAATTTTAGATCTCTGACATTAGCTATTCATGTTTGTGGCTGTAACATCTGGAAGTCAGCGTTTTAGCCAAAGCTGACATGTGGTAATTTCCCAACTTAACCTTGGTAAAATCACTGAGTTGAGTATATATTTTAGTGAAATAGAAATAGAATATTTTTAAAGGAGGTGTTATTTATTACATTAAGTACATGAGATAATTGAAAAATGCTAAAATAGTGCCTAATTTTTAATGATTATGACTTAATGCATTTGAAATAAACAATATTATAAAAGCATGTGATTAGCCAGAAGTAAGAAGCATGCTTATAATTTCTGAGAATATTGCCAGCTTTGTGCTTGGATATCCCACAGAACACTCCCCTCCCCTGCAGTCATTTGTATTATTTCTTTGGTTTGGTTCTTTTTTGGTATTATTTCTATCATCTGTGAATTAGTAGGAATGATTTAGAATGAACAGTAATTATTAATATTTAATCAGTAATACTTCGGGTGTTTGTTACTTAAAATCATTTCCCTCTTTAAAGGTTTAAGAAACATATCCCTCATACATTCCCCCTAACCCTGCACACACTATTTGTTTAGCACCCTCAATAAAAACCAAGTAATACTGGCCAGTGAGTTCAAAGGTTAAGCCCAAGTTCACACCATTTAGATCATGTTATATTAATACTCAAGCCTTCTGGCTTTCTGGCCTCTGCAGTTAGCATGCCTTCAACGTATGACAGGATTACTGCCTGGCTTTGGAATCCTGCAGATTCCTACTCCGTGAGGAAGCTGTCTTTGTTTCCAAGCCATGTTCCTTAGGCATGGGGAGTGTCAGGAAAGTAGAATTCTGTCTGTTGTAGTGTGAACTGTGAACTAAAGTCCAAAGTTAATATTGTGGGTGTCATTTGTTATAATACCTAAAATTTGGGTAGCACCATATTTATGTTGCCCAGAAGCAAAAACTAATACTGAGAGAAGTTATTCCATGATGTTGCATAGCTAGTAAGTTGAGGGGAATATCCTTCTCTCAAGAATACAAATCTAGAGAAATAACTTACACAGCGCTCTTTTGATCACAGCAGTGTCTCAGTAGTAACTGCAGATTCATCTTGACCTAGCTTCCGTGCCAGCCGGAAGCTGGACCAGGGCCAGGAAGCCAGCAACTCCCGGTGATTTTCTTCTAAATGGGAGGGTGGTATTAAATTGTTCATGTAAACCTGAATTCCCACAGAAGAAAATGTGGAGCATTAATGCAGCCTACTTGAGGTATGTCCAGATTTAATAGGTAAAGAAGGCATGTGCAGTCTTTGAAGCCCATTTCATGCCATCCTGGATTTGGGGAGGATGTCTAGTCCCATGGGGACTTCACGGGTTCTTCCCTGCACACTCGTAATTTAGGCCCCAGTGCTGTAATTGTAGCCGGAGAGAGCTTGAATGTTGAGGAGCCAGCCCGACTATAATGAGGTTAACATCTGAGGTCTTGCTCTGTGGCAGGTATCGGGCTTAGTGCTTCTGGGCAGCGTCTTACTGTAATCCCCACGACAGGCCTGAGAGGTGTAGGTATGTCAGGAGCCCCGTTTTACAAATCAAGAAATTTAAAGCCTGATAACAATGGCCACCAACATTTGAAGAACTCTTTTCTAAAGAACAAGCACTGTTTCCAGCACTTTGCATGTGATAACTCACTTAAACCTCAAGACAACACTGTGGTGAGCAGTTACTATTGTCAGCATCTTACAGATGGAGAAACCGAGGGCCAGAGAGGTTAGGTGACCTGCCAAAGGCAGCACAGCTAGTCAGTGATGGGGCTGGAACTCTGTCAGGGTCTGCCCTCCCTTTAAAGCCCTTGCCCTTGGCCACCACCTCAGACACTTCCTCTGAGGTCAGGAGTGGAATGAGCAGAGGACGAATGGTTGGTCAAGGCATGTCTCCATACCTGCCGACATCCATTTCTCAGAGTTCCTATTATGGGCAAGTGGAAGGAAACACAGGAGCCAGTCCAGAACCCATCCACTTGAGAATTTGAGACCCATAAACACTATTCTTCTTCTTCTTCTTTTTTTTTTTTTTTACATAAAACTACTTTATGTATTTATGTATTTTTCAATAACTTTATAGAAGACTCTTCACTCTCATCTCGGGGACATATAACAGACCTCTCTTAAATCTTGGGGCTTAGATCCTTACCAACCAGTGTAATCCAGATGAACAAATCACTGTGTTCCTATAAAACCTTGGAGACCATCTAAACCATTTTTAATCTTGGAAATGATACCTCATTTATACTTTAATATTTAGAGCTCTAATAAAGCAGAGATTATTTGTATAAATTACTGCCTATGAAAATAATACCTAAGAGCTGGCGTATGTCACTGGAAGAATAATGGCTTTTTGCATTCAGAGTTTTCGCCCTAAACCTAATTCGCCAGTTTCTAGTTGAATTAAGTTCAAATGTTAAAACAAACAAATAAAAACACGGCTAAGGATTTTCAGTTGCTGTAATGCAAACTGTCACTTTTAAGGACAGGTTTTCTCAGTTTGCTGCAAAAGCTGGAAAATGCTTAACAAGAATCCTATTTTATTAAATAGTGGGTTGAAATGTTTGAAGCTTGTTTTAAATTGAAAGCTTCACTTCTTTACTGTTGTTGGAGATATGCTAAAGGCTCCAAACTCCAGTGATCCTTTTGACAGTCACAGGAGTGGACTTTCATCTATATTAGGCTCTTGGCAGAATCGTAATAGTGTTCCCACTGGAGGATGTATGCTCGTGTGTTTAGAATAAATAGTGTGTTTTTCAGGTATTGGCCTACTCTGACTATAACTTAATAGTGGCCCAACCTGAACATGTGTCTTCTCTTTGTGACAGATTGGGAAAAAACTCTAAAGTTAGTTCAAAATAAAGTGGTTTGGGTTTTTTAAATCGTGTTCATCACCCACCTGAATTTTGACCATGGTTGCATGGCTGCACGGTTTCAAAGTTGCAAAAATTCTCCAGGGTTACCCTGTGCCCTTCCGGGCTTCCCCTAATCTCCACATCTGACACAGCCGCAGTGCAATTGTCAAAACTGGGAAATTAACACTAGTACACAATTATTAACTGACTCAGACCCTATCCACATAATTACTCCAGTTTTCTCACTGATGTCGTTTTCCTGCCCCAGCATCCTGTCTTGGCTCCGGTGTTGCATTTACTTGTCATTTCTCCTTGGTCTTCTGAAGTGGGGGAGCCCCTCCATCTTTCTCATCGGTTCTCTTACGCAGCTTACTGCTGCTGAGGGAAGTGATAGAATGTCCACTGTGCGGTAATTTTTCTTCCCTTTTGTAGTCCATAACTACCTTGGAGAGATACCTTGAAATGAACACAGATTTAAGTCATTTTAACCTATGAATCATGACATGCCAGGCAGAACTTGAACAAACAGGAGTAATTATATAGGATCTTGGCACCCATTAATAGACTGTCCTTTTCTGACTTTTTCTTTCAAATCGAGGGTCTTTGATTACGAATGCTGTGCCTTTTGCTATCACTACCATGCAGGTGGTAAGTAGATGCTACAGAGGCGTGCTTCGTTCAGTATTTATTCATACTGGGACTGTGTTAACTGGCCTTCCCAGGGTGAAGCTGGAACGCTTGCCTGCCTGTAATGCAGCAGCTTCCTATCCGAGGAAACATGATTCACTCAGTAAGGGGATAAAACCGTCCTCTTCAGAAGATGCTCCCTCCACAGCAGGCACTTTCCCAAACCCTGGAGCCAAATTAGCTCCTGAGATGATCATTTCAGTGGGGAAGGAAATACTGGGCTTACATTTCGCTTTGGACTGGGAATGCTGCGTTGGTCCTGAGCCCCTTTGTGAAGGGTGGTGGGACTGAGGTGGGCCTAGGAGCTGCATCTCTTGAGATGATAATTAAAGGCCCTCATTTAAGTTAGGCTCAAATTTAGATTTACTTATATTTATTTATTTATTGCTTTAAGCCATATCAGGTTTTCAACCAAGTTACTAGAAGCACTTTTTACCAAGTTGAGTTTCTGTCCTTGTAAAGCTAAACTCTTTTCCCTGAGCCAAATTAATAAAATGGAATTTCTTATTAAGAATGAATTATTAAATAAAATGGAAGCACTGGTCTGGGAAGCAATTGATGCAATTTGTTTTCAAAGCCTTAAAAGTGCTGCAATATGCATAGATCACAAGGACTGGCTTAAGTGCCAAAGCATGGGGCATTAATTTTCTTTCGTAGAAGATTCCAGGTTCACAGGATATCAGAAGTGCTGACTTGGCAGTGAAATCCCATTTGTAACATGTTAGATTAGGAAACAGATTGATTTATATATTGATGTAATGGATCCAGGCACAGTGTGTGCTTAAGAAAATGGAGGCACATTAAATAAGAGCATTTTCAGAGGAAAGAAGTACAAACATCACAGAACAAAACCGATCCTATTATACTCTAGGTAAGGTTGGGATATGTTTGATTAGTTGATTCCTAGACATGGTCCACAGAGGCTTTTTATATTTCAGATGATACCTTCTTGAGAGTCTCTTATGACCACAAGGATTAATCTTTCTGAACTCAAAAGTGAATCACTGCAGCATATTAGCTGTCTGGAATGATTCCAGTTACTCTCCTCTTTCTTGGTGGTAACTGATGTGAGGGGCTGCTTCTGCTTAGCTGCTGCTTCCTGTTGCTTTAACCTCTGGTATTTGAGATTCTCTTTAGGGAAGGTGATGCTGACCATCTCAGCACAAAGATCAAATGCACTCATCACTGATGTATTGACCTTAGTGGTTGACCCATAAACTGAACATTTATACAGTTGGAACTCTTGTGGTCTTTTAGCCAACGACCGTAATGGGTAACATGTGGAACATAATCTTTGGTGCTGATAAGTGGCTGCCTGCACACTTTTGACCACTCCACTCTGTGGCTCGGGTGAGCTCACATAACTAATTGACACTGTTTCTTACCTGATTTCATGTTTAGAGTTTAAGAGGTTAATGTCCTGTTCTCCCCCCCCCACCCCCCAGTACTTCTACCACACTCGAAATCCTGTTTGTTTAATCACTGCTTTTAATGTT
Organism: Neomonachus schauinslandi; assembly: GCF_002201575.2. Lineage (NCBI taxonomy): Eukaryota > Metazoa > Chordata > Mammalia > Carnivora > Phocidae > Neomonachus > Neomonachus schauinslandi. The sequence goes on along the minus strand of NC_058413.1, from coordinate 85,702,783 downwards.
AAAATATACAAGGCCAGAGGCTCCTGGCAGGCTCAGTCAGTGGAGTGTGCGACTCTTGATCTTGGGGTTGTGGGTTCGAGCCCCACGTTGGGGGTAGAGATTACTTAAAATCTTAAAGGGGCGCCTGGGTGGCTCAGTCAATTGAGCGTCAGACTCTTGATTTCGGCTCAGGTCACAATCTCAGGGTCATGAGATAGAGCCCAGCGTCAGGCTCTGCACTGGTTGGGGAGCCTGCTTAAGATTCTCTCTCTCCCTCTGCCCCTCCCCCTCTAAAAAAATCTTAAAAATAAATAAAATATACAAAGTCATAGGATTTAGGAATTACTGCTCCACAACTTTAGATTAAACTGTGGTGGTTTAATTATAGCAGGTTTAGGAAACACTCCCTGGACCTATTGCTTTGGCTTTCTTATATACTTACCATCTCTTTCTTGATTTTCTTTATTTCTGTCTGGGCTTTTGAAGTAGGAAGGAAAGAACTTAGGGAAACACTGGTTTTGGTAGTTAAAAGTGTCCTTGGGGTTTCTTGGCCTTTGTCTCGGGATTAACCCATTTATGTATACTCATTTTCCTCCATATCGTAATCCAGCATTCTAGCCATAATCCTTAGATATGGCTCTCAAAAAAAGAATGGCCAATAGAAGAGGCATTTTGGTACACATATTGAACTCAGTGTTGAGAATTAAACACATCTGCCTTGTGCATCCTTACTCCTTTTAACAGTTGGTTTGAATTAATATACCATTAGAGTATTATTGCCTATAAATAAGTGCGTGTTCCTTTCCACAGATATCCTTAAATGTTCATTTTCTTTTTCCTAAAGATTTTTTTTTTTTTTAAAGATTTTATTTATTTATTTGAGAGAAAGAGAGAGAAACAGCATGAGAGGGGAGAGGGTCAGAGGGAGAAGCAGGCTCCCCGCCAAGCCGGGAGCCCGATGTGGGACTCGATCCCAGGACTCCGGGATCATGACCTGAGCCGAAGGCAGTCGCTTAACCAACTGAGCCACCCAGGCGCCCCAAGATTTTATTTTTAAGTAATATCCACACCCAACGTGGGGCCTGAACTCACAACCCTGAGATCAAGAGTCGCGTGCTCTACTGACTGAGCCAGCCAGGCACCCCTGTTCTTTCTTTTTCTTATCAGCCTGTAGCTTTATATGCAGTTACATGGAAGGCCTAGGATCTGCCTTCTACTTTAATAAATGATTAATCGTCACAGTAGGGCTACAATCAATTCTAGTTGATAAAGTTGCTAATTGTTCTCTTCGTTGGATTTAATTGAGGTGTTTTTCAGCCCTGATTGATCTTGGCAATATTTTCAACCCAAATTAGCTTTCTCCCAGCTATCCAGCAAGTGTCTGTGCTTTCTTCTCTTGTACTGGTAGAAAGCAGGCTTATTTTAATAAGCTCCTAAGCAAAATGTGTGGAGGATGGCAAATTTTGCCTGGAGAAAGGTCATAATGTATTTCAGAATCAAATGTAGTCTCCTGATTGGAAGGACCATTAATGTCTGTGTTGTCCATCAGCACAAATAAATGAGAGTTGCTTAGAAAGCACATATTTTCCATATATCATAAAAGTCAAAGTTACCCTTTCTCTTAATTGGAAAACCATTTTATGTTAATTGCTCTTTTTAAAAAGAGCAACATGATAAATCTTTAACCCTATCCGCCAAGTTTTTAACATTTTAAAAAACTGTTTGATTTTTATTTTGAAAGAACTTTTACATTAGGGGAGACTACAGAACTCCATTGTGGATGCAATCATCGATATTGGCATATTTCTAGATACTGGGATGCCTGTGTTTTTTCTGGAACATGAGACTTTGTAGGAGCCTTAACTGTCATAATGCCTAAATGTTATTTCTCACCTGTAATTTGTGATCTGTTAGTGGCTATGATCTTTTCACAAAGAAGAGGATACTAACCAAAGAAAGACAATGGAATCTGATTATTTTTATCTAATACAAGATAAAATTGTTCATGAAATCCCTTTTAGTGTTCCGCTTCCATGAATGATACCATCCCTCATTGAGGGATGCAAGCCATGCTTGACATCTTCTTAACTAATCTGTCACCAAGTCTTGCCTGTTGTGCTGTCTGATCTTTCAAATCTGTTTCTCCGCCGTACCGCCTTAGTCCACGGTACCGTCCTCCCTCCCTCTCTCTCCCCCGGAGTCTGCAGCTCCAGGTTCCCTGAGCCATCCCCTGCATTTACACTTGTTCCCTTTCAATCTCTTTGCCATCCTGCAACCAGAAAAAAGTATCACAGCTGCATTTTGAAAATACTTTGTGCTTAAAACCTCCCAGCACCTAAGTGATAAGACAGAAGTCCTTTCTTGGTCCACACACTGTGTAGGCTTGTCCCTGCATGCCTCTCCACCCTTCTCCTACTGCTGTCTGCCTCTCTGTCTGCATTCTCTCCATCCACATGGGAACCTCACAAGTACTGCTCCTCAGGAGGCTTCCCTGACCACCTCTGAACCCAAGCCTAAGTTAAATTCCCTTCCTGTCCGGTCCTTCAGCCCTGGGTTCTTTTCCTTCGTAGGACATCTAGGAATGTGATCACACTTTCTTATGTGTGAGTATGGACTCTTGGGCTGTCTGACTGTAAGCCCCACGAGAGCAGGGACCATAACTTTTGGCTCACTTTTGTGACCTAGGCATTTAGCATGTTGCTTTGCAAGCTAGTGGCTGCTCAACAAAATTTTGTTGTGTGAGTGAATCACTGGAACTTTAGCCATTCTGTACTTTTGTGGCTTACTACAGTAAGGAATGGGAAGTCGATGTGCTTGTATTAGAGCAGATCACAGTTGGATTATAGGCTCCCAAATCAGAAGTATCCAGGTGGGGAGTGGGGGTTAGATTTTCCATTGACCTTTTGCTTTGATCATGTAAGTCCAACGGTCATTGTTTTTTCTGGCCTAACTCCTGGGAAAAGGATTTGTTTATGAAGATGAAAATAATAAATAATGAAGTTTTAAAAGATCAGTTCTGTTACAAACCATTGGATGACTGTGCCTTTCTGCCAGCTTTTTTGGAGTAAACGTGGATTTTTTTCTCCCCCTTCCGTAGGCTCTTGCAGCCAATGCTGGAACAGGATTTGCTGTCGCTGAGCCTCAAATTGCAATGTTTTGTGGGAAGTTAAATATGCATGTAAACATTCAGACTGGGAAATGGGAACCGGACCCAACAGGCACTAAGAGCTGCTTTGGAACAAAAGAAGAAGTTCTTCAGTACTGTCAAGAGGTAAGAGTGTTGCCAGAACGTGGAAATGGCTTTTTTCCTGGGTCAGGCTTGAACCCCATTACCTTAGAAGGCCAAGTTGCTAATGATGGAGCACCGGGCCTTTATTTCTAAATATATATGACTTGGGGCGCCTGGGTGGCTCAGTTGGTTAAGCGGCTGCCTTCGGCTCAGGTCATGATCCCAGAGTCCTGGGATCGAGCCCTGCGTCGGGCTCCCTGCTCAGCGGGAGAGCCTGCTTCTCCCTCTCCCTCTGCCTGCCTCTCTGCCTACTTGTGCTCTCTCTGTTAAATAAGTAAATAAAATCTTTAAAAATAAAATAAATATATATGACATGACTGAGACTTGTCAGAAGCTTTGCCCGTGTGCGCTGCGAGCTCTTGGTTCTTCCAGGTGGGAGCAGTGCGGAACCGTACTCGTAAACGGGTGTGTAAGCTTGTACGGGAACACTGTACGAGTAGAGCCTGGTTCTCTTGGCTTCCCACTTATTATGGGAGGATGTGAAGCCAAACATGTCATGTGCGTGCTAGTAAAGCCTGGTTCTCTTGGCTTTGGACTTGCTGATAGAAAGCCACCAGTATTGTAAAATGATAATCTCAGGTCTGACTCAACTTACCTTTTGGGTCAAAACGTGACCTAGAAAGGGATAGGAGATGTTTTAACTTCTTACCAAGATTAGTGTAGAGGGCCAGAGTTAAAGTATTATTCTCTAATTTCATCAGCAGACATTTTCCATGGACTTGCCTTTTTTTTTTTTTTTTTTTTTTTAAGATTTTATTTATTTATTCATGAGAGACAGAGAGAGAGAGAGAGAGAGGCAGAGGGAGAAGCAGGCTCCCTGCCGAGCAGGGAGCCCGATGCGGGACTAGATCCTGGGACTCCAGGATCATGACCTGAGCCGAAGGCAGTCGCTTAACCAACTGAGCCACCCAGGCGCCCTGGACTTGCCTTTTAATATGTTTTTCTTCTCAGCTGTTTACATGCACCCTACAAGTGGACATGATACCGAATAGATTTATTCTGGGCTTGAGAGCTTGCTGCTTTTGTATGTCCTAACTTAAATAAAGATTCCTCCTCCCCACTTTTTTTTTGTTTTAAGAGAATGCATTAGAAGTGGTCAGAAATCTACCTGTCAAAAGAAAACTAATAGTTACAGTATATTTTTACTCGATGAGTTCAGTTAGAACCAGGAGTAGCAGAGTGAAGTTGAGATTTATAGAGCATAACGATGACACTGACATGAGGCATCCTTACTTGCAAATGAATGTCCATTTATTATGGATAAAGTCCACTTATTGTGCGTGTGTTTTCTTTTCTTTGCAGATGTATCCAGAGCTACAGATCACAAACGTGATGGAAGCAAATGAGCCTGTCAGTGTCGACAATTGGTGCCGGAGGGACAAAAAGCAGTGCAAGACACACATCGTGATACCTTTCAAGTGTCTTGGTGAGTGTCCCGTAGATGCTCTTGGTTACAGGAACCTCCAGGAAGTGGAGGTTGCTCATTTTTAAATTTAATTTTCTCTGGCCTCTACATTAGTTAAGAAGCCGACGGCTGCAGGAATGTATTGTGGGACTTCTTTTTTGAATATTTCCTGCTTCCTAGGGTCGATGGTTGACTTGTCTTTGATGGTCATGACCTCTCCCATCGTGGGCATCCTCTGTCTTTTAAGGATGAGCTTTTTGCACGGAGTGAGTCAGAGTGCCACCCTGAGAGCAGCCCAGCTTTGCCTCACATTGACGTTTGAAATTCCCATTTTATAGTCGTAGTAGTTGTACTGAGCAGCCTGAGGAATGGAGTCTTCTGTTCCTCTTACTTCCTTCTATACACATTTGGCAAGGTACTGAGATCCTGTATTGCTAGCGAGACCAGACTTGGGGGAGTTTTCAGGAGAAGTGACTCAGCTGCCTGAGCACACGATAAGGGAGGCCAGGGCTAGGCCCTGTGCTGCCTGCCGTTCTGAAGGGCCCACGACGGCTACCGGGCTTTCTGACCCTGTGGTTGGTGTTAATAAAGCTAACTTGACTAAAACTGAGCAAGGAGTTTTTATTACCCAGAAACAGTTGTTGCTTCAAACGCTTATCTAGTTAATGCATTCGTCATCCCAACTACGTATCACTGAGACATCCATATACTGGGTGATTGAGGAACAAACGTGGTCGTAGAAGCTTAAAAGATCAAAATAATTGATTTTTGATGATCCATGATAGGATTAACATAGATATAGCATCAACATAGGCATTTTGGGTAGTTCGTAGAAGTATTTAATTTTAACCATTAATTTAACTCGCTCTACTTCCTCCCTTCATTAAAACCTTTCCTAAAATGGAGTAAGTTGCTTTTCTCATTCTCACAGGTATCAAAATAAGGAAGAATCAGCACTAAATAAACAGTGTTTAAAACATGTAGCAATTACTGTTTGAAGTATTCAGTAGGAGGAAAAGAGACTCTGCAGATGCTTACCACCATTTACTTTAAAATGGAGCATCATGCATTCATAGTGTGAGACCTGGAAACCTTTGGTGTGGTTTAAGGATGTTCTCCCATTCCATTTGGCTCGCAGAAATCTCCGGGTATGAGGTTTCATTCACTCTCTATAAAATCCATGAACTAAGTGAAACAAGAGAGTGTTTTTGAGTGTTTGTAGACTAGATAGAGAGTACTTGCTGTCATTTTTCCCTTCGCATTGTTTCCCCCGAAGACTTTGCAGCCTGGTCTGCCCCCCTCCTATAGGCTCTTTGTCATGGCTCCACTCCTCACACAGAACTCTGATCTGGAGATCTGGGAGATCTTTATCTCCCCACATCCAGTCAGTTTTCAAGCCTGATTCGTACCTCTTCAAAATGGCTTCTCTGCATGGTTCCCAAACTGCACACCGAGCCGCCCTGGGGCATTGGCGCAAACTCAGGGCATGAGTATTGTGGGATATTTTTGATTTTCAAAGGAGACATCTCTCAGACATCCCATGAATTACTAGCTGGAGGTATTCACAGTTTCAACATCCTATGGCTCCATTCCTTTCAGTGACCTCCTGTATTTCCGGACTGGTATCTTAGTGGTTCCCGGGTTAAAGAGCCAGCGTCATGCCAACATAACTGGAGGAGGAGAAGGAAGGGTGATGGTGTTCAGTCGATTGCAATGTTGGAGGCGTTGTGTGGTGCCCAACAAGCACTAAGGGGTTAAGACACGAGGACTTACTAGGTAGCTGGACCTAACTACCTAGCTTTTGGTTATTCTTTTGGCTTGGAAGTGCTATGAAAATATTACTGAGACACTCAAGGGTGCTGTGACTCGGAAGTTGGGAACGTCTGGCTTATATCCTTTTCCTCCCATTGGATTCCAGCTGCTCTGGTCCCTGCCCGTTCATCCTTTCCTGCCTGAACGGTGACAGTGGCCTCCTTGGGTGCTTCTCCGTTCTGTTGTCTGTTGCCCTCTGACCTCAAATGAAGATTGAATTATTTTTCCTGCACGTAAAAGCCTTTACGAGCTCTTCTTCACCTGAAAGATAGGTTGAATTAAGCTCCCTAGTTTAGGTTAAAAACTCCATAATGTGTCCCTTGCTCAGGCCTTCCCAGTTGTCTGTCACCCCCTGCTCTGTGTGCTGCCCCTCGTCACCGTGGGCATCTCGTGGCTCCTGGCCACTCACCATCCAGGTGTCATTGTTGGAAAGCCTTTCCTCTACTTCCTTTGCTTGGGAAGTTCTCCCTTCAAGGCTTACTTCAGGGGCTGCCTCCCTTACTTTATTTTTATTTTTATTTTATTTTATTTTATTTTTTTAAAGATTTTATTTATTTATTCATGAGAGACAGAGAGACAGAGGCAGAGGGAGAAGCAGGCTCCCCGCAGAGCAGGGAGCCCGATGCGGGACTCGATCCCAGGACCCTGGGATCATGACCTGAGCCGAAGGCAGACGCTTAACGACTGAGCCACCCAGGCGCCCCTCCCTTACTTTATTTTTAAAAGATTTATTTATTTGAGAGAGAGGCGTGAGCCAGTACAGGGGTGGGGTGGATGGGGGGAGGGGCAGAGGAAGAGAATCTCAAGCAGACTCCGCTCCCCCAAGCACAGAACCCAATGGGGGGCTTGATCTCATGATGCCAGGATCACGACCTGAGCGGAAATCAAGAGTTGGACGCTCAACTGAGCCACCTAGGAGAGGGGCTGCCTCCTTTAAAGAAAACTTTTCCTCCTGGTTATATTTTCTATCCAGTAGGCAGATTTCTGAAATTCTCCCATTGCTGCCATTGCATCTGTCACCCTATATGTACAGTAATGATCTGTTTCTGTATCTTCCTCCAACTTTTCTGTAAACACTGTGAAACCAGGGACCCTGCTTTAGTCCTCTTTGTCCTCCAGTACAGTGACAGTGTCTAGAACAGGATGCCCTTTTTAATAATTATAAGACAAGACTGCTTACTGTAGCTGGTACACGGCAACAGTCATTCTCCTGCTTTATTTTCCAATATGCTATATGTAGTTTGAATTTTTCAGTCTTAAGAACCAAACAGTGTGGGGCGCCTCGGTGGCTCAGTCGTTAAGCGTCTGCCTTCGACTCAGGTCATGATCCCAGGGTCATGGGATTGAGCCCCACATCGGGCTCCCGCTTGGCGGGGAGGCTGCTTCTCCCTCTCCCACTCCCTCTGCTTGTGTTCCCTCTCACTGTGTCTCTCTCTGTGAAATACATAAATAAATTTAAAAAAAAAAAAAAAGAACCAAACAGTGAAATGATAGTGTTGTTAATTAAATGCATGAAAGACAGTTTGAACATCTATTCAATACTTTATTTGCATGTGGTCACTGAATAAAGTATTATATGGTCTTTGATGTTTAATTCAGACAATTTTTTTGTGTTTACACCACTATCCATTCAGACAACTTCTTAGCCAGTAAGTAGAGCCATCCACTGGTGGTCTAAAATATATACAGTTGCCTGAGGCTAAGCTAGTAAGGGACCAGGTGACTGAGTTTAAGGGAGGTAGCAGGACAGAAATACTGCCAATTCTTCCTTGTCATCAATTAGGAAGTAGATTTCATTAATTATTTTTTAAGATTTTTATTTATTTGAGAGAGAGAGCGAGAGCAAGAGAGAGCACAAGCAGGCGTGGGGGCAGAGAGAGAGGGAAAAGCAGACTCCCCGCTGAGCAGAGTTTCCCAGGACCCTGAAATCATGACCTGAGTCAAAGGCAGATGCTTCACCAACTGAGCCACCTAGGTTCCCCTTAAGAAGTAGATTTTAATGTCCCTCTGCTGTCCCCATCCCATCTCCCCTTAGAGCACCCAGGTAGAACTGACCTTCGTTAATAATTAGCACCACTTTCTTTTTTCCATATTCTTAGAAAGCATTTTGGTGATAGTCTTTTAGAGTTGCTTTTGCCTTTTAAAATTAAGAATAATTTAAAAATAATTTCAAGTTTACAAAATGGTTAGAAAAATTGTACAAAGAGTTCCTGTATACTCTTTCCTCAGATTTCAGGTTTTCCAACTGTTACCATTTGACCAATATGGTAAAATTAACTGTATTCGCTCCCCCAACGCCCTCAACCCTCGCCCTCCATTGCTGGGATTTTGCGTTTGAGTCATTTAAGTTGGTGTCTTTTGGGGTGCCTGGGTGGCTCAGTTGTTGGGCATCTGCCTTCGGCTCGGGTCATGGTCCCAGGGTCCTGGGATCAGGCCCTGCATCGGGCTCCCTGCTCGGTGGGAAGCCTGCTTCTCCCTCTCCCACTCCCTCTGCTTGTGTTCCCTCTCTCCCTGTGTCTCTGTCTGTCAAATAAATAAATAAAATCTTCAAAAAAAAAAAAAGTTGTTGTCTTTTTATCTTCTAGTACTTCAGTGTAGATTTTCTAGAACCAAGGACATTTTCCTATATAACCACATCATCAAAATCAGGAAATTATCATTGGTCTGAATCTAATCTGCAGACCCTATTCAAGTTTCGTCTTTTACCCAATAATGCCAGGACCTAATTCAAGATCACGCATTGTATTTAGTCTCTCCTTGTCTTTCATGACCTTGACTTTTTTTTTTTTTAAGATTTTATTTATTTATTTGACAGAGAGAGACACAGCGAGAGAGGGAACAGAAGCAGGGGGAGTGGGAGAGGGAGAAGCAGGCTTCCCGGCTGAGCAGGGAGTCGGATGCGGGGCTCGATCCCAGGACTCTGGGATCATGACCTGAGCCGAGGGCAGATGCTTAATGACTGAGCCACCCAGGTGCCCCAACCTTGACATTTTTAAAGAGTACAAATTACTTTGTGGAAATACCTTGCAATTTGGGTTTGTCTTATGATCCTTTTTTTTTTTTTTTTTTTTAAAGTAGGCTCCATGCCGAACACGGGGTTAAGTTAAACTCATGACCCTGAGATCAAGAGTCAGACTGAGCCAGGCAGGCACCCCTTATGATTCTTTTGATTTATGCATTTTTGAGGAGACTACCACACATGTGTTCTTCTTGCTGCATGATATTAGGAGTTGTAGGATGTCCGTTTGTTCCATTACCCGTGGTAACTTTTTTATCAACTAAGATGGTGTCTGCATTCGCTTATTTCCTTATGGACATTGTCCAGATTTGACAAAAAGAGGATCCAGGCTGATCCTGGATTTTCCCAATTCTACCCCTGGAGTCTGCCATTTCTCCAGGAAGCCCTGGTTTCTTTCAGTGGAGAATGGTATTTGGAAACCAAGTCTGGGCATTATGTGTATTTGGTGTACTAAGAAATACACATACATATACATATACATGTACACATAAATCCATATTTCTATAGCTACATGTGTATATTAGAAGCAGTAGCTCATATTGATGCCTCCAATTCCATTATCCTCAGTATACTTATTTGCTCAGTATCTCCTGTAAATAATCAGTCTTTGGTTTTTTTTTGAGAGAGAGAGAGAGTGCAAGCAAGAGGTGGGGAGGGGCAGAGGCAGAGGGAGAGAGAGAATCCTGAGGACTGGCCTACACATCCAGCACAGAGCCTGATGTGGGGCTTGATCTCACGACCCTGAGATCGACCTGAGCTGAAATCAGGAGTCGGATGCTCAACCAACTGAGCCACCCAGGCTCCCCAGTCAGTCTCTGCTCAACAAGTTTGTTGAGATATAATTCACATTCTATATAATTCACCCATTTTAAAGTACATAGTTTAATGGTTTGTAGTATATTCAGTGAGTTGCACAACCATACACAATTCTTTTAACATACAAACTGTACTAAACATGGATGCAGAAAAAAGTAAGAGTCCTGTACATTTTATTCACCAGAAGTAATCATAGTAAGTCTTTTTGTACATATTAAGATGAATACCACATGTTGGAATAAAGTGATGGTAGAAGTATGGTTTGCTTTAGCCCTGAGACCCCCTTGAAGATAACTAGCTAATGGGGTGCCTGGCTGGCTCAGTCTCTGGAGCATGCAACTCTTGATCTCGGGGTTGTGAGTTTGATCCCCATGTTGGGTGTAGAACTTACTTAAAAAAATAAGAGTAAAAAAGATAATTACAGCCTAGCAAACCCAAAGCATAGGTAGGTGGGCAGGCCAGAAGGTGAGGAGATGGAAACTGGGGAAAACAGAATCTGTCTGTATTGGTTGGGTCGCCCATATTAATTGGTTTGGGTGTCCCAGGGTTCTTACCTATGTCCTCAGGCACTCATTTTGTTTGTCGTTGTTTTTGCTACGTTGAGTGGAGAGAGGGATGTCCTGGTTAGCATGCTTGGAAAGCAGTTTGAGAATTAATTTAGGTTGCTAGTAGTGCTTGCATCCAGTCTGTGTCACACTGCCTGTGGACATCTGTGTTCATGTCACTCAGCTCTGCCCTCTTTTGATGCTTAAACTACCCATCAGTGTGACTTTTCACCTGCTGTTTCAGTTCAGTCTCTCCTTTCTCAAAATGACGTTATATCTTAGGTTACTACTACTCACTGACTCCTGTTTATCTCTAAAAATGTACATAGATGATAGGTAGGTAGGTAGGTAGGTAGGTAGGTAGGTAGATAGATAGGATGATCCAAGTAGGGCGGAGTTGGGTGATGCGTGAAGAAGTAAAACTGCTGGTATTTTGGGGGAAGGAGTTAGTCATCTCTGACATTTCTATGTAGGCTGACTCCTGTACTAAAAGAAGAGAGCTTTGAGAGCCCGTGACTGTTTTTGTTTTGGGTTATTTTTGGGTGGCGATCTGGACAGAGTGTGTGACTGTGATGTGAGGACTGCCAAAGACAGTTCTCATTCTCAGAGGTTTTGGGGTGCCACCTTCAACACCTGCACCTCGGGGTCTGATGATCCATTGCAGGCGTTAGCTACTCATCTTCTGCCTTTGAATTCATGACAGCCCATCAACAGTTCACCCTGTCCCCAGCGTGGGCCCTTGAGCGTTTCTGCTCGTGAGAATTATCCTGGGTCTTTAACTTCAGAGCCCTGTTTACCTCTGAGATATCTGCCAGGGATGGCCACCAAACCTCACAGATATTTGCATTCGGTGGTCAGGTTGATTCTCTTGGCTCCCTCTCATTACAGAAGGCTTTCTTCCCCCACCTGGTTACAGCTTCCAGAGCCCCATAACTGACACGGTCTTCTATCTGCAGCTGGAGAGTACTTTCGCAGTAGGTTTTTAAAAAATATGTGTGAGTGTTGGTGTTGAGGGCTTTCCCAAGTGGGTACATGACCTTTGTTATTTTTAAAAGGAATTTTAGCAACTCTAGAAAAGCTCTAAAACCTGATGGCTGTCATGGCCCTGCTTGGGGGAGATGGTATGAAAGAGACAGAATCATAGGGCATGGGTAGAGGTTGGAGATAGATCGTAAGTGCAGCTTTAAAGGAAATCATAAGTTACTAGGTTTTGTTAAATTGCCATATTCCTTGATCAGTTTCTTAAACAGTGAAAACCATATAACCTTCTGTGTCCAGTGACTTGGGAAATTATGGCCATCATCTTTTATAGCCCAAATGATTAGATTGAAGATTGTTACAAACTTGGGTAAAATTCTAAACTGACACCAAACCATTTTCAGTGTTCTTCTGTAAAACAGAGTAATACTGATCTGCCTAAGTCTGGTTTTTCTTTTCTTCTTTTTTTTTTTCTTAGAAGCTTCTGATGAATGTAGCAAATGTCAAAAAGTAGCAATGAAATGACAGACCTGATGTTGGGATTGAAATGTGTTCCTCTTTAGTTTGCTTGTTTAAAAAGCTTCTTTTCTTTCTTTTTTTTTTTTTTTAAGATTTTATTTATTTATTTGAGAGAGCGAGCACACAACTGGAGGGGAGGGGCAGAGGGAGAAGCAGGTTCCCTGCTGAGCAGGGAGCCCGATGTGGGGCTTGATCCCGGTATCCTGGGATCATGACCTCAGCCGAAGGCAGACGCTTAACCGGCTGAGCCGCCCACCCAGCCCCAAAAAGCTTATTTTCAATAGAAGAAAGATAGGGGAAGCAAAAATAATCATTTCCAGTTTCTGCACCATGATCAACATTTTGGTGTGTATATAAGACTTTTTTCTTTGGACACATATGGAAGTATGTGTGCTTTTAAATGAATTTTTTTTCCCCCTAAATGGGGTCATACTACGTTTTCTCTCCTGTTTTTTGTTTTTTTTTTTTTTTTTTTTTTTCAGTTGACATTTGAACATCTATTATGTGCTACTCTTAGGGAGTTATATATCTTTGAATAAAAGACAAACTTGACCTTAAGGAGTTAACCAGGATGAAGGAGGAGGGGTAGGGATATGGGGTGTGTTTCTTGCTCTATTTGTTTACTGATTTTTATTTTTATTTTTAAGTAGGCTCCATGCCCAGTGTGGAGACCAACACAGGGCTTGAACTCGTGACCCTGAGATTGAGACCTGAGCTAAGATCAAGAGTTGGATTCTTAACCGACTGAGCCACTCAGGCGCCCCATTTGTTTAATGATTTTTAAAATTATTTAATCACTATGGAAGTTTTTCCATGTTAAATATAGACACAAACCATATTTCCTGTGATCTTTTGGTATTCCATTGTATATAGCTAACATCATTTAACTAATTCCCTATTGATGGGCATTTAGGTTGGTTCCAATTTTTGATATTAACACTGCAATAAATATCTTTGTTTACTGAATTATTTCCTTAGGGTATGTTGTTAGAATTGCAGTTGACAACTCAGAGTATTCTTTCGTTTTTTTATTTTTACATTTTAGTTTCTTGTCAAATTCAGGGGTGTTAATTCTCTTCTGGTTTTCAGAGGTCAGACAGATTGATTCAGCCATGGAATAGCTAAGGATTGGTGTAGCATGGAGTTAATTATTAAATCAGTGGCATTTTAAAAGTTTTGATTTTAAATTTAATTCTGAAATACAGTATTTGAAGCATACTGAGAAGATAACACAATATGATGGTCACTAAGTACTCATCATCCCGATTTAAGTTCTTCAACATTTTGCCAGGTTTGCTTCATCTCCATGTTATTCTTTCATAAAGGTATTAAATGTGCCAAAGCCCCATCCTTCCTTCCCTTTTCCTCCTTTCTTCCCTCCCTTGCTCTCAAGGTAACCACTGCCCTCTTGTTGGCATGTTATTCTCATGCATGTGTTTTGTTTTTTGGGGGGAAAGAACCCAAGTTCCAGTAGCTTCTTTATTTTTTACTAATTTTTAAATTTTAATTCCAGCATAGTTAACATAATACTGTATTAGTGATTCAACAATTCTATACATTACTCAACACTCATCATGATAACTGTACTCTTTAATCCCCATCACCTGTTTCCCCCACCCACCGCCACCTTCCTTCTGTCTCATGCATGTTTTTACTTCTGCTATATACATATGTATCTGTAGACCATTTTTCTGTTTGCAGGCTTACATGAATGGTATCATTCTGTGCTTGACCTTTTACAACTTACTTTTACTTTACATCATTTGGGTGTGTCTAAGGTGTGATATAAGTAGATTTCATTCATTTTTAACCTGATATATAGTATTCCATTGTATTTTTTAAAAACTCAGTTTATTGTTTCTATAGGACTATATATCTAGTAATAAAATGGCTGTTCTAAAATTTTTTCCAGTGTTGCAATTGTACATATAAAATTGAGGTTTTACAAATTACAGATTTCTGTATGATAACGATAGTTGTATATATAGTTTGTGTGAGGCTGCTCAGCTCAAGACTTCAGCAACATTAGCATCATAATTAGAGCTAGCGCACTTACATGCTGTGCGCTGCTTACTGTACATCAGGTTCTTCTCTAAGCTTTTTGTGTGTTCCATATATCATATCATTTCATCCTCACAACAAGATAAAGAAATTGAGGCACAGAAAGGTTAAGTTGCCTAAGACCACTCTGCTAGTAACGACGGTGCTGAAATTGAACCCCTGCATTTAACCCTGTGCACACTGCCTTCTAATATACTCTTGTTGCTTTTTGTCATAGATTAAATATAAGAATTGCCTAGTCAGTACAGGATAATCACATTAAAACAATGTTAGTTGGTGGTTGGATGTCATAGTTTATGTGATTTCTAACTTGTTGAGTATCATGATTGTTTCTCCTAATAGAGGCAAATCTTCATTTACCCATGGGGATTTGGGGTTTTTTAAGCATTGATTGTGTCTAGTTGATTGAAAAAGTTTACATGTTCTACCACCTTAGAGCCTTCAGGACGTCAAGGCAACACCGTGTCTAACTTACTACTTTGTGTTCCTGCGTTAGTGTCAAATGGAGCTATTTGGCCCCCAGATTCCCTTGTGCTAATAATGGTGTGAAATGTCATTACCCTGTGTAAGGCTGTTTTGATGTGGGGAGGCTGTGTTTACTGCTGTGGCTTGTAATGTCAGAGCACATCTTCTCTCTTAAAGTAGATCAAGGACTCCTTTCGCTTGCCACTCGGGTCATGGAATGATTGACTTCTGTAGTGCGAGTCTGAGGCCTGAGGTGAGCGGTCCTGGTGGACCAGGCTGCCATGACGAACCTGGGCAGTGGGTCTGCATAGACTTTCCACTAGTTCAAAGCCCTGAGACCTTTCTCAGGCCAGATTACTTTCCTATTACACTTCCTCTTTAAAAAAAAAAAAAAAGAAAAGAAAACCTCAGTGGTTAGCCTGCCTGCCTCCTTTCTCCTGCCCCTCTTACTGTATCTCTTCCTGAGCTAAGCACACACCTTTCCCCCTCTCTTTGTTTTCCTCCACTGAGACCCTGTGTGGAGCATATTGGTGATGCATCAGAATCTCCTGGAATGTTTGTTCAGTGAAAATTACTGAGTCCCACGTTAGATCTACTGAATCAGAATCTCTGGGTGATGATCCAGTGATATATGAATATTTTTTTTAAAGTAAGTTCTGTGTGCAACATGGGCCTTGAACTCATGACCCTGAAATCAAGACTTATCACATGCTTTACTGATGGAGCCAGCCAGGCGCCCCTGTGATAGATTAATTTTTAGCTTTTTCTTATGGAAGTTATGAACATGTCCAAACACAGAAAAATAATACTGTTAACCTTTATGTACCGGTGGTCCAGCTATGTAACCATCATCAGTTTGTGAGCCACTCTCCCATTGTCTGTGGCCCCCTCCCACCTACCCTTGATTGTTTGGAAACATAGCACAGATAGTATTTTTTTTTCCTATAAATACTTCAGTGTATATTTCTAAAAGATCACATTCTGTCTTTTGAGCAGCTATGTGTATTTTCCTCCCAGCTTTATAAATTTTTTTTAAAGATTTTATTTATGTGTGTGAGAGAGAGAGCACACAAGCAGAGGGAACAGCAGAAGGAGAGGGAGAAGCACGCCCCCTGCTGAGCAGGGAGCCCGATGTGGGGCTAGATCCCAGGGTCCTGGGATCATGACCTGAGCCAAAGGCAGACACTTAACTGACTGAGCAACCCAGGTGCCCCCCAGTTTCATATTTTTGAAAAATTTTAGACCTATAGAAAAAAAAAACAGTGAATACCTTTATACTCTTTATGGAGATTTTCCGATTTGCCTTATATGTCTCACTCTGTGTGTGTGTTTGTGTGTGCGCACGCACATGCATGCACATCTTATATACTTTTGTTGTTGTTGTTACACCCTTTGAAAGTAAGTTGGGACATAATGACAGTTCACTTCTAAATATCCAGCTTATTTCTTCTAAGAGCAGGGATGCTGTCCTATATAACTACAAATATAATAATCATACTTTGGACATTTTCTCTCTAAATTACCAAATAACGTCCTTTATAGTTTTCTTAATTAAAAAGGATGAAACATTACATTTGACCTACAACAGTTCCCTAATTCCTTCTTTTTAAAAAAATCTTTTATGACTTGGTATTTTTTCAGGTTAGGCCATTTGTTTAAGTGTATCTCTGAATTTGAATTTGTCTTATTGTTTTACCACGATTAGAATCAAATGACATATTTTTGGCAGAAAGACTGTGTAGTGATATTTTCTTCTTAGCACATCACATATGTCAGCTTGTCATTGTCAGTGACAGACCTCATGTTAGGCTGGTCACCTGGTTGAAGTAGCATCTGCCAGTGTTTTCCATTGCAGAGGCACCCATTCCCTTCATCGAGGAGTCTTTACCTGATTCACTTATTACAGTGCTTTATTATAGTTCACTTATTACAATGCTTTTGTCTTAGAGCTACGTAGCTTTAGGGACACAAAGGGCCAAAGTAAGATTCATCCGTACTTTTGAAGAACACCCTTAGTTTCTTGGCATTTTGTTATTAGAACATGAGCTGCGGAGCCAGGGTGGTGCAGTTGGTTAAGCATCCAACTCTTGGTTTCGACTCAGGTCATAATCTCGGTTGTGAGATGGGGGCTCTGCTGAGCGCAGAGTCTCCTTGAGATTCTCCCTCCCTCTACCTCTGCCCTTCCCCCATCCTCTCTAAAATAAATAAACAAATCTTGGGGAAAAAAAAACTGATGTGGGCAGAAATAGGGAAGTAAGAGGCTAGGAATATGAACACACGTGAACTCAGAGGAATATCTGTGTGTGTCTGAGGTCACGGAATGGTGTGGGAGGGTCCTGTTCCTGTTCTACTCATCATGTGTTGCGATAGCCCTGCAACTGGACCGTAAGAGATTAGAGTCTGGGAAGAGTGACGAAAGCCCCAAGCATCACGACTGTAACGGAATGTTGAGCTCTTGTGCTACTTGCCTGGGCCTGTAACGTCCAGTTGACCTTTGAAGGTGAGAGAGGCCTGTCAGCTTATATATATATTTGAGATTGCCCCTGTTTATACCTGACTACATAACTCTCATAATCTTCAGTGAGGAGGGTCCTTACTGTCCTGAATCATGATCAGATTTGCTCATAACAAAGCTTTCTCTTTTCCAGTGGGTGAATTTGTAAGTGATGTTCTACTAGTTCCAGAAAAGTGCCAGTTTTTCCACAAAGAGCGGATGGAGGTGTGCGAGAATCATCAGCATTGGCACACTGTAGTCAGAGAGGTAAACGAATGGATCATGTGTTGTTTTTCCTGTTAAGAGAGGAAGTAGCATTTTCTTCTAGACCTCATGATTTCAAATTGATTTTATTTTCCTTTTATCTTTTCAAAGTTTACGATTACTTGTATCTTCTAAATTAAAAATATTTGGGAGGATGTTTTTATAGGGAAATACAGTGTTGACGATCCAGCCCCTCGAGTTAAGGATGTTGAAAAGCAAGGATGCTGTCTGCGGGGTTCCCAAGGAGGCCATCCCAACCCTAGGGCCTTAGAGTAGAAATAGCCAATAATAGAAAATCGATGTCTCAACATACATACTGATAGGATTAGATGCCATTTCATTCTTGTGGGAGGAGAAATAGCCTTTTTTATACTTGCCTTCTATAGTTAAGTGGGATCTCTAGTCAGTTTCTTTTGTCAAATTCTGACACCATGCCCTCGCAGCGAGGAATGTAAATTATCGCTGACCACCTTTAGTCAGCATTGATAATTACTAGAAGAATTCCCTTTTCCTTAATTTCTAACTTTGGGCCCTCATTGTTTCTGGCCCAGATGATGTTTCCCCATCGCGAGTTAAGCAAAATGTGTAAATCTTCTTAAAGTAATAGCATCACAGCTTGTTGACAAAAAATTTGTGTCCATGAGAGAAAGCATTACATAGTGATTTGATAGGCATTTCTTTTGGATAAAGCTAATGATCGGGGACTACTTGACCAAATGTGTTAATGTTCTGATGTGGACCTCTGGGTTTCTTTTAGGCCTGTCTGACTCAGGGAATGACCTTATATCGCTACGGCATGCTGCTGCCCTGTGGGGTAGACCAGTTTCACGGCACTGAGTATGTGTGCTGCCCTCAGACAAAGATTATTGAATCTACTGTGTCGAAGGAAGAGGAGGAAGAGGAGGAGGAAGAAGAGGAGGAGGATGAAGAGGAAGACTATGATATTTACAAAAGGTAAACTCTTGTCCTGCACCTGTGAAATGGTTTTGCTGGTGGCACTGGGCTGCCGGTCCCTCCCTCTGGGTAAAGTGGGCATGCCCTTGTTTGTGCTGGAGTTGAGCCAGCTGGCATTCATTCTGGCCACAGGACTTTCTACAGGTAAATGCAGTCCCTGCCCACTAACTCCGCCCTTTTGCTGGTGTAGCTGGGCTGAGGGCTGTCGTGGCACAGTGAACTGTGAGTTGAGCTTATTTCCTGTCTCTGTTTTTGTGTTTCACAATAGGGAAGAGAACCATTGTTGTGCTGTGCACATAAGAGTCGGTATTAACCTTCCTTTTCTGTTGTGACCTTCAGTGAATTTCCTACCGAAGCAGATTTGGAGGACTTCACAGAAGCAGCTGTGGATGAGGACGATGAGGATGAGGAGGAAGGGGAGGAGGTGGTGGAAGACCGTGATTACTATTACGACACCTTTAAAGGAGATGAGTACAATGAGGAGAACCCAACTGAACCCAGCCGCGAGGGGACGATTTCAGAAAAGGAAATTACTCACGACGTTAAAGGTAACCTGACGTAAAGCCATGACGTTAAAATCCATTTGGTAATACTTGCTTACGATTTTGGACTGCATCCATCGCAAGTAAGTCACAGAAGGAGAGGTGGCGCTCCTGGGCACTGATGTGAAGCCAGCTCTCCAGCACGCTGGTGGTGCCTAATGTTAATGCTGGGGGGCCAGGCCGCTGCAGCGGCTGGAGTGGACACACTCAGGGAGGGACCCAGAATTGAATCAGAAACTCTCATTTGCATTGTAAGGACCTAACTAGAGAAGAAGGACCAGTCCAGAGACTCAGGGAGATAATGTGGTTTTCGCTTGGGCAGGATCCTTCCACATGCAGCCTGAAATGTTCTCTCCCCGAGGGGAGGCCCCCTCCTCAGTACTTCTAAAGCCCTGACCTTCTAGAATGGAGGTGACTTGGTTCTTTTCCGGAGCATGTTCCCATCTGTAGGCTGCCGGGTTTGTCCACTAGAAGATGTCTGTGCCTGGGAGGGTGGAGTTTAATGACCTACCGGCAAAGGATTTTCATCTTGCCAATTCCCAAAAAAGAGGGAAAAAAGGTTGTGACCATTCTAGAGCGACTGGCACGCAGCCTCCTGCTGACTGTATGTTTGAAGCCAGTTAAGCTCTGAAGAATTATTTAGGACTTAGTGTGGGGAGAATACTTAACAAGTCTAGAAGCTTTTGATGGACCTAGGAGAACGTAAAAGTGCCCACGCATGCTTCCCGGGTGCCGGAGTAGCTTTTCCTGTGGTCATCACCACCAAAGCAGCCTTTTCACCTGCACTGGGCTCCTTTGGCCCTTGACACCAGCACGTGGGACAAGTCAGGCAGACGTCTCCACTGGCCAGATCAGAAACGTGAGGCTCACGGAGCTGTGAGACGCAGAGCTCCTCCCCGTCAGTCTAGCCTCCAGACTTTGTGAGAAGCGCTATTTTCGGTTCCTGCGGCCTTCACCGCATCAGAGCGGGCGAACGACTGTGTCCTCCCGGACGGCGGGCTGGAGGTGGTGCGTGCGCTGGCCGGGGCAGCGCCGTTCCGCCGGGCTCGAGTGCGCGCGGGCGCGGGCGCGCCCTCCTCCCGCCGCTCGCGGCCTGTAGCAGTTGTGAAGCACGTGAAGCTGCTGCCTCTGCCCTGCTGACATTCTGACCGTTTCCACACAGCTGTCTGCTCCCAGGAGGCCATGACGGGGCCCTGCCGGGCCGTGATGCCTCGTTGGTACTTCGACCTCTCCAAGGCAGAGTGCGTGCGCTTTATATATGGCGGCTGCGGAGGCAACAGGAACAATTTTGAGTCTGAGGATTATTGTATGGCTGTGTGTAAAGCGATGAGTAAGTCCCGGCGCGTGGGCTCCGCGCAGCGGCCCTGTCCTGTCCGGCGTCCTGTCCGGCGTCCTGTCCGGCGTCCTGTCTCTCTCCCGGCCGTCCTCGTGACCGCATCTGTGTAGTGCTCCCTGCCGACGCAGGGGCTTGCTGTCCGGCGTTTCTCCCCTCCTCTTTGTGCTTTCTAGATCTAGGCTTTGCTTTCCTGTTGGCAGTCGCGAGCCCAGTTCTGTATGTCCCATGCTCACCGTGGGTCTGGTGGCGGTGGCGGTGGCGGTTGGTGGTGTGTCCCCTCCCCGGCACAGCGGGGGAGCCCAGGGGCTTGGTCTTTCGCACCCCGCCTCGTCGTCTGTGGGCTCCCTGAGCGCTTCTGTGTTGGTTGGGACGGCAGCCTTGCCCTTGGCCGTGTGCGGTGGAAAGGTGCAGAGCGGTGAGCACAGCGGCCATGAGTTCTGCCCATTCTCATCTCTGGGCTTTTTCCTCTCGTTCTCGTCTTTGAGCTGCCCTGTTGCCCACCCCCATGGTGCTAAGGGGGACGACACTTCTTCCAAGAAGTGACCCTAGGAACCCTTTCTCTGAGAGTGCAGAATACCGCAGTGTCTTGCTTTAGGCACTCTAGGGAGCGGGCTGAGCAGCTGCGGGGTAGTAACTGTTTCTCCAGCGTTCTGGCCGCGTGGCCTCACGTGGAGCTTCAGGAAGTGAAAGAATTCTAGTTCGTATGTCCTTTGGTCACAGAGGAAATTCAGCGGTTCAGCTGAGTTGGGTTCACTTAGCCACGGGTAGGAGAACGTTTGCTTTTCTCTGTGGTTACTCCCTTCCCTTTTTAAGGCCCCCATTCTCTTACCTTGCTGTGCTAGCCCATGCGTTTGGAAAATCCTCACTCAGGCGAGGCCCTCACTTCTTGGTTCTGATTCTGGAACTCGTTAGAATAAGGAGTTGCTGGCCGTCCTCGGTTTTTGCTCCTAAGCTTCTGATGGCTTTTCATTCGAATACCTTCACGATCCTCTCTCCTCCCCCCACCAAAAGATGTTTTAAATCTTGATATGATACGGTCTGCTTTTAGCACCTCCACTCCAGCCGCTGCTCTGTGGAAAAGCCGTGTTTAGTAGGAATAATTGAAAGTGTGGGAACAGTATGAGTCCTTAGGGAACTTTGGTGGCAGAAACTTTTTTTTATTCAGGAAAGATATAGAGACAGAAATTATTGGGATATTTCCTGCTTTGTAAAATTACTTAAACTAAGGTGCAACAACACATGATTTGGGGGTGAAGCCTGAGGAATCAGGGGTCATTAAGGATCTCCTTGAATACGGAGAGGGAGTTGTTCCCCAAAGGATCACATAGGTAGTGCTGTAAGCTGTGACGGAATGGCTTGCTCTTCAGAGCATTAATGGTTCTGCAGTCTGCAAACTTGTAGTTTCCCAGTGCTTATGGTAGGGAAGATTTGCCGCAGAGAAGCATGGTGTTCATGTACTTGTGGGTCCCCAGCTTGAGTGCTTTAAGAGCCTAGAAGCATCACTGTGCCACTGGTTCAGTTTGTGCCCCTCCTTGAAGGGGGTCAGAGGCGGGCAAATGTGCTGGTTTCTTGAGCTGGTTGTTTTCACATGGACAGAAGGATGTGGTTCTAGGTCTGGGTCCCATCGTATTTTCAGAAGCAGCGCTCTGGGGCCAATAGGCCTTTACCTTTTGTTCCCAGGAAGTGGAGGCAGCTTGTGTTTTGTATTATCTTTATCCAGCCCAGGGATAGGAACCAAAGACTGTCTCCAGCACATAAGCCTTTAAGCTGCAGACGTGCTGCTGATGGCCGCGGGCTTATTGGCACCGATGGACTTCACGGCTTTGAAATTCTCCCAGCTGAACTTTGGAGTATCATGGGGAATGTGGTTTGTGAAGCTGTATATTCTAATTTAGTTAATCTGAAAATTGGCTGTGGTGATCCTATTTAAACTTAGGTAGGAGCCAAATATTCTTGACAAGATTTTAGTTGCAGCTTTTAGGTTTAAAGCTAAGGAAAAGATGCTTTGGCGGAAGAACTTTAGAGTGGCTGACTAATTTGTAGTTACATTTGTCAGTTATACAGTTATTTTAGTGTTGTGTTACAGCTACACAGTTCTGAAAATTAGGTGACTTTATTTCTGAATTGAAATTTATTGGGTTTTGGTATTGGCTCTCCACTTAGCTCTAATATCATACAGCAAGTTGTACAAGCAAGTTTTATGTCCTTCCTCCCTGGCTTGGGAAATTGGGAGTGAACTGGGCTAATCAGTTTTTCATAGGCATTTCTTAAGGGGTCAGGTAGGTAAACTTGTCATCTCAAACCTTTCTTTTATGAGGTTAAGCTCCCTGGTGCAGCTATTCACTTGCTTGGGGCCAGTAAGCCCTTAATGCTTGACTAGCAGGGAGGAGTGTGTTTTCTAATGGGTTTGCTCTCTGGGCGATGGCCTGGTAAGGCCAGTGAGTGCCATGGGTTGAAACGCCGAAAGTATCTTCACACTCTGTGGTACGTCCTTGTCAAATACAGCAACTTAGTGTTGTCCCTCTTATCCCTGGTCTTGGGGGTGGGGCTAAGACTTCTTCAGTCATATTGACAACTAAAAAATTAGAGCTAAGCAGCTTGGACTTTCTCTACGCAGTCTCTGTGCAAAGACCATTCAGCCCTAAAGTTCCTTTCAAAATGGAGAATTGGGGGAGGTGCCTTTGCAGGTCTGATATCTGCCCTTGTCCCTGGCTATAGAAGAGATCAGTGACAGCAATAAATAATTAGATTTTACTTTTTAGGATTTCAGGAACTGAGGGAAGGTATAGAGGATTTCTTTTTCTTTCCCTGAAGTCCTAAGTAGGAGCCAAAGATACCAGGGGGCAGGGACTGGCCTGGTGGCCGAATGTCACGTAAGGAAGATGGAGCACTGTGATCTGACCAGGTGGAGTCTTGGCAGACAGGAGCACCTTGTCCTGGGAGCACGGTGCGAGGCAAACTAGTGCGTCCCACAGGTCCTCAGCTTGGTCTTCTTCCTAGGGCTCAGTGAGCTTTCCGTGTTGGGCCTGACCCCCAGAGGGAACCCCTCTTGTTATTTCATTTCAGTTCCCCCAACTCCTCTGCCCACCAATGATGTCGATGTGTATTTTGAGACCTCTGCAGATGATAATGAGCACGCTCGTTTCCAGAAGGCTAAGGAGCAGCTGGAAATACGGCACCGCAACCGGATGGACAGGGTAAACTTGGTGCTTCCTTATGCTCCTGGTGTTTGGCGTTGGGTAATAGCGTTTTTAAAGCTGAAGAAAAGGGACACCGCCCCCCCTCGCCAGATTGTCATGCTGTGTTAGGATAGGTGAGGTGTGAGAGTTTAGCAGGGTTGTATTCTGGGCGAGCCTAGCTCCCCCCCGCCCCCCCGCCCCCGGATAATATAACTCTCTGAGTGCTTACTGTGTTCAGACTCTGCAGAGCACTTCCTATAACTGTTATGTCCTTGTTATTTTTCTTTGCTATTAACTAGCTTTTAAAATTTTTTTATATTGAGGGAAACTTTATGTAACTGTTGTAAACAGAAAGCTAGTATCTTTTGCCAATAGAACAGGTCAGGTAACTGTAAAAATAGATGAAAGCAAACCTGTATTAACATATTTTAGCTAGATACTGTTGCCTGCTGAAGCTTCTGAGTCTTGGGATGCTGGTGTTTTTTTTTTTTTTTTTCCCCCCGAGATTTATTTATTTGACAGAGCAAGAGAGGTAGAGCAGCAGAGGGAGAGGGAGAACCAGGCTCCCCGCTGAGCAAGGAGCCTGACTCCCAGGACCCTGAGATCATGACCTGAGCCGAAGGCAGATGCTTACTTAACCAACTGAGCCACCCACGCGCCCCTCAGGATGCTTTCTTAAAAGAGTTATAAGGCATAGAGCAACATTGAGCACCGTAGTGCAGCTTTCTCTTAGAGTTACTTAGGAAGATTGAAAGAAAATTGAAAAGAATTTCTTGTTAGGTCTGAATACCACCTAAAATCTCACACATCACCTGTGCTGGGCTTATACTTCAGGGAATGTTTATTGTTCTCTTTTATCCACAACAGTTCTGAGAAATAGGTATGG
>NC_058413.1:85651686-85678140 GCF_002201575.2 Neomonachus schauinslandi | reverse complement strand
CCCCCCCCCCCCCCCCCCCCCCCGCTCCCCTTGTTTTAGTGTGTGAGGAGGCTGAGGCACAAAGACTTTTAAATAACTTGCCCCGGGTTATATAGAACATGGAGGTCATGGAATTGAGGCTCTGTTTGGGGATGGTCGTGGTCCAGGACCTTCTGAGACAGTAATTCTGTGAACAAGCTTAAATAGCCCTGAGCTCGTGAGGGGTCATATGATGCGATTTCCATTTGCAGTTTCCTATATTAGATTTCAGGGCCTGGCGGTATTGTTAGAAAATGGGGGGATTGTTTCAGAGATGATTCTCTGGTGCTAGTGGCTTTGACCCTTTGTTCTAGGTAAAGAAAGAATGGGAAGAGGCTGAGCTTCAGGCCAAGAACCTCCCGAAAGCAGAGAGGCAGACTCTCATTCAGGTAAGATGCATTCTCTAGGGACAGCCAGAGTCCCAGGAAATTAGAGTTTGACACTTTCTTTCAGTCAAGAGCTTATGTTACAGGGAAGTTTTAACTGGCCTGCTTTTTTTGTTTGTTTGTTTTTTTCCTCACCTCCAAACTGGCATTCTCTAGAATTGATCACCTATAGTAGAAGGAAAGCAAACAAACTAGAGTGTACCTAGTTCATGCCAGGAAGCAACCTTAGCTGGCTATGTTTGTTAATTCTGCTTTCCTGGCAAAAATCCGAAGTCATTTTCATTCTTAGGCTGTGACTTGTTTTTCAGCAGTACTGACTTCTTTTTTTTTTTTTTCCCCCTCTCTCTCTCTCATTTTTATTTATTTTTTTTAAAGATTTCACTTATTTATTTGACAGAGACCACGAGAGAGGGGGAGTGGGAGAGAGAGAAGCAGGCTTCCCGCTGAGCAGGGAGCTCATTGTGGGGCTCGATCCCAGGACCCTGGGATCATGACCTGAGCCGAAGGCAGACGCCTAATGACTGAGCTACCCAGGCGCCCCTTTTCTCTCTCTCTTAAAGTATTTATTTGAGAGAGAGAGTGAGAACATGTGCGTGAGTGTATGTGAGTTGGGGGAGGGGCAGAGGGAATCTTTAAGCAGACTCCCTATTGAGTGCAGAGCCCAAGGGTGAGTCCGTGGGTGGGGGCTCGATCTCAAGACCCATGAGATCGTGACCTGAGCCAAGACCACGAGTCTGACACAGCCGGCTGAGCCACCCAGGCGCCTCCTGAATTCTTTTTTTTGCAGACTTCTTCAGAAGTGGAAAGGCAGACAATAAGACACTCCTGATACCAGTTCTTCTCTAACTTTGCAAGAATGTAACATTAGAGGGACGCCTGGGTGGCTCAGTCGGTTAAGCGTCTGCCTTCGGCTCAGGTCATGATCCCAGGGTCCTGGGATCGAGTCCCGCATCGGGCTCCCTGCTCTGCGGGGAGCCTGCTTCTCCCTCTGCCTCTGTCTCTCTCTCTGTCTCTCATGAATAAATAAATAAAATCTTTAAAAAAAAAAAAAAAAAGAATGTAACATTAGAATTGTAGCAGCAGCTGGGTGCCCCTTGAATAGAAGAGTGTTGCTAGGAATAGGGATAGCAGTTTGTAAGACCGATTTGGGTTTCATAAAGCAAATTATGATTCACTGAAATCTATCTCCTCGTGATGTTAATACTTTATCGGGACACCTTTTCCTTTTTATCAATCACCTAGAAAATCTAAGAGTGTTAATTTCTACATAGCCAATGCATCCTATGCAGGGAAATTTAGTTCCACAGCCTTAAACTTTACTTTTAAACCTGGCCAGGTACTTCACAGATAACTTACCCTTCAGGACTTCGGTGTGAATGACTCAGCGTAACTTACCACATTACTGGGATATGTTTCAAAATATAGTTCCTGTTGGTGTGTCTCGGGATTTGGAAGTGGCACCTTTGCTAAGTATGGAAAGGACAGCATCCCTTCTCTTGCAGGACACATTGGGAAAGCCCGCCTTGGGCTCATAACACTAGTGATTTCAGTGATGGAAGTGCTAATTCGGACTCCGACGCTCAGATTTAACATGTTCTCAATTAGATAAGGACGTAATTTTTCCAACAGCAATCAGGGTGTACTTGGATCTTACCCTTGCTCCACTCCTCTGACCCCATTATCGACTCGCATGGGCTCTGGGCCGGAGAGGCAGCACCGCGGTCTCAGGCTGTTTGCTTAGACTTCCTCCAGGCACCACGAATTACCTGTCGGTTCTGCTTTCTCGGTTTAGCACTTCCAAGCTATGGTTAAAGCCTTGGAGAAGGAGGCAGCCAGCGAGAAGCAGCAGCTGGTGGAAACCCACCTGGCTAGAGTGGAAGCTATGCTGAACGACCGCCGCCGAATGGCTCTGGAGAATTACCTGGCCGCCTTGCAGTCCGACCCCCCGCGGGTGAGTGCTGTGCAGAGCCCAGTCACTGGTGAACGCTGTCCTGGGGGTTGCCTGCTCTAACGTAGGCTATGTGTAGAACCAACGGATGAGGACCACAGGTCAGCAAAAAAGATTCCATTTCTATGACAAGTTCTGGCGAGGCTGGAGGAGGTAAGGAAAGAAGAGGAGGGAGGAAGAGGTATTATGTTCTAGTATGTGCTTAGGTCACCGTAGCATATCACACTTTCTGCTTGCATATGCTGCCTGTGATAATGGAAGTATCTTACCTCACGATATTGGTTGGTAGTTACTCAATTATTGCATTTTTGTAGTAGCTTTACTTTCAAAGATTAAAAAGCTGTCTTTCAAAGCTTTTGCACTCAATTCTGTTCTAAATAAGGTTATGAAAAAAGGGGTAAAGGAACTTACGTCGAAGCCCTTTGCGCTAGTGACCTCATACTTCTTTATCCCTTAACTCTAACCTGCCTTGCTTTGAGGGGATGGAAAGTACTGGAAAGTAGGATATTAGTATCCTTCTTAAGTGAGCAAGTAAAAGTCTTTTCTGGGTGATACAGGGGCTGCCTACCTTGTAATTAAGGTGTCTGACACTGTTAACCCAGGGGAGAGGACAGAATGAGTGGGAAAATACTGTTGGTTATAGCTTTGGAGCTTAGTTTTTGGTACTTTCTGTAGAAAGGTAGTTTCTTGCTACTGGGTAAGCTAAAAGCTTTAAAAAGCATAGCTTTCATCCTTACGCCTGGCTGGGCTTTACATTCTTAGGTGAGTGTTTTTAAGCTTTGCTTTCCTGCCTGTTTTCATTCTGTAGTCTCTGGATCTTAAAACTACTGTTCTCTCTTGCAGCCTCATCGCATTCTCCAGGCCTTGCGGCGTTATGTCCGCGCTGAGAACAAAGATCGCCTGCATACCATCCGTCATTACCAGCATGTGTTGGCTGTTGACCCAGAAAAGGCAGCCCAAATGAAATCCCAGGTACGCTAAACAGAGTAGGAATTGCGGCGGGAGAGTGTCTCTAGCGGGGAGACTCTGCTTTGACCAGTGGTTGGGCAGTGCTGATAGTTGTGCTTGGAAAATGATAAATGGTTTCCGAAGACATTATGAGGTTACAAGAGTTGGTTTGTGCAAAGATATGATTTTTAAAAAATATCTTCCCCGTACTTTCTTCTATTAAATCATTTCTATTTAAAAGAGTTTCTGGAAGTTTAGAAATGCATGATCATATTGAAGAGTTAAGTCAGTTTCTCAATCTTTTTTTTATATCCGTTTATTTCTGATTTCAGATACCACCAGAATGAATATTTGAAGTCTTTTTCTAGGCAACTATATCAAGCAGTTCTTAAAAATTATTTTGTTCTGTACATTAGTTTTAATTGAGACAGACACTGGTACCTTCCTGGGTTTGTTCCTTTACAGTCTGGAGAGGTTCGTTTCTGGACCCTCTTAATTTCGGTATCGTCCATCTGTTAACTCGCAAAACGTTTTACTCTCTTGTATTTGTATAAAAGAAGCCTTGCCTGCAAGACTGCTGGCTTCCTTGTAAACCAGCAAGTCTAATAGCTTAGGCTGTTGGGTTTTCCTAGAGGGCCTTGTCATGACACAACTGATCTTAATTTCCTCCCATATTTTAAATTTAGTGCTGCGCTGATTGTCCCGTGTCCATGGGATGCACTTAGCCTCGAGGACACTTGCCCATCTCCTCAGGGACTCCCCTCCCAACCTCTTGCCGAGTGTGTATTAGGATTGCAAGGCAATCTGCCCGGAAGTCTTAGGAGTCTTGCAACAGAGGTGGCTGCTCCCCTGGTTCAGAAGTTGGCTGAACCTGCTGTGTAGACAGTGCCTGCTGTCTACATGCCCAACTCGGCACTAGCATCTGACCTTGCAAAATGGAATCACTTGTGTACCCTTGAGCAACTCACCATCAGTGTAGTATTAATTATAGTAGCTATAAAGATGAAGAATAACTACCCTTTTAAACATACAGAGTTGATCTAGCAGTCGGATGTTTGGGGGAACGAGAAGAGTGGGAGAATGTGGACAGGGGTGGCTCTGGGGACCCCGGGAGGCATGTGGTACGGGTCTGGAGCTCAACGCTTTGCTTTGAGTAGAAGAGAAGGCAGAAGGCCAAGTCCTGGAGTAGCTTCCAGGAAGTGTAGGTGGAACGATGCATCCACCTTGACAGGGGCTAGGTTTTTCAGGTCTACTTGGTTTTTTGAAAACAAAAACAAAAAACATAACCTTTTTTTTTTTTTCTCCCAGATTTTTTGTGGAAAAACTAGATTATAACGTAGATCACGTAGTATTTTACAGAAGAGCCATTTTTATATGGTGTGAGAGTAGAAGGAAAGGAGAGACCTTGATCAGTGTATCGACAACTAGGGAATGAGTTGCCTGCCAGCAAGATCGCGGTGCCGCAGCGGACCGCTCCCTTCTTAGCAGATCCGGGGGAAACCCAGCTCCTCCGGCATGATAGTTGCTGGGTGCTCTAAGCCCTTAGTTCTAGTGGAACTTGGCTGCTGAATTACATGAACTTTTGCATGTTCCCCGTTATCTACACTTTAGAAAGTGCTGACTATGTTCAGCCAATGGCAGTTGGCGTGTTTGGTCTGGGGTGTGAGTGGTGTGGTGCCCTTCCCCCTCATCCTGTAGCTCAGGGCTCACCGTGAAGGCACGGATGTCCAGTATTCCACCGTGCGGCCCTTGTTTCTCCTGGGGGCATATGAACCGTCTTCAGTCAAATGCCTCCTTAATTCATCTGAAGTATAACAGCATCCACACACGCGCCAAGACTGGGGGTGGTGCATTTTCACTTTCCATTTGCATTCTCTCTCTAAGGCACTTACTCTTGTGCTTTCCCATCAATTTACTTGATTGAAAGAATGGCAAATATAAAATTAAATTGCTTTCATCCCTGTTTTTAAAGGTCAGAGAGACATCAATCTACAGTAAAAGCATCTTTCCATTTAATTTTTTTTTTCCATTTTGACCATGTTAATGGCTTCAAGCCCACATAATTAATCCATGGGCTTAGAGCACCCTCTTTAGGACGAGTGTGGTAACTGCAAGTGTAACCATCCTGAATTAGCCTGTGTGAGCTACAACACAAGGCCTCACTGTGGCCTTGGGGTGGATGTTAGCCCACGTCACCTTTCATTTCCACCCCAAAAAAGCTTTAAAAGTGACCAGTTTTGATGCCTTTTTTCCTTTTTAAAAAATATGAACAACCTAGAACTGTTGCATTCAGAGAAGGTGTAGTGAACTGCAGAAGATAGATGGTAGGTAAGTCTTTATCACCCCTTAAAATCAGGTTTACTTATACCTCAGTGTAAATATTGGAAGGAATACTAATTCAGTTAAATATGAATAAACTTGTTCTGTTATTCACCATGATAATCATTTCAAGCAATTACTTCACTAAGCAAATCCATGAATGGCCCCCTCTCCATGCAAATCTACTTTTTAGCCAGTGATTTCATTCTCTTTTTACGCCATCTAATCTGACCAGTGGTTAAAATGGACTCATTCCATCTTTCACTCAGCAAAACCTTATCGAGTATCTGGCATTGTATAAATTAGGGTTCCTTTACTCTCGATTAGTACAGTTGCTAAGTGCCTCGTATAAAAATCAAATCAATAACTGCCTAGTGAAAGTTTTTAAAAAATTTTCTTCTAACTCCGAGCACCGTCTGGATAAATTCTCAGATCACCAAGGGGTATTACACACAATCTGAACATACTCCTTGACATCAGCGCCCCTCCCCACCCCCACCCCCCATCGGAGGCTTCGTTTCTGTGGTCTCAGTTACCCACAGGTCAGCTGTGGCCCAGAAGCGAATGATCCTCCTGATGTATCGTCAGGAGGTCAGTAGGAGCCTAACTGTATGTCCCAGGGCCTCTGTCATCCCCGTACTTCATCTCCTCACGTAGCATGTTCTCATCTGTCCTCCTCACTAGAAGAAGGGTGAGTATAGTGCAGGAGGGTATTTTGAGTGAGAGACCCCATTAAATCACTTTATTATAGTGTAATTGTTCCATTTTATTATTAGTTACTGTTACTCTCTTACTGTGCCTAGCTTATAAGTTGAGCTTTATCATAGGTATGTATGCACAGGAAGAAGACCCAGTATGCATGGGGCTCAGTACTGTCTGCAGTTTCCGGCATCCAGTGGAGGTCTTAGAACGTAGGCCCCACAGAGAAGGGGGGGACTGTTGTACTGCAGTGGTCAGCAAATAAGGGTGGGGTGGATGCATTTCCTCTGGCCAGCTGCTTTGCTGGACTCTGTAGAGAATATGCTTTTTCAGCTGATCTTTGTGGAAGTGTGTGTCTGCAAGTTTCCTCTGGGCCTGGCTCTGTTGGTAACAAGGCCTCTCCACCGTACTGTACCTCCAGGTGATGACCCATCTCCATGTGATTGAAGAAAGAAGGAACCAGAGCCTCTCCCTGCTCTACAAAGTACCTTACATAGCCCAGGAAATCCAAGAGGAAATTGGTGGGTGCTGTGTTTGTATCGCGGTCCAGTGGGACTTCTGGCTGAGGCTCGGGGGTGGCAGAGTGCACGATTAGAGAAGTCGGGACAGCCAGGGCCAGGAAGCTGGGCATTAGCACGCCAGGGTGTAAGTCTCGAATTCACTGGAGCTTATGTGGCAAGGTCAAGGGGTAACCCAGGACAGATGTACTGGCTGTGAGCCACGGAGCCTTGAGTTTCTTGACCTTTACTCTGTGACCGGAAGAAAAACTCTAAGGTGTGAAATTGCAAGGGACCAGGGGAACTTCCTGTTGCCCTTTTGCCCCTTAATTCCTGATGCATTTCAAGGCGCCTGCTTTACACACCTTGTCACTTCTCCTCCCTCTTCTGCTCTTCACCTGCTTCATTTATTTGGCAAATATTTATCGTGGCTACTGTGTGTCACAGAGTAAAGTGGTGTGTGAGCAGGCAGTATATCCTGGAGGTCAGGTTACAGTAGGGGAATCAGGAAAATAAGACAAGGAGTGCCACGGGGTGGGGGTGGGGGCAGACGGACAGGGTGGACCCGTGGAGAGTGGCTGGGTGGTCAGGAGGGCCGTCTCGGGCACAGTGACCTGAGATCCACATGACGGAAGGAGCCTCCCACACAGAGATCACGAGGGGGAAACACTGAGCACAGGGAATGGCCGCTGCAGCTGCCTGAAGATCAAGTCGGGTGGACACATTTGAGTAGATCAGTGTGGCGAGAACACAGTGGGGGAAAAAGGGGGCCAAAGAAGTTGGCAGAGGCCAGTTTGTTCAGAGATTTTAGCAAAAGCAAGGAGTTTGGGTTTTATTCTAGGAAAATGGGAAGCCGTTAGAGGGTTTTAAGCTAGGGAGTGACTAGAACTGTATTATGCTTTAAAAAAGAACAGAAATTAAAAAGAAAAAAATCCTTGGCTGCTGTGTGCTATTAAAATTACAAACCTGCCAGGAAGCCATTGTAAACATCAGGTGAGAAACGCTGGCAATGGGCCCTGTGGTGGTCGTGGAGGAAATAAAGAGGTGAGGGCTGTAGGGCACGTCTCAGAGGAAGGGTGAGCAGGGGGTGCCACTAGCTCGGGTGCCGGGGGTGTGAGGGACAGGAAAGCACAGAGGGCAGTGCCCAGGCCTTTCCACCGTCCGCAGGGCATGGACGGTGGTGCCCCACTTCCCTGAGGAAAAGCAGAGAAAACAAGTTGCTGCTGGACATGAAGTGGGTCCGGGCAGTAGATAGGAGGTACAGTTTCGGGGGGGTCATTGAAAAATGTCTGCCGTGGGAAGAAACCACTGAGCCCCAGAGCGGGCTCATAAAGGAGAGAGGCGTGCCGGGGCCGGGGCTCTGCGATGCTGCGGAATCGGGGCTGTAGCTAGGAGGCAGTCGTCCACTGCACCGCGAGCTGGCGAGATGCTCGCCGCAGCAGGCCTCACGTTCTGTAATGACCTGAGTGAGCCTCGTTTGCGCTGGTGGTCCTTCTGAAAGCCGGCTCCCTGCCGTGTGTCTGTCTTTGTCAGACGAGCTGCTGCAAGAGCAGCGAGCCGACACGGACCAGCTCACTGCCTCTATGTCCGAGACCCCCGTGGACGTCCGGGTGAGCTCCGAAGAGAGTGATGAGACCCTGCCGTTCCGCCCCTTCCATCCCTTCCCGTCCTTCCCTGAGAACGAAGGTGTGTATGCGGGGGGGGGTGGGGTGGTTAGAAACCCGAAGGGAGCCTTTGGGACCTGGGTTGTGGCAGGGGGGCTGTACTCCTGGTGACAGCTGGGCAGGGGTTCACTGAGCACCTACTGTGTGCAGGCACCGTGCTGGGTGCCTTCAGATCGCCGGCTTCAGGATCCCCATGAGGTCAGTAATATCCTCCCACTTCATAGACGCTTTGTGTGAAATCCTCTCTTTTTCCTGGTCCTGTCAGCTGCCTCCACAGAGTGTGTGACTCCTGGCACGTGGACGTCACTCTCCTGCTTAAATAGCACTTCCGTGTTATGAGAGGTCATCAGCTTTTCATAGCAAGCGAGGGGGGCAGGCAGTGGGGAGGCTACAGAGGTGGCTTGACTTGTTCAAGGTGACACGTCTGGTATTGGGGGGGTGAGGGGGTGGGCGGGATCAGAAGTCCTGTCCCTCTGACTCCCGGTCTGGCATGCTTCCTTCTATTCCCTTGCTGGTTCTCGGTGTCTAAAAGGATCTTTGAAGGCTGTGGGTCTGCACCAGAAATAAACAAGCTGCTGAGCCCGCTGCCCTGAGACCGGGGTGTGGAATCCGTTTCTATTTATTTGTTTGCTGCTGATGGCGGTGACGGGGGAAATGGTGGCCACAACCGTGGAGTCCTCATATGCCGCTCTAGCTAAGCCTGGTGCACGGCTGCTCTCCTTGAGTCCTCAAGAAAGCCCTCTTTCGTGGGTCCTGGGGCCTGCCCTCATTTGAGCATTCCACGATGTAAAGAGGTTAAGTGTCTGCCCAGGGTCACGTAGCTTGTAGGTGGAGAGTAAGGATTTGAACCCCTGCAGTCTTGGGTACAGTCACCTGCCCCTGACCAGATACAGCAGTGCTGGAACAGAGACCTGCTGAGTGGGGACCCTGGGGGGCACCCAGCTTCACCTTCAGACCTTAACAGAATGCCTTCTGAACTAGTTACCCCAGAAGCACCAGCTCAGTTCGGGTGACCCTGCGATACTCAAACAATCTGAGAAAGGAGCCAGATACCACTTCATTCCTAAGACCCGCACTTCCAAATGCCAGACTTCCATGGGCCCGTAGGGTGGCCATGCTTACACACCTTGTTTGGGGTGGGGGCATCTCGGACAGGTTTGAACGAGGACCCTGTCCCCTTGTCAGAAAACCACAGTCGATAGATACTGCCTTTGTTTTTATTATTTCCTGAGAGAAATAACTTTGTGGGCTCAGCTGAAGAATTTGGGAATCTCCCAAAATTTCCCCCAAAGACCCAAGGCAGACCTGTTTTTTTCTCTCCTGCCTTCCAGTCCATATGCTGCGGATCTTACCTGCTGGTTTGTTTATGGGATATTTCAGGCATGTCTTTAAGGAAGAAAACTTTCTGTTCACATTATAGAGAAATTCTAAGATAGGAATTTCAAAAGAAGCCATTTTCTTTCTTAATCTCCTTTTTGTGCTATTTTTTTGTTTTGTTTTGTTTTGTTTTCCTTTCTGCTAGACACTCAGCCGGAGTTGTACCACCCAATGAAAAAAGGTTGGTCTGTCAAAGATGTTCCCTTTAAAGACCTCATTCCTTTTCATTTCCCCCATGTGTCGGGAGTTTCATTTTCTGTGTCATACCATCACCTGAGATTTTCCCACCTCATTTCTTCAGACATGGCTGTGAGTGGAACCAGAGTAGCCCTGTGTCCTGCACGTAGGATCCAGTGTCCGTGGTATTGGTGATAAGGTGGCCATCCTGAACTTACCTTCTGGATGTCCAGAGAATACAGATATTTTATGAAACATTTTCGTCTGGGTAGATTTTTAAATGCATATCCAACTTAAACCGGTTGGCTGGAATTGCTCACGTATTTGAAAATATGCTGGGTGCGCCTGTTCGAACCCCACATTGGCTGTAGAGTCTACTTTAAAATCTTTTTAAAAAATTAAAATATGCTTGATTTAGGGGCAGGTAGAGAGTCGTTTTCTTTGACCTCTTCCCCCCCCCCCCCCCGCCCCATGCTGCTCCCATTACATCTTTCCCTTTCCTTTTAGCCACGCCTGACCCTTTGTCGATGCCCACTTGTCTCCTGTCTGGAGTTGTAGCAACTCCTCAAAAGCTTAGAAGCTGATGGATGGAAAGATTGTGACAGGTGAACTCTTGCTGCATGGTAGTGAGTGTCCAAGCTTCAGAACAGGCTAGGACTCTGTAAGCACTGTGCTAAGGGCCTCACGTGCTTGGTTTCATTTAATGCACTGAGCACACCTCATGGTCGGGTTTTTCGCTCTCTCAGACAGATTAGGTGGTTGAAGAAGCCTCAGGCTGCATGATTTGCTCAGTCATGACTTTGAGAAATGGAGGAATCCGGATTTGAACCCAGCTCCTTTGTCTTCAAAGCCCGTGCTGTTTCTGTTCCATACAATGGTGCTGAATTTCCCCGCTTGTTGGGTAGTCCGCCGTCCTAGGGTCAGTGTGTTCTTAGTGTGTGTTTTATGAGCCCAGTGTACTGGCTCTGGCAGACTTTGGATGGACCGGGCAGTGTTCTCTAAGAATTTGATGTTGTGGTTTTTGCCACAGCTTTGCCTCAGAACATGAGAGTGCAGTTCGAATCTTGTAAAAGTCACGTATATGTAAATGCTTGATTTGGTTCTACTCGAATATGCCTCTTCTTGGAGATGACGGAGTTCCCTTTCCTCTGAACAGTAGTACATCTTAGGTATTTGTAGATAGAGATGAATTTCCTAGAAATTTACCTGGTTTTCATCCTCATACCTCAGTCGTTCCTAGTTGGAATAATTTAAACATGAATTTTTGTTCTCTTAATGTCACTTGTTTATGCCTCTGTAAAACCAAAGTGGTTTTGGTCAGTGTTTAAGAAAACATGTGGGTTTGGGGCGCCTGGGTGGCTCAGTTGGTTAAGCCACTGCCTTCGGCTCAGGTCATGATCCTGGAGTCCCGGGATCGAGTCCCGCATCGGGCTCCCTGCTCGGCGGGGGGTCTGCTTCTCCCTCTGACCCTCCCCCTTCTCATGCTCTCTCTCTCTATCTCATTCTCTCTCTCAAATAAATAAACAAAAAATCTTAAGAAAACATGTGGGTTATACCACCAAAGGAGTATGATTATAGTCTAGACTAGTAGTAGGATTTGAAATTAGTTGGTTCAGTGCCACGTTACTTTTCAAATAGGATCCTGCCCTGTGACCTTTAAAGTCTGGAGGAGGAGAGAGGGAGTGATGGAAGGATTAGAATTTACTAGGCTTGCTCATCCGCATCCATGCTGAGACAGCACCTCTCCAGATTCCTCTTTCTCAAATAGTCAGGGTGCAGTAATACTGTTTCAGTGGCCTTTTGAGACTACAAAAGCCAGCCCTGACTTAACTCACCCTAGAATCGAGTTGTGAAGTTCCTCTTTGAAGTGAATGCTTTAGGAAAAACCAGCATTATTTTTGGCTGTCTTCTAATGAGTGAACGCAGTAGCTAGCCCTCGTGATCGGCGCCCGTGGTAGCTGTTACTCATGGCTCCATGTCAAGAATGAGTCTGGTTGTGAGCTGTGCTGTGGCCGGACCTGGTGTCATTGTTGGCAAGCCCAGGGACAGCAGTGCTTGGCATATACTTCTGTTTGAGTCTTCCTCACATGCAGGTGGTCCCCTTAGAATGCTGAGTGCACTGTCAGGGTGATCTATTTATAGAAGGTTCAAATTACAGACATTTATATAGAACTGTGTGTCTTATTATTCACAAAAAACTGGTAGGATAGCTAGGAGTCCCCTGCTTTTTGAAGCTAGAAATAAGGAGGATGGCTTGTCACTTCTCCTCTGCCTGGGTTTGTGCTGGCTTCAGTCACGCCACAGCTTTGGATACTGTCATTTGGGGATGCCACGCACAGGTGATGTTGGCTCAGGTGACATCTGACCTGGACAGGAGGAGTGTGGCTAGTCTTGTTCCACATGTAGAACAGTGCCTTCCACCCTCGCGTTAGAATTCTCCCTGTCTGTGGAATGCCTCTTTCCTGTTCATTTTCTAATCCCCATCGAAGATGTGACATCTGTGATCTAAGCCCTCAGAGGGTGACAGGCTAGTGGGAGACAGAGAAGAAGACGAATGAGGATAAACAAGGATTTTAAGTGCTGTAAGCTGGGAATGTCTCCCAAGAGGAGCTGCAGCTCGAAGGACAAGGTCCTTCGTCAGGCAAGGAGGGTATTTCAGGTGGACAGAATTGCCTGTGGAATAAAATATGTTGTCCGAGGCAGACGTGCAGATTCATTGCTGGTATGATGGTTCCTCCATCCAGAGGGAGCCCAGGATGTTGAAGAACCGGGTTGTGGGATAATAGGTGCTTGGTCATATCCCAGAAGGGTATTACATGTTTTTCTGTGCTACAATGCCTTTGGACGCCACTTCTGTTTACCTTATAATAAACATTCTTTTCTGAAGGCTGGCATTCCATTTTTCCAGGTTGGATATAAGTAAGCACTCTCTCTTCCTCCATTATACCCATCGGTCCTCTGAAAAACGCCTGTACCATTCATCCTTCTAGAGCACAGTGCATTCCCAGAAATGGGAACAAAGTAGCATATCATCTAGCCTGGGTGGGCGGTGGGGGTGGGGAGGTGATCAGCGAGGGCTCCTCGGCGCTCAGGAGGGAGATTCTGCTTCTGTGAGGTTGGCATGAGGCCGGCCCAGCCTGGGAAACACTCAGCTGTGCTCTCTCTCCGACACAGGATCTGGAGTGGGAGAGCAGGATGGAGGGCTGATCGGTGCTGAGGAGAAAGTGATTAACAGTAAGAATAAAGTGGATGAAAATATGGTGAGCCATTTCTCCCTTCTGCCCTACCCTGTTTTAATTTTGAGACTAATTAGCATGAGTGGCATTGTTCTAGATGCTTTCCAGATGAACCTCCATGTGTTCCTTTTCCATATGGTAGAAGATGGGTCGGCTCCAACTACTCCCACAAATTGGTTGTATTGTTTAGCATCTGGGTATGAGAAGGAATACAGAATCATTTCTCAGCAGTGGCTCTCTCTTGCTATACAGTGGGGGAAATATATTTGCAACCGAAGATAGGGATAAAATATGGGAGGCCATTTTCAAGTGAATATAGAGATTTAGTAACTTGAAATTGGAATAGAGTCGACTTTGACTCTTCTCTTGCTTTAGGTTTGTACCTACTATTACTATTCTTTTTTTTTTTTTTTTTTAAGATTTTATTTATTTATTTGAGAGAGAGAATGAGAGAGAGAGAGCCTGAGAGCGGGAGGGTCAGAGGGAGAAGCAGACTCCCTGCCGAGCAGGGAGCCCGATGCGGGACTCGATCCTGGGACTCCAGGATCATGACCTGAGCCGAAGGCAGTCGCTTAACCAACTGAGCCACCCAGGCGCCCCCTACTATTACTATTCTACGAGCACTTTTTTGTCACTGATATTTCTGGATTCTCCTCAACTGAGTTCGATACTTGAACATGACTTCTTGGGAGTCTGTCCTGAAATGTCTCTCCATAATGGTTACCTAAAGGAACATGCAGGCGAGAGCCCTGAGGGGCCAGCTGTGACAGAGTAACCTTGTGTCCACACTGGCCAGCTCCTCTAGGGGTTTGGTGAGTGGATTTAGAATGTGCCGAACTGCTTGGTTAGTGGGTATCCTCAGGTGTCCGCTTCCCTCCAGCAAATAATAAATGGAGTAGAAAAGAAGCGGTTCCATTTGTACTGAAGGTCCCCCTTCCACCCAGTTGCTGACCTTTTCATACCGTTTCAGGTCATCGACGAGACTCTGGACGTTAAGGAAATGATCTTCAACGCCGAGAGGGTCGGCGGCCTGGAGGCGGAACCGGTGCGTGTTCAGCTCCAGAACCCAGCTGCCAGGGTTCACGGCGCTCTTTCCATTTCAAGTGGAAAACAGAGAGATGCCCGGCGTCTCAAGTTACCAAAGGCCCCCATGCCCATTTTTCCACACATTTGGATAAGAAAGCTAAAATTAGGATCTCCGTGGAGATTGGGAAAAGTGGGAGTTCTCCTTATGGGGATGGTTACTTGGAAGGCAGGATCTTGGAGCTCCCTGGGTTTCGGGGTCGTGACTCTCCAGGAGCTAGGCCCTCGTGGAGTGCGTGTCTCCCGCTGTGCAGAGTCACCGAGACCTTGTCGCACGTCTGCTCTGTTACTGTAGGAATCTGTGGGGCCCCTGCGGGAGGACTTCAGTCTGAGCAGCAGTGCCCTCATTGGGCTGTTGGTCATTGCGGTGGCCATCGCCACGGTCATCGTCATCAGCCTGGTGATGCTGAGGAAGAGACAGTATGGCACCATCAGCCATGGGATCGTGGAGGTGAGTAGGCCTTGTGCCGTGGCCCCGAGCTGGGGATGGCTCGCTCTGTGCTGTCAGGGTTATGGCGTGCAGACATCTCAACTTCCTGGGTGCCGCGCTTCAGTTAAAGTAGTCACTGGGTTATTAGGTCACGTTTCGGAAGTCCGCCCCAACTGAATTATGTTGGCCCTGTCACATTTTAACATTAATTTGGGCCTTTGACTGTGAATGTGAGGGAAACACAAGAGCGTTTTATGCTGCAGAGGATGAAAACTTTGCTCAGATTATTTCCTTGGTGTTTCCTTCTTTCCAGTATGTTTAGGTATTTGGGAATGAGGACTGTCGATACCCTTCTTTGTTTTTGTTGCTGATTTTTTTTTTTTAAGGTTTTTATTTATTTATTTGACAGAGACACAGTGAGAGAGGGAACACAAGCAGGGGGAGTGGGAGAGGGAGAAGCAGGCTTCCAGCTGAGCAGGGAGCCTGATGCGGGGCTCGATCCCAGGACCCCGGGACCATGACCTGAGCCGAAGGCAGACGCTTAATGACTGAGCCCCCTAGGCGTCCCAATAGTCTTTTTTTAATGGGAAAAAAGAACAGGAAATTTAGAGCCAGAGCAGACTGTTTCGGTTCCGTCTTCTGCTGATTCATAATTAGAATTGCTTACGACTCATTTTGAGGTAGGTGATGGGAATGTCCAGAGTTTCTTGGGTCCAGAAAATGAATACAATAAGGAATGTGATGTGCCCTGGAAAATTAGTTCAGATGTGTGTCTTAGTGACTTGGTTTCACCTCCTGCTAGACACTGGCCTAGTAGTAGAATTTCTGAGCTGGAAAAGACCCACAGATCACGTGGTCCCAGTTCTGATTTTATAGGGCTCACTCACCGAGGCTGTCCCAAATAAGACATGGTAGGCGCCGTGGTGCTAGGAAGTTCAGTTCACTCCTTCCTTTAACTCGGACTCTACTTTTACGACTCCAGCTTTCAGAAGCCTCTTTGGCCCCCTTCTTTTCTTCCTCCTCCTCCCCCAGTGTCCTCACCACTGACTCTCGTTTGGTCTACCCGGTGGCAGTTGGACACCGGCTAGACTTTGGTTCCCAGGGGATTGCACAGCAAACGGCTTCGGTGTTGCGATCTGTGCAGTGATCTTCCGTCTTCGTTCCTCCAGGTTGACCCAATGCTCACCCCAGAGGAGCGTCACCTGAACAAGATGCAGAACCACGGTTACGAAAACCCCACCTACAAATACCTGGAGCAGATGCAGATCTAAGCGGAAGGAAGCGCGAGGCGCCACCCATTGGAGCAGGCGCTGCAGGTGGGCCAGGAGATGGCGGTCCGGTGTTTCGGGTCAACTCCTGACCAGCAGTTGCGCCCGGAGGATTTCGTTCGGACCTCCTGGATCATTAAGACTCTAAAGTACTACTGTAGAATCACAATTTCCATTCTTTTAAATGGGTGAAAAATGTTAATATAACAATATATGATATATAAACCTTAAATGAAATGAAAAAAATGATCTATTGCAGATATTTGACTGATGTAGTTTTCTTTTTTTAAATTAATCAGAAATCCCACTTCTATTGTATTGTCTCACATATGTTCTCTGTAAATGGACAGTGTTGGTTTTCGGTGATGGACTGTATGTGCAGGCCGTTTCAGCTGCATTGTATAAACCACTCTTTAAGGCTCATTCACTGTCCTGGTTTTTCTTAGGAAAAAAAGAAGAAACTAAGGCAGTATTCCCTCTTTAAATGAGCTAGGTTTCAGAAAGTTGCCCAGAAACTAAATGTAATAGGGAACCGTCATTGACCACTCAAGCACATCATGAGACCCTCGCAGAATCATGTTAAAGGACCAGTTTCTTGGAAGCCTGGTGTTCCCAGTGCTGGGCACCTTGGTGTCACCCAGGAGGCTGAAAGCATTTGAGTTCGGCAGCTTTTAGCAAGCCTACCGTATACAGATTAGGGCAGCCACTCCTGCTTTCCTTCTAAATCCAGTTCTTCCATGGAAATTAGCCTGTAGTTTATATAGGATGTCCTTCCACTGTCTGCCGTTGACTTACTGTAGCTTTTTACTACTCACTTCCCTTTCC
Source organism: Neomonachus schauinslandi (assembly GCF_002201575.2). Lineage (NCBI taxonomy): Eukaryota > Metazoa > Chordata > Mammalia > Carnivora > Phocidae > Neomonachus > Neomonachus schauinslandi. Next base: position 85,661,265 of record NC_058413.1, on the reverse strand, counting down.
AGTCACGTCCACACGTACTGTCTTTTCCTCTTTGGACAGCCGCCCCCCTCCCGCCCCAACACTGACCCTCCCCCCTCCCCGTTGTACCCTGACTTCCCTGCCCGCCCCCTCCCTCAGCTGCTCAGAGAAGACCACAGTAGGGGGTGCCACGCACCCAGGAGAGAGGTGGGGGACTGGCTGTTATGTGCAAGGAGGATACTCCACGTTGTACATGAAATGCTCTGTAGACACCGTGGAAAGCTTTGGAAATTTTGTTTCCTTCACCTGAGTCTTTGTGATGCTTGTATAGTTGGTGATGCTCACAGTTTTTTCTTTTTCTTCTATTGTTCTTTCTTTCCTTTCATTCTTTTTCTTTATTTTATTTTAGTCGGAAGGTTCTGGTAACCTGTGGTGTATTTTTTTCTATTTCCCTGTGACCTTTTTTTTTTTTCCTTCTTCTTCCTCCCCTTTACCTTATCCATGTGTCTTCCCACTATGCACAGATAAACTTCACCTACAAACTCCTTAATCTGATCTGTGGAGAATGTACAGTTGAAACACATCAATAAATACTTTAACTTCCACCAAGACTCCTTGTTTCATTGGCATGGCGTTAGTCCGTGGTGATGGCTGTAACCCTCCTGCCTTCCCTAGAAGGTTCCCAGCTGCACCACAGGGACAGGAATCTGGCCACTCAAGCAAGTTGGCTCTTAGGCTTGAATTCCGTTTGTTCTTAAATTTTTTTTTTAAAGATTTTATTCATCCATTTGACAGAGACACAGCGAGAGGGGAGCACAAGCAGGAGGAGTGGGAGAGGGAGAAGCAGGCTTCCCGCCGAGCAGCGAACCGGATGCGGGGCTTGATCCCAGGACCCTGGGATCGTGACCTGAGCCGAAGGCAGACGCTTAATGACTGAGCCACCCAGGTGCCCCTTGAATTCCATTTTTTCATTTAAAACTAAGGGAGGGGCGCCTGGCTGGCTCAGTCAGTAGAGCGTGTGACTCTTGATCTCGGGGTTGTGAGTTTGAGCCCCAAGTTGAGTGTAGAGATTACTTAAAAAAATACTAAGGGAAAGTGCTTTCAATCTGAAGGCTGGTATCTTTTATTTGTCTAAGGGAAATATTCTTTCATTATTTCCTTTAATGATTTCCTCCACCATATATTATGTTTTCTAAAATGCTAATTTGGCTAAACATTGGACTTCCCTGATTGCTTTTTTCTTTAAAATTTTCTATGTAGGGCGCCTGGGTGGCTCAGTCGTTAAGCGTCTGCCTTCGGCTCAGGTCATGATCCCAGGGTCCTGGGATCGAGCCCCACATCGGGCTCCCCTGCTCAGCGGGAAGCCTGCTTCTCCCTCTCCCACTCCCCCTGCTTGTGTTCTCTCTGTCACTCTGTCTCTGTCAAACAAACAAACAAACAAAATCTTTAAGAAAAAAAAAAGGCAAAAAGAAAAGTCTCCTATTGCCCCACATCGGGCTCCCCGCTCAGCAGGAAGCCTGCTTCTCCCTCTCCCACTCCCCCTGCTTGTGTTCCCTCTCTCACTGTGCCTCTCTCTGTCAAATAAATAAATAAAATCTTAAAAAAAAAATGTTCTATGTAGTTTCAGTCTATAATCTGATTGCTTTGCCTTTATCTTGCAGCCTTTTTGGTGAATTTTGTAAGTTTAAAATTTCTGGAGAGGGACACCTGGGTGGCTCAGTCGGTTAAGCGGCTGCCTTCGGCCCAGGTCATGATCCCAGGGTCCTGGGATCGAGTCCCACATTGGGCTCCTTGCTCAGCGGGGAACCTGCTTCTCCCTCTCTCTCCCTCTGCTTGTGCTCTCTCTGTCAAATAAAATCTTTAAAAAAAAAAAAAATTTCTGGAGAGCTGCTTAACTTTATTTTACTATTCCTTTCAACATCGCTTTTCACGACGACAAATCTGAATTTATACCTGTGAATTTTTAAAGTTATCTTTGAATTACATGTTTCCTTCTGAGCTATTGACTTCCTGTAAATGTGTAGCAATCATTTATTTGATCATGGTTAGTTAAAAAAGTTAAGAGGGAAAGTTAGTCGGACGTTTTGCCCAGCAAAATTGAATTTGGGCTACTGATACTTATTAATAGGAGACTTTTTTTTTTTTTAAGATTTTATTTATTTATTTGACAGAGAGAGGCACAGTGAGAGAGGGAACACAAGCAGGGGGAGTGGGAGAGGGAGAAGCAGGCTTCCTGCTGAGCGGGGAGCCCGATGTGGGGCAATAGGAGACTTTTCTTTTTGCCTTTTTTTTTTCTTAAAGATTTTGTTTGTTTGTTTGTTTGACAGAGACAGAGTGACAGAGGGAACACAAGCAGGGGCAGTGGGAGAGGGAGAAGCAGACTTCCCGCTGAGCAGGGAGCCCGATGCGGGGCTCGATCCCACGACGCTGGGATCATGACCTGAGCCGAAGGCAGACGCTTAATGACTGAGCCACCCAGGCACCCCAAGACTTTTCTCTTTGAAACTGGAAACAATGAATGGGGCTTGTGGCTGGATTTTCAGAGAAATATTTCCAGCCTTGACTTGTTCCTTTAATGACCTGCCTGCCACTAGGAGGTGCTGTTTTCTCATTGAAGGGGGTTTGTTTACCTGATCTCTGCTTATAGCACTTTATGCCTGGGGCTGGTTTTCACTAGTGATTTGTTTTTAGTGTCTGGCTACATGTGTAATAGTAAACTCAGAGCTAATCTTAGAGTCCTCATCCCAGTTGAGCTTAATGCCGGTTTACATTTATAGTGCAGTGAAGGTAACACTACATGTATGTACATATATGATGCATGTATCTTGCTTAGGGTACTCAAATATAATGACTGTGCATCTTACAAACCTGCTGCCAGGAAGCACCATGGGACAAACCTGTTGAACAGGCTGGTTCTTTGTAACCATCTGCCTCTTCCTCCTCCATTGACCACTCCGATTGCTGCCAGGAAAGTCATGAAAAAAATGAAACTTTGAATTTGTAAAGCCAGTTTCTGGCAGAGTGATATGAAAAGTATTGTCACTTGACCTTCTGCGGTATCAGCTGGAAAATGTAGATGGTGGAGCATTCCTTATCTGGTTCCAAATCGAACAGACCAGCTTCATTTATTTTAGGGCCTGCCGTCTGCTAGCTGCCCTACATGCAGAGCCTCCTTTAATTGTCTTAACCTTTATAGCGTGGGTATTCTTATCTTGGAGAAAGCTGAGGTTTTCCGACTGCTAAGGGATGGAGCGGAGATCCACGCTCAGCGCTGTTACAGTAATTGCCTGGCTCCCTGTACGTTGGTCCTGGAGGATAGCGGTCCCTGGGGTCACCCCACAGGCTGGTGCCAGTCAACTAGGACCCATCCAACTGGTCGACTAGTAGGACTTCTATCCGTTACCAACACTCCTGTGGATGGTGGGCCCCGGGGGAGTTTGGGGCTGGTGAAATTGTAGTGTTTCCATTTACACATCCGTTACCCAAGCAGGGTCGGTGCAGAGGCCGTTGGGATTAGACTCGAATGTCTTGGCATCGAGGCTCGCATACCTCCCTCATCTTGGACTGATACAGATCTGCAGATATGGTAGCTATAAAGAGTCTGTTTCTTCATTTTGAAAGGAAACGCCCACGGCGATGAGGCGTGTGTCCGGCCCGGACTGCCCAGCAGGCCTCACCCTCGGCCAGCTCCACTCTGCTCCTTGGTGGCCCCGGCTCCTGTTTGGGGACTGAGAGAAACTTATTCATCCCCTGGTTTCTGCCTTGGTGACTCAGCTCTGCCTTCTGAGGAATGTGGCCCTGCCCACCTTGCCGTGGGCCTCGGGTGCCGCCGGCACCTTCCAGCTGGCTTTGGTGCAAGGTCCTCCACCTCCCTGTCTGCTCTGTTACAAACCGGAACCCGGCCCCTGAGGTCAGAGCCAGCCCAGATGTCCTGGCAGTCTCCTCTGGTTTCCTTTGCTGTCACACTGATACCCTTACACTAGGAGACACAGATTGGGGGGCCATGAGTCTCTCAGATTTGGGGGGAAGCCAGAGGCTCACTCTCAAGGAACCTACTGTCTCACCTCACTCATTAGAAGTGACGGACATGGAGAAAATGGATGGAAGGAACTAGAAGGGCCCTCATGGCATCTCTCATTTCACAGTTCAAACATGACCACAGGTCACAATGCTATTCAGTGCAGAACCAAAGTCTGTGGTATGGGCAGCCGGTTCTTTTTTCTGGGACAAAAGGTAAAGTGGTTCTTCTAAAATAAGAATATCTTGCCTGGCTACCCCTGGGATATGGGGGTACTCTTGTCTGGGGATAATTCTGTCTAGAGCTCCTTAAAAATCGCAGGCTGTTAGTGCAAAACCACTGTGGAGAAGCCCAGGTGTCCAGAGGATGGGACAAAAGACATAATTCACAAATACTTGTTTCAGGATCCTTGAAATGGATGGGGCACGACTTGGAGACTCTTCAGGAGTTCTTTGGCCAAGTTAACCCAGGTCCGAATGAACTTAAGATACTGAAGTCAGTGGCTCTTTCTGGTTAGAGCAGGAACATCCATCAAGAAAACATCTTGATAGGTGCCCTGTATATATAGTTATTTTAAGATTAGATATATATATAAAGTCATAAATAGAAACTTGGAAAGCATTAAAAAAAGATGAAATTATTTTTTCTAAATGTTATTTAATGAAGCCTCTTGGGTCCAGTAAAATATTACGAGCTTCAGTGCAAGCGAAGTGATTGCTTTCGTTCTCTTGTAACCAAAGTCCACAGTTGGTTCAGGTTGCCTTAGTTTTCATTGCTGTCCTTGTTCTGTCTCCGGATACCCCATTATATTCAGTTGTGTCTTTCTTTTTTTTTTTTTTAAAGATTTTATTTATTTATTTGAGAGAGAGAGAATGAGAGAGAGCGAGTACATGAGAGGGGGGAGGGTCAGAGGGAGAAGCAGACTCCCTGCCAAGCAGGGAGCCCGAAGCGGGACTCGATCCAGGGACTCCAGCATCATGACCTGAGCCGAAGGCAGTCGCTTAACCAACTGAGCCACCCAGGTGCCCTCAGTTGTGTCTTTCTAAGCTCCTCTTGACTGTGGCAGTTTTGCAGACTTCCCTTGTGTTTGATGATTTTGACAGTTTCGAGGTGTGCTGGTCAGGTATTTGTAGGACGCCCCTCTCCTGGGGTTTGCCTGATGATTTTCTCGTGATAAGACCCCAGCATTATGTGCTGCTGGGGAGGAAGACCGAAGTGCCATGCTCATCACGTCTTATCAAGGGTACATACTGTCACCATGACTTTATCACTGTTGCCGGCATTGCTCGCCTGGCCGGGGCAGGTCTGGCAGTGTCTTCTGCTGTGAAGATACTCTCACCAACCCCCGTTCCCTCGTTGGAAGGATGTCACTACGTGCCGCCCACAGTTAAGGAGTGGAGTTATGCTCCTCCGTATTTATTTTTAAATTGTGTTTTAACACTTAGAAGTAGAGCAATTACAAGTCTGGCTCAAAGTCTACTTGTTTCATCATTTAATGGCTATCAAAGCTGAAAGAGTTCTTTTCTTTTTGAAAGATTTTATTTATTTTTGGGAGAGAGCACGAGCGGAGGGGCAGAGGGAGAGGAAGAAGCAGACTCCCCGCTGAGCAGGGAGCCTGATGGGAGGCTCAATCCCAGGACCCAGAGATCAGGGGTCCAAAGGCAGATGCTTAACCAACTGAGCCACCCTGGCGCCCCAAGAGTTCTGGATTGTAGTGATGGTTTTATGAGTATATAAGTTGCATATATGTACAAGCTTGAACACTTTTAATAGGTGCAGTTGACTGTCAATTAACCTCAATAAAGCTGTTTAAAAAAGCAAAAAGCCGGGAGAGGCACCTCGTACAAACAGGCTGGAATGAGAGGTGCGTCCTCAGCTCTGCCTGTTAAGCACAGTCCGATCTGTCAATTCTGTCTGAGTTTAGGTATGCGAATAGGTCTTTTAGGGGAGGCATCACTGTCCACAACAAAGTAACCTAGTGATGGAAACCTCTCCAGGTATTTTCAAACTTCCCCATAGCATGAGCTGCTTTAGAAAAAGCAAATCGCGGGGCACCTGGCTGGCTCAGTCGGTAGAGCCTAAGATGCTTGGTCTCGGGGTCGTGGGTTTGAGCCCCACATTGGGCCAAGAGCTTACTTAAAAAAAAAAAAAGAAAATTTGAACAGGTGTTTTTAGCTTAAAATACTTAAAACAAACTGCAACATCTTTAAGTTCAACAACTTTTTAAATACTTTGTCACAAGATGAATCTCTGCGTGGGACAAAATGTTTTCTTGGTCACTTCCAATCTTATTTTAAAATATTGCAAAGATTCTACCATATTTTAAAAGTTCCCGATTTTTATCAAAATAACTACATTGAAGACATTTTGTAACATATTGTGCACTTAAGGTTTTCATGTGGTCTAGCACCAGAACTTTATCTGGAAATATTTCTTTATGCTAACCAAAGCAGCCAATCCAATAGCATTTCATTTTCTGAGATTTTTCATAATCCATTCTTTTCCACAAAATACAGATTAAATTTAAGAGGAAGCTATAACGCTACATGTGGGAATTTTGAAGCCAAAACTGCCTGGCTCTATTCCTAATTTGGCCACCTACTAGCTAGGGGACCTTGAGAAAGTTACCTAACTGCTCTGTGCCTTGGTTTCCCCATCTGAAGAAATGGGGTCAGTGATGGTACTTACCGCATTGGGTTAGAAGTGAGTGACCACAGGGAAAGCTCTGAAACATGGACCAGTGCCCAGCGCAGAGCAAGTGCTCAGTGAATGTTAGGTATCATTAAAGTAGAAGAGCTATCTTTTTTTTTTTTTTTTTTTAAAGGGAGATAAAGCGGGGTTGCGGGGAGGGGGAAAGGGAGAGAGAGAATCTTAAGTAGGCTCCATGTCCAGCTAGGAGCCCAATGCAGGGCTCAGTCTCATGACTGAGATCATGACCTGAGTCAAAATCAAGAGTTGGATGCTTAACTCCACCACCCAGGTTTCCCGAGAGCTACCTTTTTAAATTTTTTTTTTTTTTTTTTGTAATCTCTATGCCCATCATGGGGCTCGAACTCACGACCCTGAGATCAAGAGTAGCATGCTCTTCCAATGGAGGTGGGAAGCCAGGTGCCCCAGGTATTATTATTTTAAATGGTTGAAAACATATCTTCTCCAGGACATAGGGCTCGCTCAAGAGACAGTACTTGTGTAGTTAATGATTAAAACTGGCAAAGGGACGCCTGGGTGGCTCAGTCAGTTAAGCATCTGCCGTTAGCCCAGGTCATGATCCCAGGGTCCTGGGATCGAGCCCCACATCGGGCTCCCTGCTCCGCGGGAAGCCTGCTTCTCCCTCTCCCACTCCCCCTGCTTGTGTTCCCTGTCTCGCTGTGTCTCTCTCTGCCAAATAAATAAATAAAATCTTAAAAAAAAAAAAAAAACCCTGGCAAATACTATACCATAAATTGGGCTGTGGTAGAATCATCTGTACTGGGGTGCCTGGGTGGCTCAGTTGGTTAAGCGACTACCTTCGGCTCAGGTCATGATCCTGGAGTCCTAGGATCGAGTCCCACGTGGGGCTCCCCGCTCGGCAGGGAGTCTGCTTCTCCCTCTGACCCTCTCCCCTCTCTCTTTCTCAAATAAATAAAATCTTAAAAAACAAAACAAAACATCTGTACTTCCATCCAAACCTTCCATACACTAACATTATTTTGTTGCTTGTTTCTTCAAGCCTATGGTCATCCAACAGTGCTTACTGACAGAAGAATGTATTATAGTGTTGCCTGTTGTTTTCTTTGTATTGTTTCAAGCCATTCTTACCGTGGCAGGAAAAAGTGATTCTGCAGGGTCTTTGGTTTGTAATTAAGAACCTCAGGCTGTACATTTATCATTCTTTAATGAAATTTGTAAACTACTAAATTGAGTATTGTATGACTTTAAGCACTAAAAAAATGCAGTGGTTTGTCATGTACTGGATATTGATTGATTGATTATTGATTGTAGGCTCCATGTCCAGGTTGGAGCCCAACGTGGGGCCTGAACCCATGACCCTGAGATCAAGACCTGAGCTGAGGACAAGAGTTAGCACCCAACCAACTGACCCACCCAGGTGCCCCTGGACATTTAATTTTTAAGTCTCATTAATCATGTTGGCCTCATAATACTTGTTAACACCTCAAGGCCCAACATACACTTAGAGTGAGGAACATCATTATTAATAGATGTAAGTCCATGATATCGATGATTTAGAATCTTTTTTTTTTTTAAGATTATTTATTTATTTGACAGAGACACAGCGAGAGAGGGAACACAAGCAGGGGGAGTGGGAGAGGGAGAAGCAGGCTCCCTGCCGAGCAAGGAGCCCGATGCGGGGCTCGATCCCAGGACTCTGGGATCATGACCTGAGCGGAAGGCAGACGCTTAATGACTGAGCCACCCAGGCGCCTGGATTCAGAACCTTTTAACCAACTTCTTAATCAGATGATAATTGTTGTAACCATTGGGCCATTGTTGTGGCCATTGAAGAGTTTGTACTGGAGTAGAAATGTCAGTGGGGACATTTTCTTGTTCTGTACTTGAGGTACTGACTGGTATTATCTACTTAATTGCAGTGAAGATAATATTTTGTAAGAATCTTCTAAAGCCACACACACATATATTTACATTATTTGATTAAAACTTGAGTTCCTTTAACTAGGCCCATGAGCACTGAACTCAGAATGTAAGCAAATGAGTCAAGGTACTTTGATTTTTTTAAAAAGCCCGTGTAGGGGTGCCTGGGTAGCTCAGTTGGTTGGGCGTCTGACTTGGGCTCAGGTCATGATCCCGGGGTCCTGGATGGGGAGCAAGATGGCGGAGGAGTAGGAGACCTGGATTTCATGATCCCGGGGTCCTGGGATCGAGCCCCACATCGGACTCCCTGCTTGGTGGGGACCCTGCTTCTCCCTCTCCCTTTGTCTGCTGCTCCCCCTGCTTGTGCTCTCTCTCTCTCTCTCCATCAAATAAATAAATAAAAATCTTTTAAAAAATAAAAATCAAAAGCCCGTGTAGGCCCCATGCAGCACCATGGGTCAGGGAGTGGTAGGCTGGGCATAGCTCCACATAACAGATGGAAGAAGGGTGAACTTGGATTTGTGGGTGATAAGGATAGGGCAGGGGAAGTCAGACAAAAGAAAGTGCTCAATGATGCTGTCTAGACAGAGCATCAAATAAGTAGTAGCCTGGGGTAAATAGAATGCCTTTCAGAAAGGCTCTGAGGGCACATTCCAGACGACCAGCTCAGAGCACCTGCAATCGCCTGGTTTATAGACACCAGGGTATCTTTCGAGCAGCCCTCCTGTATTTGGAGGATTTCCACATTAAGAGTCCTGCCTACCCAAGGCAGGAAACAGAACTGGACTTCTCAACTGGTTTGCAGGTAGCGCACAGGCCTAACTTAGGATTGCCAATGAGGTGCACTCACAGGAGACTTATTCAAGAAGGAACAAAGAAAGGACACAGGTCACTCTCTGGCTCGAGTAACAGTAGAGACAGACAGCTCGGGGGCGGCAGGGGGTAGCATTGCTGGCCTGCAGGGCGAGTCTCACTGGGATGAGCTGTAGTGCTAACTCCCTGGACCGGAGCGG
>NC_058413.1:85645869-85651586 GCF_002201575.2 Neomonachus schauinslandi | reverse complement strand
GGGGGGCTCCGTGAGCGGCCCTGTGGTGTGGCTGGCCTGCTTCCTGGCTCTTGTCTCTCTGGCCCTCCCAGAGATTCTATGAACTTCCTAAGAATCTTTTAGTAATTTCCTCTTTTTCTTTTTTCTCAAATTAGCTAGAGTATTTTGTTGTTTGTAAATTGGCAAGTTGACAAAAACTGCATTAAAAACGAAGTCACTGAACTCTAATGAGAAAATTGTACTTGTGACCTTCATTTAACAAAAAAGATAGGGAAAAAAAAAAGTGACATGGGAACAAGGACTCAGTGTGGGGGAAAAAATACAGATACAAGATAGAATAAGCTCTGTCAGTACCCGGTGGTCCTGAATGAATTTCTTGTGTATTTTATCTCTTTAAAAAATTCCTAGCTCTGCCCATCACCAAAAGCCCCAGAAGCAGTGACCAACTCAATAGGAATAAATATCCCTTGTGCCCAGGTGATTGTCTTGAAATACCGTTTCTCACTAAAAAAGACACCAGGATGTCTTGAAGAAATGGCCGATTGCATGTCTGCGTAAGGGATGAGTAATATAAGAACATGCAACTCTTACCAGAAAGCAATCAAATGATCAAAGATGAGTGGAACTGAGTCAAAAGTCACAGCCAATTAGAAGAGGCTCCCATTTGGGGTACCTGGGTGGCTCAGTCGGTTAAGTGTCTGACTCTTGGTCTCAGCTAAGTCTCGATCTCAGGCTCATGAGTTCAGGCCCCACATTGGGCTCATGCTGGGCATGGAGCCTACTTTAAAAAAAAAAAAGAAAAAGAAGAAGAAGAAGAGGCTCCCGTTCCTCAAAGAGGGGACAGTTTGAACATCACTAAGCATAAAAATGACAATGAACCAAAACATAATACATACGTTTAAAAATCCAAGAATTCACAATACACAAAAACAAACCAACAAACACCAATTGGTCCTTTTGGAAGATGTTAGGGAATTAACTATTTTGAAAACCACTAAGTAAAGGGAAAGACTCAGGCCTTTATCTTTCCTTTCCAATACAGATGTTACCCCTGGGTAACTGCACAGACGGGGAATCTCGCCCTGAAGAGGTATTTCAATCAGTAAATAAACAAAGAATGATAAACTGAAACGTAACTGTCCACATTTCCTGAATTTAGAATCTAAGTGTGAAGCTGGAAATAGACAGCCAGATGGAAACACACCACCACATATGAAGTAATCTTCCCTCCAAAAAAAAAAAAAATCATACTTGAAAAAGGGGCGCCTGGGTGACTCAGTCGGTAGAGCATGTGACCCTTTTTTTTTTTGTAATTTTATTTATTTATTTGACAGAGAGAGACACAGCGAGAGAGGGAACACAAGCAGGGGGAGTGGGAGAAGGAGAAGCAGGCTTCCCGCCGAGCAGGGAGCCCGATGTGGGGCTCGATCCCAGGACCCTGGGATCATGACCTGAGCTGAAGGCAGATGCCTAACGACTGAGCCACCCAGGCGCCCCGAGCATGTGACTCTTTATCTCAGGGTTGTGAGTTCAAATACCACACTGGGCCTAGAGCTTACCTATAACTAACTAACTAACTAAATAAATAAATAAATAAACCTGCTGTTCTGCTAGAAAGGAGTGTCTCGTATTGCCTCCTGGCTTCCTAGAGCATCACCGTTTATCCCATGGAGCTAATAAACGCCCCGCACACAGGAAGCATCGAGCGCTCTCATTTGAATGCAATCCGCACACAGCACTTAAGCCAGTCCCGATTAAGAGGAAGCAATGCGGGCTGAGACCCTTCGCTACAATCAGTGGGTCAGGGCAACTTCCTGAGAGCATGCTGGATGTGACAGAAGGACAAGTGTAACCCTCTGTCATTACATTGAACCCGTTAGGTCTAATTCTCATAAAATTATGATATATTAGGTAAATACTCTTATTCTTAAACTGTACATGAAGACACCCAAGAGCAGAAGCCGGAGCAAGGGCTTGATATGCTGCTTTTCCCATCAGCTTCATGGGCTGTCCTCACTCACTGCTTCTTGCAACAACATTTAAAGAGCTCTTACGTGGACCAGGACAATCAAATGCCCCATGATGTAAGCCCTGCCTGAGGAGTGTACCAATTTCTGGGGGAGCTGAGGTAGAAGAGATTAATATGCCTGACGAAAGTTCCGCAGAGTGATATTTTAGCGGAATTTGGATTTCTGCAGGAGAAGGAGAAGAAGTGGGGTAGGGTGAAGTGGTCGTGCAGGGAGAAGGCAGAATCACCTGGCGGCTACTGAATGACTCGTATTTAGAAAGCGTGTTTCCACCTTCCTCCAGGAAGGGCTAGATCTTCATGCAGCACAAAAGCAAAAGTGGTCCTAGGGGCCAGTCTGTCAACCCCGTTGTTCCAGAAGATGTGGATACATTCACAGATGACGGCTCCGTAACTGGTTCATCCTGCGCTACCCTGTTCATGCTAAACCTCCCCCATGCCCCACACTGCTTATCTGCAGACTTCTCCCGGCAGGGGTGGGATTGGCCTCCTGGCACAATCCGCTTCAGCGGCGTTGCCCCCGGTTCTGGCCATCTTGGATGGTAACAGCGCTCTGTGACTTTGAACTGGGGCTGGGTCTACCTGATGTGGCCCCACTCTCTCCCACGTTATCACCAGCTGAAGCCTGTTTTTTGGCCTCTGGTCAAGTCCACACTTGTACAAGCTCTAAGCGGCTCTGGCCCCAAGGACATTAGCAGTGGGCTAATTGGAGAGGCCTTCAGAGGGGGTCCCAGGGACACAGACCCGACTTCCACAGCAGACAGAGTCCTGGGGTCAGTATGAGAAAGACTGACCCATGACGTGGCTGGCAGCTTTGGAGTGGGAGGGTCTGGGGCGAGCTGGGGGATGATGGAGGTTGTGTGAGTTGGTCGTTGCAGCAGACAAATGACCCCGGCCTCCAACTGAAATCTGGGTTTGAGTCCGGATTTACCCCTTAAGAGCGTGAGAACCTGGCTACATCCTTTAGGCTGCCTGCTCTTGGCCTTCTTTGCTTATGATTTAGGAATAAAAGCACTTATCTCACATAATATAATTTTATGAGGATTAAGCCAAATCGGTTTAACGTGAATGGACATGACCCAGTGATCGCAGAGAAGGATCTTGGTCTGCATCGCTTCCTCGTAATCTGGAATCAGAGTCAATGCGCTCACTGCATGTGTATTGTGTTCAGCGGCACCTTCTGTGGGCCTTCTGTGGGCAAGGCCCTTCTTAGCTCCGTGAGCTAAGAGATGATGCCCTAGGAACCGAGGCGGTGATCTGAGACGCTCCTTTTGTAGCGGAACAGCAGATTTTAGCGCCACGCTTGCTGTCTCCCTTCCCTTACCTGGGATCTGGCTTACTCTCAATCACTCACACTAACTGAAAGCTATTGCGTCCTTAGTAACCATGGTGCCTACAAAGCACCGTCGGTGATTCTGTCCCGATACGCAGGAAATTATTTTTGAAATCTTCTAGTTAGTTTTGGAATGCTTTCTCTGGACAGTGGCAGACTTATTTTCCATTTATTAAACTGACCCGAGTTATCGTGCTCGTGTGCTGCGCTCTGAGACTCAAAGGTGAGTGAGACGCTGGCAGAAATGCCAAGAGAAGGTGATAAATTCCATGCTAAATGTACAAGCAGACCTAGTTCTGGTTTAGAGGGAAGGAAAATCTCATGGAGGACGTAACGTATCAGGGTGGGCTAGGCTTGCCGCAATATTGAACAACCCTCAACTCTCCGGGGCTTACCATGCCCGGAGCTTGCTTCTCATTCATGCTCCACAGCCGATGCCCATCAGCGAGAGTCTCTGCTCACTGCAGCTGCTCCGATCACAGGGTGAGGGCAGATCTTACCTCAACACGTACTTCACTGGGGAAGAGGGTATGGGACTGTGTATTACTTCCTTGTACTCCTACCTGGAAGTGGTGTTTACCTCCTCATTTAACAATTCCTTGTCCACAGCTGGCCATATGACCACACCTGACTTCAAAGGGGAGGGAGTGCAATCCTAGCCCGTGCCCAGAAGGCAGAAAACGAAAAACACCCAGTGAACAATGACAACACACTCATGACTACCGTGCGTGACTCTGTCCCCATGTGCAGAGACGGGTGTGAAGGAGAAGGGCTTTTCTGTGCACGAGGAGCATTAGGAGAGGTGCACATGTTGGACACAAAAAAGTCTGTTTGCAGAGACTGGGTCCAAACAGGAATGTGGGGCAGCAAGGCTGCAAAAGAAGACAGGTGACACTGTGAGAGTCATGCTAAGGAGGTTGGATTTGATCCAGAAGACAGGGAAGGTTTTACAGAAGCTGTGGCTTAGGAAGAGTAACTTGACTGCTGTGTCCAGGAGGGATCAGAGGGCACCAAACTGGAGACAGGCGATCCATTTGCTTCTTACACAAATCCAGGAAAAGGGTGATGAGGGCTTGTATTCAAGGGGGTCTTTGAAAGGGGGAGGAAAGAAAGGGCTATACCTGTCAGCTCTTGGAGAGAAAGACTTGGCCAGATTTGGAACTAATTAGATACAGTGTGTAAGAGGGTGGAGAGTCAGAGATAATTCCAAGATTTTGAGTCTAGGAGACTACTATTATAGCCAGGGGAAGATGGCCAAGTCTGGGAAGGAAGTTTGGGGCTTGTTGATTGCAAAGCAGCGATTTTTATTTTGTTTACTCCTGTTTCCCAGCACCTACAACAGTGCTTAGCATATCATATGTGCTCAGTAGTATTTGTTGACTATGTAATACCAGGAGAACACAAATGGAAAAGTTCTCGAGCAATTATTAATGCAGAACCAGCACTCCTTCCTGATGTCAACATTAGGAAGGCAGAGTTACCTATTTGAAGTCATTAGATGAGATGAGTTGTCCAGAAAGGGGAGCAAAAGAGGGGAGGAGGCTGAGGAGACAACTTTGGGAAACTTGATCTTTAGGGACCAGAAAGTAGGACCAGAATCCAGGGAAGGGGTGAGCATTTGAGGATGGGATCAATCAATACGGGAAGTGGCAAATAGGTGAAGGGTGCTGGGAACAGGTAAGATGGCATTTGGTGGAGCAACTGGAGTCTCTGGTCACCCAGCCAGGGAGAGCTGGACACAGACCCCAGTAAGGGCCTCCTAGCAGAGAGGACAGGGCAACAATGGCCATGGCCATGAGGACCGAGGGCAGTGGCTGGAGGGGGAGGCTGGGTCAAGGAGCAGTTCTGGTTTCTGTTTGGGTTTGATGGGGTTATAATTGAGGCCTAGTCATGTAGCAAGGTGGCGAGAGATGGCAGACGCCAGAGGGAGGGAGAGAAACCATGGTTGGCATCAAGGAGGAGGATGGAAGGGTTGTCTCCCGGGGCAAACGGTCACCTCTAGGAGGGGAAGAGAGCGGTGCATTCACTTTTGTTGCTCTTAGCTACTCGCCTTGGGCCCGTATGGTTAATGCTAATGGCCACCACCACAGTTAATGCTAATGGCCACCACCACGCAGGTCGCCGAGTCTTACTTGTCCCTCACCTTCGGGCCGTGGCCTGCTGCTCCCCTTCTCCCCGGGGCCCTGCGCGGGGCGGGAGCGGCCGAGGGGGCGGCGGGCCTGGGAAGGGTGAGCCGGCGAGGCGGCCGGGCGGCGGGGCGGGCCCGGGGAGGCCACACCCTGAAACTACCTGCCCGGGACAGGAAGAGTGAGAGCGAGAGCGACCGCCGGCGGCCCGCACGCCGGGCAGCGACCGGAACTCGGCCCGCCCCGCGCCCCC